>NW_027509192.1:13240000-13635000 GCF_051911475.1 Siphateles boraxobius | reverse complement strand
CGTTTGATGGCTCGAATTTGTCAAGAATCATGAAGGAGACGGCATGTGCCTCCCATCTATTCGTATAATATAAAACCTCTGATAGCCCAAAGATAAGTAGATATAAGCAAGTACAATGTTTTGTATTGGTTCATACGGAGCCCCTAAAGGGACATGGTGGTGGAAAAAAATATGAGATCGGAGGAAAAATAATAAGTCAATGCTTTTGCATTCTCTCGAAAAACCTTTGTGTTCCCCCGAGAAACTTTGCGTTCACTCACGAAACCTTTTGCATTTCCAAGAGAAACTGTATGGTCGTTTGTAAAACCTTTGTGTTCCCAGAGAAAATTTGTCTTTGTAGCAAGGTTAGATGTTGTGGGAAGGAGGAGGCAGGAATAGGCGCATATTCAAAGACTTTAATAAACGTAAAATAAACGAATACAAAATGAAAGTAAAGACCGAAGCCCCTCACTGACGACTGCTGTCACATAACAAAACACAAATAAAATCCAGGCCTGGCCTCTCTCGATCTTCACTGTCGTCGCTCCTCCTTTATGCTTCCGCTCCGAGACCGGTGCGTCGCGCAGGTGTCGCTCATTATCAATCACGCCACCGGCCTCGCGTCGCTCTCTCACGGCCCTCGTCCTGCTCGCCACAGTCTTCATTCGCAAAACCTTTGTGTTCCCCCGAGAAACTTTGCATTCGCTCTCAAAAACATTTACGTTCCCCTGATACATTTTGCGTTTGTTCACAAAATCTTTAGCGTTCCCCTGAGAAACTTTAATTTTGCTCGCAAAACCTTTACGTTCCCCCGAGAAAATTTGCATTTGCTCTCAAAACCTTTGAGTTCCCTCGATAGACTTTACGTTCTCTCGCGAAACCTTTGTGTTCCCCCCCAAAAATTGCGTTCTCTCGCGAAACCTTTGTGTTCCCCAAAAAATGTGTGTTCTTTCGGAAAACCTTTGCGTTCCCCAGGGAAACTTCATTCGCTCGCGAAACCTTCTGCTTTCCCCCGAGAAACGTTGCGTTCTCTTGCAAAACATTTTGCGTTCGCCCAAGAAACCTTTAGGTGTGTTGCGGCTGGATGTAACCGATCGCGAGAGTTGCCGAGTGCAGGCGGGGAGGAACTGAAAACAGACACTTTCTGCTTTCCGTAGTGACTCTCGCGCTCCCTTTGCATACTTTGCCACAGCTGAAGTGAAATAAATGCAATATTTGTCGAATACACAGATGTTTCAGAGACATTTTCATTCAATACTTTATGTACCCCTTAATACAGCGTCTGTTTGTACAAGAATAAAGTTCAACATAAGCCTATAGTATCAATGAAGTGGGGTCTACGTTTTTTTCATCAGTCTTATTTTGATAAACATGACACAATATAACATCGCGACTACATAAAAAGAGCATTTACTGTTATAAAAAGCAGATTTGTGAGCATTACTGGAACTAAAGGTGTGAGAATAAATACGTAACTCATGTGATTGTTATCATGCGGTGGTTTCGGCCAATCGTGAAACAGGTGTGTGTCGTCATCAGAGCTCTTGCAGCCGCTCTGAAGAAGCTGCGATGGCGGAGATCTCCGACTGCTCTCGAATCGCTCTCGCTGTACTTTGATGGCATACGTCACAGTCATGTGGCGTTGGCGCTGTCTCAAGTTGGATAATATTTCGAACCCGCATGCACTGCTTCAAGTCAGCTGCTGATTGGTCTGCGCAGCACTGTATGTAGTCCAACAAGCCTTTTGTGTTCCCGAGAAAATTTGCGTTCGTTCGCAAAGTCTTTGTGTTCTCCCGAGAAACTTTACGTTAGTTCCCGAAACATTTTGTGTCCCAAAGTATTTAATGAGTCTTATGATGTTTATCCCAACCTTACACACTTATTAAAGTCATTCTGATATATTTTAATCCGCGCTCACATTAGCCTATTCCTGACCTGTTTTGTTGATTGTACTCTGTGCTAAACCAGTGTAGAGACGTTCTCTTAGTGACATCAGTGGCTCCATTCAGTCATTCCCTGAGATTAATATGAAATTCAACTAACATACACACACAAACAAAACACCACAAACACTAGTCTCCCCCCACACAAATACATGCACATCCCTCGACCTTTCCAAGACCCGCACACCTCTGGCCTAGTATTTGCAGAGCATTGTGCTGATAGTAGGCCATCTTACACACCTTTTGGGATGCTGTGCGAGTGTGTGTGTGTCTCTCGCAAGGTGAGTTGCAGCTAGAGGAGAAGGCAGGCTCGCGGTCAGCAGGGAGCGACTGGGCCGCGGGGAGAGGCTCTTAACTTCTGTCAGGTACAAATAACCACGCCATTTTTCACCTCCTGATTTTGAGCGCCGCAAGTCTCCCCAGTCATTTGAACTCTACACACATCCCATGATTCAATTCTGACTCTGGACACTTTGAGAGGCATGAGTGCAACAGATCTGGAAACAACACAGCGACACGTCCGATACATGCAATAGTTCTAACGCTCAGGCCATATTCTAATAATTGCATAACATTGCCAAGAGACTTGTGGCTTTAGTCAAACTGGTGAACTCTATATTAGGGATCAATTAATTTATTCAAAAATACCCCACCGGTTAAAAGTTTGGACATGCTTGAATTAATTTTTTAATTAATCCTAAAAACAGCTTGTGCTAATATATATATATATATATATATAACTGTTGAAATTATAAATTAATTTCTTTACAAAACCGAAATTTAGCAGATAAATTAATGACAATTTTTATGGCATGACCAATGGTCAAATGTATGGAGCCCCTAAAGGGACATGAGTTCTTTGCGAATGAACGCAGTTTCTTGGGGGAACGCGAAAAGATTGCAAAAGCATTAAAAAAAAAATACTTGCATCTCATATTTTTTCCATCATCATGTCCTTTTAGAGTTAAAAAAATTATAATTTTGACTTTTTACCTTGAAAATTATTTCAATGTTTAAAAAAATGATATATATAACAATGTTTTTTCAATGTTTTCGGAATTTCAATGTTTTCGGGGGAAAAAAACTATAAAGATGTGTATACTTAAATCTAGTCATGATTGAATAAAGATTACATTTTGATTTAATTGTTCATTTTTATGATCATAATAATAATAAAATAAAATAATACTGTTTGCCTTGAAAATGTGTTTCAACGGTTTTTTGTTTATGCAAAAAACATTATACTCTAAAAAAAATGAATGAAGATGTGAACTCTTAAATCTAGCCATGAGTGTAAAATTTTACTTTTTTTTTTATATTAATAAAATAAAATAATTATTTTAAAAATATGTTATTGTTTCAACATGTTTTGGAAAAAAAAAATCAGTAAAAAAAAAAGAAAAAAAAAGAAAAGCTGTGTAGGCCTACTCTGAAATCTAGCCGTGTGTATATAAATTGATGATGACACCACTTGACATTTTTAAATGATATCACATTAAAAAATAATTGTATCCTTTTCATCTAAACTTCAATTCAAAACATTTGATTATTCTGACTCATCAACATCTTTATTTGTCATTGATTCTGCAGCGGTTGGAGTTGCGTGGGCTTATATTAACCTTTTTTTTGCATTTGGCAGAGCCTTTTATCCGAAGTACCTTACATTGCATTAAAAGTATACATTTTATCAATTCATATTCCCTGGGAATCAAACCCATGACTTTGGAGTTGCTAGTGTCATGCGCATTGTTTGAGAAGCAGGAATTGAAATCATTTAATTGAGCTTATATAGATTTTCATGATAAATGGGCAGTTATTTTCTAATGAAATAAATTTGAAGAAATATCCCATCTCCAAACATAAACATGTTGTTATTCTCTTTGAGTCAAACAATTTATCCAAATGTTCTAACAGTACTTGTTATCCTGTAGGATTTTGACACTTTTAGGCATCTCAGAGCTGCTAGATGGTGCTGTTTGGTAGCATTGCCTGGTTACACCACAGAGACACCTTAAGTGGACTCAGATTGCCTTGTTACTTCCTTTTTAAATGTATATTATTAGCACAGGCTCAGTCAAATAATAGTATATGTATGCTTTTGGTCTGGAACAATGCAGAAAGCATTGAGAGCTGGATTAATGTTCCCGAGTGAAAGGCTCTCTCGCTTTGCCCAGGAGCCCTTCTGTTTGTGTGTGTGTGTTGGTGTCAGACGTCTGTCTGCCATGCTGCACATCAGTCATTACTTTGAACTACCACAAACGTGTCACTCCATCTCTCAGTTTGATGTCTGCGTCAGATCAGAGTTTACACACAATGGAGGCGCTCTGTGTTTCTGCTCTGCTCTCCGCATCAGCCGCACTGTTTCAGAGCTGTAAAAACACAAGCACAACTTTTAATTAACTGATGAAATAAAGAAGGATCATGTGGTCTATATATATATATATATACACACAGTTTTGAGGGGCCGCAGGTGAATACAAATATACTTTATGTATTTAATCCCACTTTATTAACCAATGTCTGACCTTCGATGATCCAACAATTACTTTAGATAAACATCACATTTGTGTTTATTTTTTTATTTTTTTAGTGAGTGTTGAACTTTCTTCTCCTGCGTCTTATTCTTCTGCAATCCAGAACAACAGCATCACCGCTGAAAGGTTTGTTTGAGTGGCGCCCGCTACTGTTCTGGCGTGAATTTTCATTTCCTTCAGCCTGAGGCTTATTAATGTCATTGGTATGAAAGGGCCTTTACATTTGCCAAACATATACTGTACATATCACTTTTATTTTGTAACATAAAAAAAAAAAACAAGCAAGCTAGGTAAGAAAAAGTAACGCAAAAGTAACACAATACTTTCCATAAATAGTAACTAACACAATTAGTTACTTTTTTAGGGAGTAATGCAATATTGTAACGCATTACATTTTTAAAGTAACTTATATATATATGTGTGTATATAAAGTAAGTCAATGTATTAACTAATGTTAACAAATGAGACCTTATTTTAAAGTGCTACCAACATTTTTAATAATTTTACATCATGGTGTGTCTTTGTTTAAGTTTTTTAAAAATCCTAAAGTGTTCTGAATATTTACAAGTTTGAATTATATTTTTAAGTCATATTTTTAATATAATCCAAGAGGTTTGGACCTTACATTACATATACAGTATTTACTGTATAGATATTTGTCATAATTACTATTATACAATAATTATAATTTAATACGAATCTGCATCTAAATATGTCATAGCAATAGAGCTTGGTGTTGTGATTTCAAATATTGCCAATATTTGCTGATTGATTTCATTTAAATATGCACATTTTGACATAGACACATAAATAAACATGTACCTAAATGAACCCAATTGATAATATTAATAATAATAATAATGAAGACACTGTTTTTATATTGTATTTAACCCCTAATTTAATTTTTTTCTTCTCTGTTAGCACTGGCTGGAGTAGGATAAAAAACTTTATTTATTTAGAACCAAAATCATTCTCCCATGGAAGCAGTCAAAAAAGTGATTTTTTTTTCAGAGCAAAAACTGCTTTTCATTTATTTTAGAATAATTTAAAGTCCAAGAAAATTAAACTGTACATGCGCAAAGCCAAACCGAAGCATATACCAAGAACGAGAAGATTATTTTAAACACATAAACGATCAGTCTGCAGCTTTTGTTATGCCAAAAGCCAAACTGAAAATGAGGCCCATATAGACATATTCTTTCATATTTTGGCTGTAATCTTTATCTGAAGGGTGTCCTGTCTGGGGGCCTGCGCTGTCCTCTTCAAGTGCTCTCTTGATTTGAAATATTGTCTTACATAATGAGGGAGAAAAATAGAGCGGCTCTGCACTCCTGCGCCGGTGTCAGTTTAATCAATCATTTTTAAACACAGTGTCTCCCGCCCGGCATCCGCCGCATCCTTCCCCTGCTCCGGTCTAGCAAGGCGGCAGCAATTCATCATCACTCAAAAAATGAAAGCGCCCGTGTATCAGACTCGTCCTTGCCTCTTCTTGGATTTAAACACAGGGGTGGGGGCTGATGGGAAGGGTGGCGGTGGGCCGATGGCGGGATATGATCGGTGATGTAAGAAAGGAGAGTTTTCCCTCTGCTCTCTTTTTTATACCTTGCGCTGTCTTTCCATCTTCTTTGCTCCACTTTCCTCGGCGGCACTTCACGCCATTGAATTTTCAAAATGCAGGACGTGGGAGGCCAAAGACCAGGATAGTGGAAGGGCAAGGAGTCGGCGCACAACTTGAATGGGGGCAAAGAGAAAGCAGACCTCATCTTGCGGACTTTTCCCTGTGGAAAGTTCGGAATGGTCAATTTTTAAAGCATGCACACTCAATTACATTGAACGTCCTTTCAACATTTACGTTTCGGATCCATTGGGATTGTCCATTGGTTTGGAGAGGAACCCGTTGCAGGTGAAAGGGTCAGTCTGTCTGTTTTCCAAGGAAAAACACAGGCGGTAAAGTTTAAATCACATTTGGGACGTTCAGACCATGAAAAGCAATTACAAACTGCGGTCTTCTTCAAAGTGTCTTGTTTGTTGTTTTAACGTGACTTTACATTATGTTTGCGTTCTGTGGTCCCGTGTAGGTCAATGACTCGTCGTCGGTTTCTATCGGTGCTTTATCTTACACTCCGACACATACAAACGCACACACACTGACATTTAAAACTGGTCTGTAGATGTTCCCACATTATCCCTTGTGGATCATCCCCCTCTGCATTTTTGTGCTGGGAAATGTCACCCCACGGACTAATTATCCTCACGTAAATGCATAAACATGACAGGCTGTGATTCGGCTTTCTTATCTCACTCCTCATCGGGTTCTCCACCAGCCTCGGGACTCTAAACGTGTTTATTTTTCCACCGCTAGCCAAGCACATGGCTCAAGCCGGCCAGATCTGCCGGTCAGATTATTATTTCATATGGTGACAAAATAATTCAATAGCATATGGAAGTAAAATAATGCCAAATGTTTTTGAAACAAAAAGCCTGTTGAATTGTAGGCTACTGCTTGAAAAAAATGCATTGCATTAACCCTGCTTGAATTTTAATGCATTGTATTTTTAGGGCTTGCTTTTTTATGGGCTGAAATTTAGCATGGTTGAATATTTAAGCTGTGAATATTCAAATTCAAAACATTACAAACACATTTTCATTAGTAAAATTTCAATAATCCATATTCAACTTTCATATTTCACTTCCAAAATATTCAAACTTATTCAAAATACAACCTACAATATTCAACAGGTGGTTTTCGGTCCATTTTATTTCGCTTTGCAAATTCACTTCCACAAATTCAGTGGTTCAAATTCGACAGCAAATTCAACGGTGACATCCAGGAACTGCAGGAAACGCAATAGATTACCGAGCATAATCTCCATCTGCTGTTAGTCGACCTCACCAGCAGGGGGTGCAAGCGCGTGTTGTTGACGAAGACCGAACAACAGTTAGAGCAAGCCATTCATTCAGAAAAACTCATTTACAACAATTGAGCATGCATTAAGTTTTTTGTGATGATTATCTGGGTCAATATATATGCGGAAAAGATGATAAAGGCACAAAAGCTGTTTTTATGTTTCATTCATTAACTTCATTGTTACTTTCCTGTGTAGCCTTACATGTTATCAACTTTTTCTACCATGAACTGGATTATAATCGGTTTCCCTCAATACCTCATCATACTCAAGGATTCCCCTTCCATCAGGACAAAACGCTTAACGTATCTTAATGGACTAATACAGTGATATAAAAGACCAAACTCGCACCTTATTGGGGAAGTAGCCTATGCCTACATACATGTTAACATTCCTACATACATGATTAATCTGGGAAGGGTCATAGCACTTTCATATTGCTGTCCTATATTGTTAGTTTAACTGTAACTTAAGTCGCTTTGGATGAAAGCGTCTGCTAAAAGACTAAATGTAAAATTGGCTTGACATTCGCACATTTAGGGACCGTTTCTAAAGTAACATTGGTAGTCCTATAGGCCTAAACGTTTCTAACTTCAATAGCAAACTTCAATTTATTTGAATATATTGCGCATTATGCCTGACACCTACATGATACACTACAGTTGATTTTATACATTCTCATCAAATGCTATTGAAGTTAGAAACGTGTAATGTCGTATGTAACTTTAGAGACGGTCCCTAAATGTGCGAATGTCCAATGTCAAGTCAACTTATGCTAGTATCACTGAGAAACGCTCCGCTTTAAACTTTGCGCGTTAAGTTCATATTCTGAGTCGTTCGGCTTGCCTGCGAGTTTGGTCTTTTATATCACTGTATTAGTCCATTAAGCTACGTTAAGCGTTATGTCCAGCAGGGGAATCCTGACGTATGGGAAACCCTGGTAGCAACAGCATGCAGCACATCGCCGCAAAATATAAGGTTGAGGCAACTAAACAACCAATAGATATGTCAAACTCAAATGTGACATTGGATCCGTATACATCCGCATCGGGGGAATAACATTATGATCTCGTTCACGGTAGAGATGCATGTAGGCTACACAGGAAAAGTAATCGTGAAGACACTGAATTTCACATAAAACATAATAATCACAGATACACTTACATTGTTGTAAATGAGTTTTTATGAATGAATGGCTTGCTCTAACTGTTGCTCTGGTCTTCGTCAACAACACGTGCTTGCACCCCCTGCTGGTGAGGTCGACTAACAGCAGATGGAGATTATGCTCGGTAATCTACTGCTTTTCCTGCAGTTCCTGGATGTCACCGTTGAATTTACTGTCGAATTTGAACCACTGAATCTCTGGAAGAGAATTTGCAAAGCGAAATAAAATGGACCGAAAACCGCCTGTTGAATATTATAGGTTGAATTTTTAATCAGTTTGAATATTTTGGAAGTGAAATATGAAAGGTGAATATGGATTATTGAAAATTTACTAATGAAAATGTGTTTGAAATGTTTTGAATTTAAAAATTCACAGCTTAAATATTCAACCATGCTAAATTTCAGCCCATAAAAATGCAAGCCCTAAAAATACAATGCATTAAAATACAAGCAGGGTTAATGCAATGCATATTTTTTTCCGAGTAGTACAATTCAACAGACTTTTTGTTTCAAAAACATTTGGCATTATTTTACTTCCATAATAGCACTCGTTTTGCTTGATTCATTTGTATCAGTGTTTTATTTCTGAGTCTGAAACACTTTTAGTCTGTGATGCAATAACTTGAAGGAGCGTTTGACAATGCGAACAAAGTAAAAACTTTTAAGGTAGGCTATAGTTCACTTCAAAATGAAAATTCTTTCTGGTTACCAACATTCTTCAAAATATCTTCCCTTTTGTTCAGCAGAAGAAAGAAATTCATACAGGTTTGAAACAACTTGAGGGTGAGTCATATTTTTAATATTGTATATTTTTAATATTTTTAACCCCCTTTGCAGTACCAGCAATGCAAGCCTCCAGCACATCCTGTCGGGGTGCAAGACAGCATTGTCCCAAGGTCGCTATAGGTGGCGACATGATCTGGTGTTGAGGAAGCTAGCAGAGGTGGCAGAGTCATGTAGACAGGAGGCTAATAGCAGACCTTTTGGGCCAACGAGAAGTCCCATTCTGTTTGCAAGGGCCGGGGAAAAAATCAACCACCCTCACCAGAGAGCAACATCTAGGGTCCTCTCATCTGGCAGTGAGTGGAACATGAGGGTCGACCTGGGGAGGCAGCTCCAATTCCCCAGGAGATTGTGGAAACTTTGCTCCGGCCAGACCTGATCATGTGGTCAGAGTCATGCAAGACCATCTTGTTGGTGGAGCTTACTGTCCCATGGGAGGAGGGAATGGAGGCTGCCAACGAGCGGAAGCGTGCCAAGTATGCAGATCTGGTAGAAGACTGCAGAGAGGCTGGCTGGAAAGCCACCACATGTCCCGTTGAAGTGGGATGTAGGGGCTTCGTTGGGTCCTCAACGGTTCGCCTGCTCCGCGAAATGGGATGTACAGGAGCAGGGTGTCGAAAAGCCATTAAAGAACTGGCAGAGGAGGCCGAGAGGGGCAGCTTTTGGCTGTGGCTAAGGAGGAAGCATAGGGGATGGGGGCCAAGTAACACCTAGGGCATCAGCAGGGGGTGGCAGGGAGTGATCCCTGCCATCGCTCCGCCACCAGGAGATGTACTGGGGTTAAAGGAGCGAAACATCCATGACTGGTGGTCCCCAGCTGATGACCCGTTTTATGCCCGAAGAGGTGGAGCACACCTGCACAAAAGGCACCGGTGGAGGTGCGTCAGGCAGCAATGCCCAGCAGGTCGACCATCAGCCTGTATTTCTATAATATAATATTCCTTTAAAGGGGAACTAGGCAACTCTAGCCATTTCTTTGCTGATTTTCACTTTTGTTGTCGCATGTTTTCCAGAGACTATTTATATAGAGACATGCCACTTCCTCGATCCTCAATACAACTATATAGGGAAAACCGTAACGGTTGAATGCACATGTCCCGCCCATCCCGCTGGAAAGCCAATTGTCTGCTTTAAACAGTCAAGCCGGGAAACATTTAAGCCTATCGTCTGGTTCCACTGACGCATGCGCACAGTTGAGGTTTGCGACAACGGAAAATATGTTACTGTTTGAAAAGGCGGCAGATATGATTATGCAGTGTATGTGTGAGTTGTGTAAATATCAGACATCCCAAGTCTCCCGGAAGTTCCGGGAGTCTCCCCCATATTGATAGCGGCTCCCTGAGGCCCGCAAATTAGTTAAAATCTCCCTTAATCTAGAGCGAGCGAGCAAGAGTTCGCACATACTGTGCTTCAAACCGTATAGCGCGCGCACGGCAGAGAGGGAGAGAACCCTTGCGCATGCGTAGTAAAAGCATAACCTGTGGGGGAAAGGCGTTTTAAACCTTATTTTGGGGCAAGGTCATCAAACTTTTGCAGCGATTTTTATCATTGTTACTGCTGTTTCTATACATGCAGTTTTTATGTCCTGGTGACCAGTGAAAGTGCAGTTCTGACTCCCTGCTCATTCATTTAGATAGGAGCCTGGTCTTGTTAGTCCGAAATAGCTGCCCGGAGGCGTTGCCAAGATGGCGGCCGAGTGGCATGACTTGCCTAAAAGGACTTTGGCCCAGTCCCAATTCACATACTATCCGTCTTAAATAGTATTCGAAAATAGAATTAGTACGTCCCAAATCGTAGTATGTTGAAATGAGTGTTCCAAAGAGACCCGGATGGTCTACTATTTACGGTCAGAATCCGAAGTGCAGATCGATGCACACTCTAACAGCTATTATTGCCCACAACCCATTGCGCGTTGGACGAGGATTCGGTTAGAACTTACAAACACGAGTGAAAAGTGTTAAAAAACAACAGACATGGAGGACGCGCGAGTCCGCCGGTTACGTAGAGAGATTTAGATAAAGGGGTTTAAGTGATTAATTATCAGTATCTAACGGTACGAAAAGGTATTTATTCAACTTTGTCTACATTATATTGCATCTGCAGCAGCATTGTGAACTTTTGTAAAGATACCTTTTAAATGCATTATTATATTCAAATTGCAAACACATGAGGAGAGTCTCCACATGAAAGACCCACGACTGGCAGATGAACGTGCTGTCCGAAACGGTAGGAAATAAAATTAGATCGAATGGAGGATTTTAACTGCGACAAGGTGATTGACAGGGCAGTTTACGGAGACAGGAACACGCGACAGATCTGTCCGTTAAAGTGACGTGATAATATGTCCCAAAGCTTGCCTACTCTTTTGCTACACACTCAAAAGTATGTACTTTTTCTTCACAAAAAGAGTAAATACTTTTAGGTCGTAGTATAAGTAGGCGAATTGGGACTGGGCCTTTGTGTTTTCTCAGCGAGCTCCCCCTACAGCTGTGGGGCGTATATATTTTACAACACTGTCGTAAAAAAACTCACTTGCGGCACCCTCCTCCCCCTTTCTACCGCTGCTCATGTGCGTTTGTCATTATCGGAGCCGGCCAACTTTATCATGTGGAGCTATGTCTACCGAGGTGGGTAATACATCATACACAGTATCATAGAACATTGACGAATTGTCGAATTGCCGTAAAGGCGTTCCCGCTCATCCTCGCTTCTCACGAGACTTCCTATTTCCAATTTACCGGGACGCTAGTCCCCATGTTACAAGGTTGGTTTTCAGCCTGGGAGCGCTGGGGGGAGCGGGGAAAGTCGCCATTTTCACCAGAAAAGGTTATTTAACCTTCAGTTTCAGTTCAGTTTATTCACAGTACCTCTTCAAGCATTACAATAATACAATTTTAAAGGTACAGAGTAGATTGGGTACAGTGAAATGGGTCTCCCAAAGAAGCAAAAAAAAAAAAAAAAAGCTTATAAATAGGGGCCCATAGTTTTTGAATAGGTAGGTACTGACAAGGTACAGTGAGACACAATAAATACACACAAAATGTACCATGACATATGTTACAACAACATACTCACTCATACAAACATACATATACATCCCAGTAATCCATGAAAAATCAGTTTTGAATAATTAGATATAGGTTAAGAAAAAATGATGTTTTAGTTGTCTTTTGAAGTTGGAGATAGAAGGCAACATCTTAATACCATCATCAACCCTGTTCCAGATCTGCGGACCCCTACAGACAACACTCATACTGGTGCGCACATGTCTGTGATATTTTCCAAATATAAGTGGTTTGATTCTCGTTTGGTATGTATGCTGTGAGCTGGAGATAGGTTACTCAATCTAGGGTTCAGGCTATTTACAATTTGAAACATTAAACAAGCATTATGATATTCATTTAGCTCAGCTAGTCTTAATAACTTAAAGCGATAGAATAGAGGCCGGGTCGGGGAATTTATCTCTGACCAGGACAATGCCCGTATGGCCTTCTTTTGCAAGGATTCGAGTTTTTTAAGATGACTTGTAAAGGTGTTGCACTATATCACATTACAGTAATTGAGATGTGGTTCAAAGAAAGTTTTATACAACATCATAAGGGCAGACAGAGGAAGAAAATGTCTGATCTTATAAAACAAGCCAACATACTTTGACAGTTTATTTACAAGGTGGTCAATATGACATTTAAAGCTAAGAGAGTCATCAATGAGGACCCCCAGAAATTTAGTTGAGAACACTCTTTTTATGACCTGCCCATTAATTTTAATCAGGCAGTGAGTAGTGTTTTTTAAATAAGACAATTTTTTTTTTCGAATTAAATAAAATGAAATTTGTTTTGCTGATATTTAATGACAGTTTATTGCACTTAAACCAGCAGTCAACTTTGGTTAACTCTGAGTTTACTATGTCTTGTAGCATATATGGGTTCCTGTGTGATGTAAATAAATTTGTGTCGTCAGCAAAGATTATTTTATGAAATATTTTTGAAGAATTTATAAAATCATTTATGTATAGAATGAATAAAAGTGGCCCTAAGATTGAACCCTGGGGGACACCATAGATTATAGGCTTACAAATAGAGTTTTGATCATTGATATGGACATACTGTTCCCTCTCATATAGATAATTTCTGAACCATTCAAGTGCGAGACCTCTGATACCATAGTAATGTAATTTGTACAATAAGATGTCAAAGTCAATTGTGTCAAATGCTTTTGATAGGTCCAAGAAGATACCTACACCGTATTTTCCCTCTTCAATACAGTCGTTAATTTGTTCTACTAAGTCAAGTATTGCCATACAGGTTGTGCTCTTTTTCTAAAACCATATTGTGAAGGAACAAGAATATTCAATTTGTCAAGATAACCACTGAGTCTATTGTGTATACCACTTTCTCCAATACTTTAGAGAAAGTGGGTAGAATTGATATGGGCCGGTAATTGCTCATATCATTTCTGTCGCCCAATTTAAAAATTGGGATTATCTTAGCAATTTTTGTCATTTTGGGTACAATACCAGTAGATAAAGACAGATTAATACAATGAGCCAGTGGGTCTACAACGATGTTCGCTATGGCCTTCATGATCCTACTACATATTCCATCCACACCAGAGGAGCATGAGCTCCTCAAGTCTAATATGATCTTGAGTAGTTCATTACCATCTGTTGGCATCATAAAAAATGAATGAGTGTAGCTACCAGAGAGAAAATGCTTGTAGGTGACTCCCTGGGGTTGGCTTATCTTTTTAGACAGATTTGCACCTATTGAAGCAAAATGATTATTAAAAGTCTGTGCTAGATCAGCTTTGGCATCACCAATGTCAGGTAAAACAGTCGATTTACATCTCGTATTAAGAACTTCATTCAGAACATTACATGACCTCCGGCAGTCCCCTTGCGAAGTCCCCTTCCAAATGATTTCTAAACAGTTTTATTAAGTTGAAATAGTTGCCTAGTTCCCCTTTAAGGGTGTGTTCATACTTGTAGTTCGGTTCACTTGGTTTGTTTGGTCCGGACCAATGATGTTTGATGCATCTTGTGACATCATGTTACATTTTCTGTTCGTTTACATGTCTTTGGTCTGTGTTGCATCCATATTTAATTCGAACAGCAGAGTTTTTTTGGAAGCGGACCGAAGTCCATCTTTTCAGGGTCTCGGTCTGCTTGTTTGTGACCATCAAGTTTTGGATGGCAGCATTTACACTTATTGAAATGAACCGCACTAACAGAGCGGTCGCACCAGAGTTCGGTTTAATCCAACGAAACATGCCAAGAGTGAACACACCCTTAAAAAAAAATCAATAATAAATTATAAATAAATAAATACTAAATATTATAGATAATAAAGTAGTTCCTTTAGACTGTATTTACCTAAATTTGTTAAGTTGTTAGCTTAACAACATGCTAACGGCAAACCAGATATTGTGGACTAACTTTGTTGTTTCTGCTTGCGGTAAAGCAATAGCTGTTGTTTTTAAAAATGAGGTAATATTTCCCCATAGGCTCTCATTATGATCTCCTGCTCAAATCACTCAAGCACACATTAGTTTATTTACAACCTAGGCCATTGTATTCAGGCAACATTAAGATGCTTTTCATTGTTTTACAGTCAAATCCCTTTTAATTTATTTCTCGAAATCAAAGATGACCAAAGGCATCTCAAAATCGTCACAACCTTGTCTGTAACCTCCCTCCTGCTTCAGTTTATAGTAAAATATTGAGGGATTTGAGCTGGTGAGATTCTTGTGGTCAGTCCACTTATTACTAATGGCATGTTGAGACATAAAGCAGCAGGACAAAGCTGGGCACTTTTGGAAATTGCACTCAATTGTGTTTTTTTGTGTGCAATGTCGCAAATGAACGTCAGTAGTTCTTCTTTTTCTGAATCCCTCCCTGGACTATTTGGATTTGTGTAAACCTCCAGAAAAGAGTCATTTTTCCTCATTATTTTGTTTACGGGCTAAGGATGGGACCAAATGTTTGGGAGTCTCTATAAACTCTGCTTCCAAAGGAAGTTTGAAGGATTTTACATAAAGAATGAAACATTAAACAGTCCTTGAATTAATCGAGGTTTCTTCCATGAATGGCTTTCAATTGTTGATTCTCTCAAAACCAAATTGCTTAATTTAAAGTCAACATTAAATCATAACTGGCCATGTATTAAAAAACATTCTTGGTCTTATTGTGCATAATTCATCAGTTCACATTATTCCAAAGAAAAAAAAATGTTTATCTTCATAGTCGTTCATCAAAATGTAATGAAGTGTTCCACATTTGAAACAGAAGGGTCTGGATTTAGCTTGAGGCTGTATTAGCTCCTGCTGGTAGATGCTGTAACTACACCATCTAGAGACAAACATCACCTTTATTTATCGACGGAAATGAACCCTTAAATGCATTTATTCGGGTCTTTATTGACACGGGACATCATTCACTACCCTCCCACTCATTCATTTTTCAAAGTTAGACATCAACCTTTTCAACCAAATATAAGAAGAATGACTTTTTGCAAAAAAAAATTTGTGTGAAAAGTTTATAGGGAGGCTTGCGACCTGAGGTGTTTAATAGTGTAAGTGGCTTTTGGCTGCATGAGGCATGTCGAAGCAGACTCTGACGACAGGATGGAGTGATAACAGGGATTTAATATAACAGAAACGTATAAAAACTACAACTCACTGTTGACGGGAACCAACAGAGAACCATGAGGAACTTAAGCTGAACATGGTGAGGGATGATGATCGCTGGCAGGTGCGGGTAATTGTGAAGTAGGTGCAGGTGTGAGCCGGAGAGGATGATGGGACATGTAGTGAAGACGGTGACTAACAGGTGACCATGACAGTAAGTATATATTTTTTTCCTACGCAACAATAATTTAAGACCTTGAAAGCGATAGTTTTGAGAATATGGTTGAGATTGTGAATATGAGCCATATGCTGAAGTTACTAGGGAACCGAGCTCTGATTTAGCTTTATTTTTATTTTAGTTTTAGTAACTTTAGTACTTCTATCACGTTGGGCCAGTCAGACGAAGATGATGGAAGAGCAGGGAGAGCTGTGGATGTTATCCATTAAACTTTATTAATAAACAAAACCAAGAAGGTAATCCAAAATAAAGGGATCTCAGGAGCAGCTCACATCACTGCGAACAATCTAGATGTTACGGTGCGTAATTGGTATGCCTCTCATTAACAATTACTCCAAAATCAATACACACTGTTGTAAGATAATGAAAATGGTCTGTTGAAGATAAAATCCAAAGGTGCAGATTATCTCCCCCAAATGGAAGGAAAAAACATCAATGCTCTGAATGGATCTGTAACTGTTTGTGTTTTTAGCTGATGTACATTATATGTAATGGTGTTGTTTTGTCCGTGTTCCATAACACCTTGCTTTTCATGTTTCCTAATTCAGTAAAGACCAAGAGAGGTTGAAATGTCACTGGGCCAATGCAGTAATTTAGGGCCAATTATCCAGGCAAGGGAGATGTGGATTGGAGAACTCCCAAATTACACAGCCTTAAAAGTGCAACCATGTTTTGATTTTCAGACAGTCTTGCAACTATTTGAGCACTATTTGAGTCATTAACATGACTGCATGACAGCACCAATACAAGAAAAAAAAGTGGTTTGTAAAAAAAAGATACATACAGTATATAATACATATACTTCTATAAAAAATCATAAATTCAATACAATAATAATATTTATTTCCCACCAAACAATTTCTGATGGATAAAATAAAGTACATTCAACATGCATCTCGTTATAGAAAACACATCACATTATGTAAGTAAAATGACGCAATTTACAAAATCAAGACTTGTTGATCAAAAAATTATATGATCAATAACAACATACGTTTATACATTGCTTTAACTCATCAAAATCAGTTAAGCAAATTTCAACCTTTTTTTAAGTTATACATGATTCAACTAATTTTTAAGTCAGTTTAAATTTAAAGGTGCTTTGTGTAATATTTAGGAGGTTTTGTTGACACAATTGCAATATCATATACATAACTATGTTTTCAGTGGTGTATAAAGACCTTACTTAATAAACCATTATGTTTTTATTAACCTTAGAATGAGCAAACCTATCTACATACCCGCAGGTCCCCTTACATTGAAATGCGCCGACATGTTTCTACAGTAGCCCTAAACGGACAAACGCGTTTTGTCACTATGTTGTTCTTCATGCCATCTTGTCCGGAGACACTGGCTCGGAGGCGGCCATCTTGTCCGGAGACACTGGCTCGGTGACGGCCATCTTGTCCGGAGAAACTGGCTCGGCTGCGGCCATCTTGTCCGGGGACACTGGCTCGGCGGTGGCCGTCTTGTCCAGAGACACTGGCTCAGTGGCGGCCATCTTGTCCGGAGACACTGGCTCGGTAGACGTGACGTGAACCATCTCTGGCTCGGCAGACGTAACGAGAACAGTCTCTGGCTCGGCAGACTGACGTGAACTGTTTCTTGAGCGGCAGGCATGACGTGAACATTCTCTTGTGCGGTAAGCACGACGTGAACAGTCTCATGCGTAGGCTCGGAAGGACTGACGTGAAGCAGCTCAGGCTCGACAGGACTGACGTGAAGCAGCTCAGGCTCGGCAGGACTGACATGAAGTGCAGGCTCGGCAGGACTGATGTTAAGTGCAGGTTCGGCAGGACTGACGTGAAGCAGCTTAGGCTTGGCAGGACTGACATGAAGCAGCTCAGGCTCGGCAGGACTGACGTGAAGTGCAGGCTCGGCAGGACTGACGTGAAGTAGCTCAGGCTTGGCAGGACTGACGTGAAGTGCAGGCTCGGCAGGACTGACATGAAGTGCAGGCTCGGAAGGACTGACATGAAGTGCAGGCTCGGCTAGACTGACGTGAAGTGCAGGCTCGGCAGGACTGACGTGAAGCAACTCAGGCTCGGCAGGACTGACGTGAAGTGCAGGCTCGGTTGGTACTGACGTGAAGTGCAGGTTCGGCAGAACTGACGTGAAGTGCAGGCTCGGCTGGACTGACGTGAAGTGCAGGCTCGGCTGGACTGACGTGAAGTGCATGCTCGGCTGGACAGACGTGAAGTGCAGGCTCGGCAGGACTGACATGAAGTGCAGGCTTGGCTGGACTGAAATGAAGTGCAGTTTCGGAAGAACTGACGTGAAGTGCAGGCTCGGCTGGACTGACGTGAAGTGCAGGCTCGGCAGCACCGACGTGATGTGCAAGCTCGGCTGGACTGACGTGAAGTGCAGGCTCAGCAGGACTGACGTGAAGCAGCTCAGGCTCGGCAGGACTGACGTGAAGTGCAGGCTCGGGTGGACTGACGTGAAGTGCAGGCTCGGCAGGACTGACGTGAAGCAGTGCAGGCTCGGCAGGACTGACGTGAAGCAGCTCATGCTCGGCAGGACTGATGTGAAGTGCAGGCTCGGCTGAACTGAAGTGAAGTGCAGGTTCGGCAAAACTGACATGAAGTGCAGGCTCGGCTGGACAGACGTGAAGTACAGGCTCGGCTGGACTGACATGAAGTGCAGGCTCGGCTGGACTGACGTGAAGTGCAGGTTCGGAAGAACTGACATAAAGTGCAGGCCCGGCTGGACTGACGTGAAGTGCAGGCTCGGCTGGACTGACGTGACGTGCAGGCTCGGCTGGACTGACGTGAAGTCCAGGTTCGGCAGGACTGACGTGAAGCAGCTCAGGCTTGGCAGGACAGATAGTCCTCCACGAAATAAAATCATTAGACATACCTCATCCAGTCAGTTGAGCAAGCTCCAAAAAGTCCATTACATAATTCTCGATGGGTCGATCTTCTTGACGGAGATGCATAATTTGTGCTGCTGGATTCATCGATGTGTCTGGGTCTTACTCGGCTGCTGGATCTGTGTATGGCGTAGTTTTCTGTCACAAACTGCTCTGAGATCAGAAAGTTTAGATCCAAATACAGCTTTTAATAAGATGGGGTAATCCAGACACGTAATCAAGTGAACAGGCAACAGGTCGAAATCCAGGTAGGCAGTCCAAACAAACAAACACACAAGGTTGGGGACAAGGGAAACAGGAAATCCAGAGGCAGTCAGAGAGTCCAAGGAACCGAAATACAGGGAACCAAAGAAATGCTCAGAGATGCAGTGCAACAACATACAAAACTACGCAGCGAGTGAATGTGAAAACCAGGCTTATAAGGGGTGAGCTGAACAAGGTAATGACATACAGTTGAATGTGATGTAGCGACAATGAGAATGAACCAAACACAATTGAAGCTTTTAGGTGACTGTTCATACATAATCCCACAAAGAGTCTTCACATTCCAGAATCAAATCACCAGACCCAGAGCCATAGGCTCCAGAGAATCTGCAACCAAAAAGACTTTTTATTGTTTAACTAAAGGAAGAACGTTGTCAACGTTTTATAATTTTGCAAGACAGCTCTGTTCAGAAATGGTAAAACAAGATGCCATAACGAGAGGTCACCTGACCCCTGCGACTAACAGACTACGTCTTTCTTAAGGAACAAGGTCCCACGACAGAGATGTAAAACAGACTTCCCCCTTCTTGAAGACCTTTGAATGACCTCATTGTTGAGACCTCTTAAAAACCACAGAGACAAGAGACTTTTCATATAAAAATGCATACAATCATCACAAAACAATTCTTGACGAACTTATATTCAAACATCGTTCAACTACATAATTCTATATTGTGTCTATGACCCCTGGATGTGTCTATTATGCTTAATCACATATAAGTCATCTAATTGTTGTAACTATTACCTGTGTGAATGAAAGTGTATCGTGTTTCCTATCATTATGCTCATATATTATTAATTCAGAAGGTGGCTTGATTGAAATCTGTGTAAAAATGTTTATGTTCTTAAAATGGAAATTATGTCTAAACTGAATCCTCTGTTCGATCTGATGAGTAAGGAGACCACAGATAACACATGATTCACGATGAGAGAAAGAGGGGGGATAGAAAAGACCCCCTTCTCAAATAACCATATAGTATCTTATTGTCCGAATCCCAAATTCCTCCAGGAGGCGGGACAAAACATTGGAGTTTAAAACCTTAGACCCAAGAAGACTTTAGTAGAATAATGCGCTAGAAGAATAGAACAGAAGTCGGGCGGGCTCTCTCTCGAAGAAGGTCTCGGCAGAACAACAAGTCGGGTGGAGCAGACGATGGTTATAGTAACCATGTAGACGCGTAGAGACAAAGAACCCAAATTAAGATCAGAAGAACATGGGTTCAAACAGATTTATTCAAGCCATCTAACTCGTTTCACCTTCCTTTCTTTTCCTTTGTTTTATTTTCTCGTTAAAAGTCTCTGTTCTAAGTTAAGTTTTGCTGCAAAGTTTCGTTTTAACGTTTCAACTGCAAAACCAGCTTCCAACTTCAAAGACTTTCATTCATCCGCGCCATTACACCACGTGACTGGCTGTCCAAGATCTATCCAGGCACACGAGGAGACCAGCCAACGAACTAGCTCGGGAAACCCCCTTTTACTAGGAAAGGGAATCCCAAGAGAAAAAAAAGGAACGCAAACAAGCAAGTAATGCCTCCAGACTCTTAAACTGAACTGGTGTATTTTGATACAGATTTAGTAATCTAAGAAACAAAAGGGTGAAATTAATTATTGATGGTTCGTTCAGGTTGTGTCTTATAAGTGCATATAGATACTTGGGATCTCACCATCTGACTCCTAAAACCCATTCTTCCTCACTCTCTTTCTTTCTTCAACTTGTATGAATGCGTGTGCATGTGTGTGTGTTAGTTTTATTACCATTACTATTATTACTATTAGTTTTATGTGTTAGTCTTATAATCAATAAAGTATTGTTTGTATTTGAAAAGAGAAGCATTACTTGTGTTGTGTGCTTACAGATTTATTGTCTTGAACTGCGATCTAAAGCTACCTATGCTTTTACCCTTGATTATTTCTTAATTTAGCTGTTAGCTGGGAATTAGTCTTTCTTGGCCAGGAAGATATTATATTTCCTAGAATTAATAATTGTTTATGCTTTCCGTTCATTGGATGAACTGATAAAATGATCATACTATTGATTCTGCTACAGTAAATTCTGAAAATAATTAAATTATTAATTATTGATCATAATCCGTTGTGAATAATGATTAGTTATATTTATACGGGCGTATAAACGCTACAGTGATCAGTGATGATGAGTCCGGGCAGTGAGTTGTGGGAAATGTAGTTGTGAGGGCAAAACAAAACACTGAAGTGGAGTGCCCTCTGGTGGCTCTAAAGGGCACTCCAGCTGATGACCGTTACATAAAGTCAGCGACTAAAACACTGACACACTGATGAACAAGCAACAATAATATTCGCAACATATAATTTACTGAATAATTAAGTAAACCTAATTTCTTAATTTATCTTTGTAAATAAATCTCATTGCTTAACTGGCTACTCTCTGCTGTCTCAGACAAGGACATCTTCTCCTGTCGGCCACCGTAACTTCTGCTGGTTGCAATTCACAACTTCACCACTAGATGCCGCAAAAAATGACACAGTTCATCTTTAAGAGAAACGCTCTTTAAGTTGAAATGACTTAAACATCCAAGTTGATTGTACTTAAAAATTTAAGGCAGCAATATATAAATATATATATATTTTCATTTTTATTATTTTTATTACAGCATTCATTAATATTTTTTAATGTTAGTTAATACAAATACAACTATTCATTATTAGTTATTATTTGATCAGGTTAATTTTAATAATATTAATGCATTTGACATTTGATTTTAATAAAATATTCTTAAATGTTGAAATTAACATTAACGAGGATTACTAAAGCTTTAGAAGTGTTTTTAGAAGTTCATGTTAACAAAATGCTAATAAAATGGAACCTTATTGTAAGTGGCTACCAATATATATATTTTTTAAGTAAACATCATAAGATCATCTTATTTCAATTTAGACTACATATTTTCATATTTTCATACCGTAGAAGTGTAATTACACACAGAAACACAGCAGTAATTTATCTTTCATCACTGCTGAACTGACTATCATCTCGAAAATGAGGAGAAATGAGAGACATTATTTGCCTGACAGGCTGGTTATAAAGAGTAAATGAGAAAACATGTTAGCAATCATAGCGATGAACACCCAGACATCATAAAACGCTTTTAAATCACGGGACCTGAAGTCAAGAGGCCAAGCAGACTATGTAGAGATGATTTCGGGGGGAAATCCACAAAGATTAGATAATAGTAGTCTAGTAATGGGAAATAATAATAGCAGAAAAAAGGATAATAAAACTGATGACAGATGCACAACAAAAGCTTCAGGCTGAACTAATTCAGAATGATTTGTTGATTAATACGCAGATTTTAACTTTTAAATAACAAATGACTGGCCATACAGATCAGCCATAAGTGACAAAAAAACTAAAAGCAAAAAAAAAAGTCACAGAGTTCATAAATCCAACCCCCCAAAATTATAAAATTTAAAATAATATATGTGTAAATATATAACATAACGTGTAATATATAATAAATTAACTTAATATAATAAATTAATATAACATTGAATATTGTATAAAATATATAAAACATTTAAATGTATATATTATTTTATACTATGTAAATTAAATTTTACATATGTTAATTTATAATATATTAGTAAAAATGTATGTAAAGTGAAGTAATATCAAATAAATAATATAATTATACTTCTAAAATAATTATTTAATGATTATGTTTTTTGCTGTATTTTTTCATATACATATTTTATTTACATTTGATATTATATAATCTTATTTATAAATGTATATGTAAAGTAATATAAAATAATAGACTATTTATAATAAATATTGTTAATATTTTATATTGTGTATATATATATATATATATATATATATATATATATATATATAAATAATATATATATATATATATATATATATATATATATATATATAAATAATATATATGGAGGTTTTTTCCAATATGATTATTTTATTTACACACATTATATATAATACTTTTTATTTATTATAAGGCACAAACGTGTTATAGGCAAGTTATTTCATGAAAAGAATGTTAGATTTAAAATTAAATATATATTAAAATAAATTAATAAGTAAAGTAAAATAAAATAGTATATCATTTATGCATTTTGAATATTTTTAGTTTTAGATCTTTAATATACATTTACGTATATATATTCTTATTTACTATAAGGCACAAACTTCTTATTTAGGCAATACATATATTTAAAATGATTAAATATAGTTTTTTTTTTTGTGTATAAAGATTATACCGTGCAATTCTACATTCTTCATGGCTGTGCTTCATTTATACAGTCTTTTTACTCTCTTTTTTCAAGTAAGATCCCTGTTATTTATTCTCCCTGAATCCATTCCCTACTAAAATAACTACCGTTGCCATTATGTCGAGAAAAGCACAACAAGCAATTGTCTATTCCCTGAGATGAACAATTTAAAACAGAAAACCTACTGTAGCATGTCAAAGTCGATTCCTTATTGTGAAATTGAAGTGGCTGAAAACAGTCAAACGTTGGAGGGGCTCTTGATGTCTTGCCATTGCTTAAAGTTTGATCTTGCCGTACAGTTTGAAGATGGATTATAACATGCCTAGAGGCCATCGTCAGTGTAAACACACCATCTCAAACCTTGCCAGAAACAACTGATCAAATCTGAAAAAAAGATTCATAGCACAGATAGTTATGATGCTGGAATCACAATAATTATAGGCTGATAAGCAGAAACATGGTGTAGAGTTATTTTAACCTGTCAAAACTTTTTGTAGATGCACAAAATATAATTTTAACATATCATCCTACAACCCCAAATCAGAAAAAGTTGGGACATTTTGTAAAATGCATTAAAATCAAGAATCTGTGATTTGTTAATTCTATTTAAACTTTTTTTAACTGACAAAAGTACAAAGAAAAGTTTTCCAATGTTTTCACTGACCAACATAATTATATTTTGTAAATATGAAAAAAATTTGATTTTGATGGCTGCAACACACCCCAAAAAACTTTGGACAGAGACAAAATAAAAGTGAAAAGATTATCCAAATTAGATTATCCAACTCTTTTGAAACAGTCCACAATGAGCAGGTGAATTGGTAATAGTTGAGGGTATCTACTATTAGATCCTGTTTGGGTATAAAAGTGCTTCTCAGTCTTTTTAAGCAAAGATAGGTCGTGTCTCATCACTTTGTGCCAAATATCATGAGAGAATTGTCAAACAATTAAAAAATCACATTTCTCAATGCAAGATTGCAAAGATATGCCTTTCATCATCTTCCATACATAATATTGTCACAAGATTCAGGGAATCCAGAGAAATCTCAGTCAGTGTTGGGCAAGGCAGTAGACCTCTGTTGAATGTGTGTGACCTTTGAGCCCTCAGATGGCATTGCACAAGATACCATCATGCTAATCTGTTAAATACAGCCACATGTGCTCAGGAGTAATTTGGAAAACCGTTTTCACTGAACACAGTCTGACTCTGCATTAAGAAATGCCACTTGAATCTCTGTTACGCAAGGAGAAAGCTTTACTTCAGTTCTATGTGGAGATGCCGGCGAGTTCTCTGGGCCTGAGCTCATCTCAGATGGTCTAGAAGACAGTGGAAATGTGTGCTGTGGTCAGATGAGTCCATGTTTCAGCTTGTTTTTGGGAGAAAATGGACACAGAGTTCTCAGACCCAAAGACGAAAGGGACCAACCAGACTTTCACCAGCGACAGGTGCAAAAGCAAACATCTGTCCTGGTATTGAGGTGCATCATTGCCAACGGTATGGGTAACTTGCATTATTGTGAAGGTACCATTGACATGGAGGCATGTATTTAGATTGTACAGAGACATAAACTTCCATCAAGATTACATCTTTCCTGGGAAGCAAGACAATGCCAGGCCTCATTCTGCACATGCTACAACTGAGTGGTTTCTAGACACTCTGCACAATAGAAGGGATGTTCCTGCCTGTCTTACTGCAGTCCTGTCTCTTATGTAAAATGTATGACCCATCACGAAAAGGAGAATCAGGCAACGACGACCACAGACTGTTGAGCGGCTGTCTTGTATCAGACAAGATTGGGCAAATATTCCACTAGCAAAACTCCAACAATTAGTATCCGCAACTCCCAAATGATTAAAAAGTGTAATTAAAAGGAAAGGTGGAGTGACACAGTGGTAAACATGTCTCTGTCCCAACTTTTTTTGGGGTGTGTTGCAGCCATCAAAATCAAAATTTGTTCATATTTACAAAATACAACTATGTTGGTCAGTGAAAACATTGGGAAACTTTTCTTTGTACTTTTGTAAGTTAAAAAAAGTTTAAATAGAATTAACAAATCACAGATTCTTGATTTTAATGCATTTTACAAAATGTACCAACTTTTTCTGATTTGGGGTTGTAGTTTGACCAAAATCACTTTACAACAAAGTTGACTTTATTAATTTAATTTTGTGCACAGAACCTTTATAGATATAATCAATTCTTCAAAATTGATTCTGACAGGAAAATTCTGTCATCATAATGCAGACTCAAAATTAACTAGCAAAAATGAAACTCTTGCTGATGTAAGCAACTCAAGTTTGCACATCCAGTGTACTAAAAAACATCCGTCTGGGCATCTTCGCCTCAGTGGACCATCATATGTTTATCTAGGATGAAAGATTGATGAAAGTGGCCATAACATTTTTTTGGACACAATTCAATATGATACTTTAATGGTAAAGCTTTTCTTAGAACAAACTTTTTATTTCCGGAACATTTGAGAAATGACTCTTAACCAACTGGTCCTGAAGGGATTTTTAGAGGACATAAATTTCACACAGGTGGTGTCCTATAAAAATGAGTTCATCGAATTGACTATGAACATGTTGCAGCAACATTTCACAAGAAACCTTCCAAACACTTCTTGTATTATAAATTGAAACCTAAAAAATGTATTTTTGTAAAATGACTTGCTTAATGACAGTTAGTTTCATATTATGTTATATTGTAAAGACATCCATACATTTTTAATGTGGCATGAGTGTCTAAATACTTTTTTGAGTCAAAGTACATGGAAGTTTTCAGGCTAATAGCTTTATATCCATAAAGGCAGGGTAGGCGATTTGTTCCAGAAACATTTTTTGTTATGCTGGTTGAAAGCCTCTTCACATCCTGATAGAAATCACTAATTTAAGTAGTCTAAATGTATTTATATGTATACATATAGTCTGTAGAAGGTGTAGGACCATAAAATGCTTGTCCAATCGTTGCATTCGGACAGAATACAAACTCATACCTGCCTGCCAACATATGTATTTCCATACCTCCGCGCATCTGCTCTCGCAGACATCACACGCCATCAGCGCATTTCATGCTGTGTAGAGTTGTAGACATACGTCAGTCACATAGCACCGCAAACGAAACAGCAGCCGCTTTTTACAGTTACTCCTCAACCAAAACAACAAGCTTGTGCTGCGTTCACACCATAACTACTGTAATTTGGAAGAGATAATTGGGAAATTGAAAAGCCTGTGACGTTATACTGCGCGGTTTGTGACTCGAAATTATGCGTTTCAATGCCAACACTATCAACGCTGAAATAAATCTGCAGCAGTCACAGATGGTACAAATCAGTGCTCTGTAAGTTGTGTATGTTCATTATTATTGTAATGTTATGTGCTTTGAGACATGAGGTAGTTTAACACCGGCTCTTGTCTCGGGACGCTTTGGAGACTCTGCTGTATGCCTTCATGAGTTTTGGAGGAGGCGTGGCTTTGTAGAGCGCTCTGAAGGGAGGGTGGGATCTAATGCTTTCAAAGCTAGCTTGCTATTGCTAGCCACTCCGAAAATTGCCTACCCTACATTTAACTGAAATAAAGAGATTGTTTCATTTGATTTATTAAACTGATTGCCTATGTGATATATAATTTAAAACACGTCCCTTTGTTTACGTATTTTTAAAGATTCTTTACTATTAACTAGAAATATTTGTAGGTTTGCTAATAAAACTTCGTATCATGCTGGTAAATTTATGCTAGTCACTCAACATGGCTACGTTCCACTTTGCTTTTAAACATGCACCCGCAAACTTCCCTAAGCACTTCCCCTCGGGGAAATCCCGCCGCCATTTTGAAGTGTTCCACCTCGTGAAGTGGACGAGGGAAGTTTATATGGACAGACCCTCGTTCCCTCGATTTCGACCGAGGGAGCGAGTCTACTCCGATGTACACTTCAAGCAGCTCTATATCCCACAATTCAACTTTATTGTGACATCACAGCAAATCGCACTTAACTGTAGGCTATCGTATGATATATGAATTATTTTGAGAATTAATTGCATAATAGTCACCTTTATTTATATAGCGTATAATAGTGTATAATATATTAATTATGTTAAGATTTAATCGCTTAATCATTGTTCACAGTTAAAGTTTATACTATTGATTTTTTTTGTCTTTTTTTTTCAACAGCTCATACCTTTAGGATTTTATATATTTTCTTCAACAACTTATAATGGTGCATAAAACAAATTCATGAGTAAAAAAGGGGTATCAATAACAACTCTCTACCCACTAAACATTGGACGTCGGATAGACGTGCAGATCATGTCTATATTGGGTCCGTCGGTCCATGACCAATTCTGGACATCTATTCGACGTCCAAACTAGATCCACTATTTGGACATCCAACCATGACCCAACTTGGACGTCATGTTGACTTTCAACATTTGACCGTTGAACTGGGTCATTTTTTTGGACCTCGTTTGGACGTCTATTACAGGTGCAGGACATTTACATGATTAATATGCAATTTTGATTTTATTTACAAACATTAACATTGTTGTTATCAACATAATTAATACACATGAATACAGCTTATTTATAATTATTTAAGATAATTTTCCAAACACTCCATTTGATGGTCTCAGCAGCAGGTGATAACTGGAGACGCATACTAAGGTGTAATGCTGTAGCTCAAACAGTAGAGCATTGGCACTTGCAACGCCAAGATCATGGGATCGATTCCCAGGGAAAGCAAATAGGAATGTGAATGTGTAATACATTGTAAGTCACTGTGGATAAAAGCATCTGCCAAATGCGTAAATGTAAATACATGGTACAGAAAACATGTCCTCCACCCTTTTGAAACATGGGACTACAGTTATAGAAGTTCTATAGAAACAACATCTAAAATTAGTCTAAATTTGATGGTGAAAAGACGTCCACAAACGACCACATTTGGTCCCACAGACGTCAACATTAGACGTGCAATAGACGTTGAATAAAGACGTTGCATGACGTTACAAAACAACCCCTTCAGTAGACCGAAATTGAATGGTTCCGCAAGTAGTGGGCACTCGTGCAACATAAGCAATGAAGCACAACCGAGTCCATGAGAAGGGCAAGTGAAGGGCATACAAATTTGGAGTGGAACGTAGCCCAGGTGTAGGAACATTGTGATCAGTCACGAGACGCATAAGCACCAATTGTTTGGCTGATGCGAAGCACATGCGTGAATTCAATTTATACACACTCTGGCATTTATTACCATTCAAAGCTATGGTTCCGAACTCTTGGAATATTGTTCAGCATTTGAATGAATTAGCCTATAATTTTTGTATGCATTATTTTGACAGTCCTTTCCCACATTATTAATAAGGATCTGTGTTCCACAGAATAAATAAAGTCATACAGGGTTTGAACGACATGAGGGTGAGTAAATGATGACAAAATTATAATTCTTTATCCATGAACAGGTGGGCTTGATCTCATGATATGCGATACGTGATGAATTACTTCGCTAACAAGAAGTTTTCATTTATTTACTAGTTAACATGAACTAGAACACTACTCTACAGCATTCATCTTAGTTAATGTTAATCTCAGCATTTTCTACATAGGTGTAAGCCTATCTCTTTTCGTATTTGTTTTGGTTAATGCTCTGTAAACTACCTTGAAAATTTGTATCAACTAACATTAAAAAAAGTTAATAAATGCTGTTAAAAAATATTGCTCATTGTTAGCTTACATAAGTTAATACTTAATGTAAACAAATGAGACCTTATTATGAAGTGTTACCATTACTTTCTGACCTCTCAGCTAACTTAAACGTAACCAGTTCGACATACTCGTGCACGCGGTGAACTGAACTTGACTTGTTTAACACCATGCCAAAGTCCACGTGCAGCTCTCTGAGGGGGCGTGGCTCTTCCGCATTGATCACGTGCGTCATCCATGCTGTTTATAATGCCCCAGGGAGAGCTCGCGACTGCTGTGACACCAAACGAAATATTTCATTAATAAGGGCCCCTCAAGTTTGCTATTGTTTAGTATCAAAACACGCCCTTAACATGCTGCTATAAAACCTTTCTTTCCCTGTAGGCAAAGGGTGTTAAGGCTTTGATCAACTGAGCTCAGACCAACTTAATCTACTGCGCTCTTACACTGATTAAACAAACACAACCAGAGTGCACAAGCTGAATGTGTTGGTAAAAGTATAATAGTAGTACTAGTAGTAAAAGTATTATAGTAAGAGGTGTAACTTGTGTATATGTGCAATAATTTCATAGCACATTATATGTGTTGTATTTGGGTTATTCCACCAATAGCAAATGCATAATCAGAATCATAAAAATAAATATCTTGAATCTTTAGTAACCCTTTCATATGCAAGGGAGGGATATAAGAAATAGGCTACCTTAAAATTAATTTATAAGACCAAGTAAAACACACACACACACACACACACACACACACACACACACACACACACACACACACACACACACACACACACACACACACACACACACACACACACACACGCACGCACACACACACACAGACACAGAGGCCTATTTATATACCTTGATATGTAATGTATAAATCTTAGTTGCTAAAAGATGCCATAAATAGTGATGATGGACATTTTTGCATGAATTTACTGTACACGGTTCACAGACAAAAACGGCATAACATTGCATGTTTCCTTTAACATAAACTCAAACGGATAAGGAAAAAAAGAAAGTAAAGAATACATAAAAGATGGTATGCTAAGTAAAATATATTTTTGTTTGTTTTGTGAACACATTTTGATTTTGTGTTTATGCAATATTTTACGTCTTAAAAAGTAGGGACTTAAAATGTTTTTAAGTGTGGGTATGGAATTGACAAATAAATACAATTTATAACATATTTAGATATTAATATAGAGCAACCAAATGTAATAAGGCAAATGCTGTAATGTAATTTGCTATATTGTAATTTGCTAGTAGTGTCTTAATGTGTGTGTGTGTGTGTGTGTGTGTGTGTGTGTGTGTGTGTATATATCTATCTATATATCTATATCTATATATATATATATATCTATATATATATCAGCTCTCATGCATAGCCTAGGCTACTTTTTGCCTCAGCTCATAAACGAAACGTGCAGGGATTATTAAAACGTATATCATTAGATCCTATAAGAATGTCTTCTGTGCAATAACGCAATTTGTGCCCTAATAAATCTCATATTATGTGTCGCATATCGGAAAATGTGCGGCTGTATCATTAGAACATGGGCAAAGACATGAAAGTTCCACTGTTAATAGGTCTCACACACATCCATTCATCGGCTATTGACAGTGTCTCCCTGTTGAGCGGCTGCACCGGAGCTCCTCTCTAGCGCTGCCAGTGGACAATCAAACACACACACACCCACCTCTGTCTGTCTACACACTCGCCTGTTCAACATTTCTTACTTCTGCTAGAAAAATACAAAGCTACACCAAACCTCTGAGCTCTGAGTCGCATCGCGGCGCATCGTGATACACCAGCAGCAATAGCTCCAAAAGAAAGCACAACATGGAGTCCCCTCCAGATCCAGCGAGCGACCCGGGCAACGGCGTCTCAGAGCCGGTTACCCCGGTCAGGGAAACCCCGGTAAACCTGGAGACCCTCCGCAAAGCTGAGCACCAAGCCCCGGTGCGCAGGCAGAGCTGTTCCAGCACCAACAGAGGTGAGAGACATTGATTATTTGGAATCGATACGACATTGATTCTCCGTAGTATTGATGAGCAAAAACTTCAAAGTGAATTCATTTCAACTTGAATGGCGCGCGCGCCGCGTAAAAATGATTCCAGTGCGTTTGTTTCACTGGGAAAGCGCATGGTGAATTAGAATAAATGGCATTTTTTATTAAATATATCAGAATTGAGATGCTTTTAGAGTTGCTGTTTTTGTAACCGAATGAGCCTGCCATTGTTGGATGTATGACAGCACTGACACTGAAGACTAAAAAAATAATCAGATTCGTTTATCAACAAAGTCTATAACGTTATTTGACAATATGAAAGTTCATTATGGATTTAAATAATGGTGTAAAATAAAATAAAGATATGTGTAGCTAATGTACATGATAACAAGTCGAACTTATATGGACTAGACTGTTTAAATGAGACTAATAGGCAATGGTAGAATTTGGCACGCGCACTCGCGCAGTGTTTTTGAGATGCATGTTTTATTTTTTTAAGCGTTATTATGTTTCATTCATTGGTTGTCAGCATGCCTCTACTTGCCCTTTGCACGTTTTCTGATGCTGATTGGTGACACTTAAATGCCTATCAATATGCATGTATTATATATATATATATAAGGCATTCAACTTCCCGTTAGGATTTAATATCTAATTTGAACGAATCTACGTCTTAATACTTGTGATTTACAGTACAGAGAGTAGATTTCTAGCCACTCCCCCTTCAGTGTCTCTATTCAACTCATCAAAGTTCAGTGCAAAATGTATCAGACAAAAAAGTGAACAAGTGACATGACAAAGTGTAAAGTAACATTGTGAATCTGTTTTCGGGTTGTTATGTGTCGCGCTTGAAGGGTATATTTAGAGGCTGATATGTTGAATGTGGAATGTAAGCTGGTTATGTAACAAGTTTTGCCATAAACAGAGCAGTGAAAAATCGTTCAATATCTGTAATGTTGAAGTCTGTGATCGTGTTTTGTATGATTACACTTTTACAAATGTGTGGAGCGATACTTTGCGTAATGTCGTTTTGTTTTCGCTTGGTTTATTAAGCAAAATTCTATGCTAATTCTGGATTCGAACTCGGGTCCACTTGCTTTCTAGACGAAAATGTTACCGCTGGACTGTGAATCGAGTTGCACCTCTGCTTGTTTCCTTACGAATAAATTATTCATGTTTGTCGTCAATAAGAAAATTAGCAGAAATGACGGTGAATAGCACAAATGAGTTTGATGCATGAGTTGAATCCTAATGAATCTATAATAAACCATCGTTTAAAAGGACGTTGTTTCACTTTTGTTGCATGGTACTTTCCCAGCTCTGTGCAGTTATGTAATAGCAGTCAGAAGAGGCAGGTATAGGGAGGCTCTGTCCGGATGGGAGTTTTTAGGCAAGTCTGTGCCATTTTATCTTAAAGTAGGAGATTGACTTTGAGACACTCCTAACCTGCTGACCTATATTCAACCCAAACCCATTACAGCAGGACTAAAGTGTATCTGGAAGGGAAAGGCAAAAGAAAGAAGAACGCCTTAGTCCTGTTATGTAACCCTTGTGTGAATGGGCGACAAGAAACAATGTGTTCAGTGGAACTGTTCTGCTCTCCTGTCTTAGAAATCCACTTTTGTTTCCACAACACACCAAGAGAGTCAACAGACCTGTGTGGTCATGATGTCAGGCCGTTTTACAATGGCGGCGGGTTGCGATTTATGACTAAAATTAAGTGCGTGAGAGACAATGTGTTCTATAGCATAATTGATAGAGTCATACTTCAAATATGAATTTTGAAGCATTTATGTTAGTTGGAAGGAATACAGTGGTTTTCTGATTCATCAAGGACACACAATCACATAGTTTTGGTAGTTGTAGTCCATATTTAGTAACCTTTTAGCAACTTAAAAAAACTCTGCATTGGAACTCATGTTTGTTTGAGGTATGATTGCAAGATTCAAGTGATAGAAGTTATGTTATTCAAGTAATGTTAAAATAAAGATGAAAAACCGCACTCTCTAGTTATATCTTCATATTTATTAATACCATGTCCACACAGACGCGTTTCAGCCTAAGCCATCATCAGTGTGCGGTGTGAAACACTAAAGAGATTGTTTTTAACATAACAGGTGAACCCCATTAACATCCAATCATCTGCACCGTCAGGTGCATCAAGTTACCAACATTGTAAAGACACACAGAGAGTAAAGACAAAACAAGCCATAAATAATGCTCACCCTCACAAACAATTACAAAAAAGAAAAAATATATAAGAAAAAAAATACAACAGAAATAAACACCAGTTTAAACATAAGAATTAAATAAAATTCCAGATTAAATCTTTATTTTGATTACTTTTTTATAACTCGCACCCACAAACGTTTTGGGAGTTGAGCGCGCCTGTTTTCAGCAGCATTCAAGTAATGTTAACCATACACCTTAATTGACTCAGTTGACTCGATTGATCAAAATCCATCATTTTAAACCCATAGAACATTTCTGAGGGACTCTTGATAATTGATAATGCTGATAGTTGTCTGTTAGAGGGGCAAACGTTTAGAAAAGTTGATACCCAGCTGTTAGTTAGTATTATGAATAGTAATATTTTTTTATTATTATTGATCATTATAATTGACTATTATTGATTAATATATGAAGGTCAAAATTTCTAATTATTATTTTATAATAATTGTATTTTTCCCCAATATATTTTGCAGTTTTTTTCAGCATGTAGGGCTATATGATTGAAAAAAAAATACACTGTAAAAAATTATATGATCAATAAGTTATGACATTGTTTTAACTCATCTAAATAAGTTAAGCAATTTGCTACTTTTTTTAAAGCCAGTTTAATGTAATTTAAGTCGAAATTACTTCGACTTAAAAAAAATCTAAATTTACTTGTTGACATTCAAAAGAATACACGTGGCAAGTGTGATAACTTTTTATATTTTATCCTTGACTGTAAGAGACAGACAGGAAATGTTGCAACAATACATTTCCATACATGCTGATTTGTTATAAAAGCTTATTGTGTCCTTGGACCATATACATTTGTTTTAGACTATACGTAAATATCAATGTCACACTCAAGTACACATTTCAGCAGCTGTTACTGTTAATCATATTTTGTCTGCTTAAACACTTAAGATTGCGGTTTATTCAGATCTCATAATTGCGCACAGTAGGACGCCACATGCCAAACTGGTTATTATTAGTTAACCACAAGCAGTTTGTGGTTTTGCTTGTGGTGTGTAAGTAAGTTTATTTGGCTTTCGCTGCATTGACTGTGATTGTGGGTTTCGGAGGCGATCTCAGTGCAGGGATGAATTAACCACTTTTCCGCGGATCTATGAAATGAAGCAAACCACATTGCTTTGATCTCAAGTGAAAAGGGAAAATGACTGAGGATTTTGGAAGATTCAGGATGATCGGTTCAATTTCTGATGAAAATATAGTAACTCTGTTTCCGTTAATTGAAGCTTGCTTTTATGCATTCAGTTCAGATGGTGTTATTAGATTATTCAAGTTCAAACATTTTCTGCCACTTTTATTAAGAAAGTATATAATACATTTTGAGGAAAGACAACCGTAATCCGCACTTGGCTTGTTTTTATGGCCAGATTAATATATTTTGTTAGACTTGTTAAAAATAATTTTGTAATGTTTACCTAAATGTCACCCAATAGACTCATTTTTATACAAATAATATCAGCATGTTGAAGCTTATGGACAGAATATCTTAGGAAAGAAGTTAGTCCACACCCGTTGTGTTTCTCTTTCAGTAACTTTTGTATTTTGCCAGTATTATATTTATTATAATTAATACTGTTTAAGTGGCCTGTTCGATTATTGATTAATTGCCTGAATGTGGTTATAAATAGTATTACATTACAGGGACTCAAATGGGCTTATTTTAATTACAAATGTTATTATTAGCAATATTATAAACGATTCCTTAAAAAATTATGTATTCGGCTTATACTGCAAGTGACTTGAACAAAACAGAATTGAAACATTAATTGCAATTATCTGTATACCAATCAATCGTCTGCACAAAATTGTGCTGGTCTAGTGGTGCATTACACAACACTGATTTCAACTAAAAATTGGACATTTTTATGCGTTTTGGCCGTTTATTTACACGACAACTTTATTTTGGCAAACCTTTGAAAACGTGTTTAAAAGTGCACGTTTTTAAAAACGATATCGTTATCGTCTCCGTGTAAACTACAAAAATGCGAATTTGTGAAAACAGTGACTTTATGCACATGCATGTTACGTGTTCAGTCTCTAGGCGCATAATGTTTCTTTACAAAGTGACATCGCCACCTACTGGCTGGGCAGCATCATACAGCGTTTTTAGTCGTTTTTCGCGGATCTGTGTGAACGGGGATCGTTTCTACCATGTTGTCGTCTGTACGTGAAAAACACAAAGAAAAATATTGATCAATTTTTAACTTAAGGAATCGAATCTACATTTTTATTCAGATATATATTTGTCTAGGTTTATTGCACACTAGGGTTGTGCCGGTGGACGATATCATCGTCCATCGTGATGGCCGACCGACATCACGATGGTGAGCCACCATTGATGCCACGCCCCCCACCCTGTCAGACTGCCCAGTCTCACGACAGTTCGTGTTCGTCTGTACACAAGTGGTTGGGGACCTGGCTCGCGAGCCACACCTGGTCTGTAACCCTTTACCAACAAACGATAAAAAAAATGAAGACGTGCTTGTTCAGTGCTGTTCGCGAGAGTCACGAGTCACCACAGCAATCAACTAACCGCCTACGTTTCTGTGGTAACCTAACAGTTACAGCTCCTGCACTCTGCACTGGGATTCAAGCAGCTGCTGCTTATTTAAGATGATGGCGAAAATAATTTTAGAACAGCAGCGAAAATGTAAAAGTAGGCTATATAAACTTTAATATATCCTTTTATTGAAACGGGTGCTTTGCTGTTCAAAGAGACATTTCGAAACATTTCACCCGCTGGCCGCAGGTTCTTTCACTTTTGCCGCAGAGACCGTTAATTTATGTAAAAATGTGTTGTATTGTTGATAATCCACGCAGATTTCAGTTGATTCCGTTTAAAGTTATTAATAATAAAACATGAATGAATGAGAAATAAAAGAGCAGGATGTGCTTTATATTGAAAAGAAATATTAAAAGCGCAATAAGTCGCGAAAGAGAACTGAATTCTTCTGACGCGAGAATAGTAGGCTAGTCTTTGTCTTCGGTTGCGAGCCTAAACGGCCAAATAAACATAGAAATACTTCAAAATGACAAGCCGAGTATTCCCGTGGCGTAAACACAGTAGAAGTAGCTACTCTCTCTCTCTCTCTCTCTCTCTCTCTCTCTCTCTCTCTCTCTCTCTCTCCGTGATGGTCAGCGCGATTCCGTAGCCCCCCCGCCGATATCATCGTCCATCGCGATGTTTTGCTGGAAACAACGTCAACTGCCAATTTAGGGGACATCGCCCAACCCTATTTCACACATCTAAAATGATCCAACAAAAAAGTCAATGATCTGCCATTGTGGCTTTATTTTTATTTTGTAAAACATCTAAAGTATTCTGCAAATTATAGTGCACTGTTCAGACGGTACACTTAGCTTTGTCCACAGAAACCAAGATCTGGATGCGAAGATATTTAGGAAGGAACAAATTTTCCCTTTTCATTTGTTTTACACAATGCCCGCACTTGGCCTTTGACAACAATTCTGACTTCATTTTTGCTTGATATAATTTTTTTACCTTCTTGTCCACATCCACAAAATAACATTTGACCTTGCAGGAATTGAAAGGCAAAGCTGAAGAGCGGCACGTGATGCTTTAACCGGAGTGTTGACACTTCACCTCTTATTTAAGAGGAGCCAATTGATGGCGGGTCAGATGAGCAAGCACACAAATGCTTAAATCTTTTAGAGAGGGTGTTATGACTACATATGACATCTTTAATGGTCAGTTTTTATCAGTTATATAGGTTCAAGCTTGTGTGTTGTAGCTTTAGGGCTAGATCTTTTTCTTCCACTTGTATAATCTCACGTGTAAGTGAAATTGGTTATAAATGTAAAAAAGTGTAGGGTAGGACTTGGTTTTGTCAATTGGGTATTGATTGAATTATGTGTTTTAAAGGGTTAGTTCAGCCAAAAATGAAAATTATCCCGTAATTGACTCACCCTCAAGCCATCCTAGGTGTATATGACTTTTTTCTTTCAGCCAATCAGAGATATATTGAAAAATACCCTGGCTCTTTCAAGCTTTATAATGGGAGTGAATATTAACCCAATGAGATTTTGAAGCCCCAAAAAAACGCTTCCATCCATCATAAAAAGTAATCCATATGACTCCAGGGGGTTAATAAAGGCCCTCTGAAGCAAAGCCATGCGTTTTTGTAAGAAAAATACTTTTTTCAAGTTTCAACATTGATAATAATAATAAATGTTTCTTGAGCAGCAAATCAGCATATTAGAATGATTTCTGAAGGATCATGTGACACTGAAGACTGGAGTAATGATGCTGAAAATTCAGCTTTAACATCACCATTACATTTTAAAATATATTCAAATAGAAAACAGGTCTTTCAAATTGTATTCTAACTTGTGAAGGATAGTATTAGTATGATAATTAGTAGAAGAACTACTTCTTCGATCATTCCAGTTGGAGTAACTCCAAACAAAGGTTTGATTTCCATCCTCTACCAAAGTGCACACTTCCATAATTACACACGTGTGCACTGCGCACAAATCAGGGGCTTTACATCAATCAGGTTGAGTAGATTTGCAGTGTCGTGAGCTTGTTTTAATGGGATCTTTCCTGTTAACTCTCAGGCACGTTCGCCACTTGTTTAGACTCAGGCTTGTTCGTGTTGCAGATGCACATGTGCTGAGCAGCGCCTTAACTTAATTTCTCCTTTATTGGAAGACAGCGGAATGACTGTGGGGTCTGCCATCTGTGAAGGACTAGCCTATAATTACTTATTAGTTGGCATGGCAGACAACAATATTTTGCTTGCTCCCAGCCTCGGTGTCAGAGTGTGATGGTGAAATCTGTCACCTGGCGGTGTGCTGATTGACTCCTCCAGCAGGGGGGATTTTTTAGCGGCTGAATGAGCCAAGCTGAGCCCCTTTATTCAAACCCTGCTATTAGCCTAACAGACATTGTACACTGACCCCAGTGTTTAACGTCGCATCGCCCAATGTGCTCGAGCTTAAAGGTAGGGTAGGCAATTTGTTTTTCATAAACACTTTTTGTTGACTCTCTTCACATTCTGATAGCAATCAGTAATAGAAGTGGTCTAAATATTAAAACATGTAGGCCTATATATCTTCTGTGTAAGTCTCAGGACCAAAACATGTTCGTCCAATCATTGCATTCGGTCCAACCGATGTCCTACCTGCGGGTCAACATATGTATTTCCCAGAGCTGGGTACACGCGTTACAAAGTAACTGTATTCCAATTACTTTTCGTGATAACGCAGTGATGTAACTCATTACATTTAAAATTTATGTAATTTGATTACAGTTACTGATGTCAATAAAATTAAGTTACTTGCGTTACAAATGTATTGTTGATAAAAAATATTTAGTAAAATGCATTTCTAATCATTTTTGGCCGGCTGCGTCAGTTAATGAGCATGCACTTTAATGAATTACCGGAGAACGCGCTTCATGAGGCACACACGCACACACACGCAAGGTCTCACGTTCTCTCCCTCTCCGCCGTGTTTGCGCTACACGGTTTGGAGCACAGTCTCTTCTGTCTCGCATGTGCGCTCTTGCTTGGAGATTTTAACTAATTTGCGGGCATCAGGGAGCCGCTATCAATATGTGGGAGACTTGAGATGTCTGCAATATTAAATTATGGAGAGAACTGAGGTTTACTTTGTAGTGTATTCTTGTAGTTTAAATAGGTTTTCAAAGTAACTTGAAAGTAAAGTAATTAGTAATCTGATTAATTTTTACATGCAGTAATCAGTAATGTAATCAAATTACAATTTTAAAGTAGTAATTAGTAATTTGTAGTGGATTACTTTTTTTGAGTAACTTACCCAACACTGGTATTTCCATACCTCCGCGCACCTGCTCACGCAGACATCACACACCATCAGCGCGTTCAATGAGGCTATGTAGAGACAGTTCCTTCTGAACAAAAACAATGAGCTTATGCTGCATTCACACCATGTTGTAACTGTAATTTAGAGAGGTCAACCCCGATCATAGATGTTCACGTCATCAGATTCGGATTTATGCATTTCAATGTCAACACTATCAACGTTGAAATGAATCTGCAGCAGTCACCTAGGGTTACAACTAGAGCTCTGTAAGTTGTTTACGTTCATTATTATTGTAATATTATGTGCTTTGAGACATGAGGTAGTTTAACACCGTCTCTTGTCTTGTGGCGCTTTGCAGGCTCTGCTTTGTGCTTTCATGTGTTTTGACGTAGTTTTTTTGGAGACGCTCTGAAGAGAGGGTGGGATTCTTATGCTTTCAAAGCTAGCTCGCTATTGCTAGCCTCTCCTGTTTTTTAAAGGAATGGATCACCCAGAAAGAATGAATGCCCCAAATGTTTTTTATGATTTAAAACAAATAAAAGCCAAATATGTCCATGTAATTTTTTTAATTATGCAGTGACAAAGTGTGACAATTAGAAAAGTGATGTTTTCTAAATTAAATAATTGGCTATTGTCAAAGTAAATGATTTCACTAATGCAATTTTATTCAAATATTTTCACAAAATGTTTACTTCAAGTTGATAGTTAAATTAAGTTATTATTTTAATATTCAGTTATTATTTTAATAATGTACTGGTCACTCTTTTTATGCTATTACAAATAATGGGTACAGGAAAATCTTGTTAGATTATCGTGACTAAAATACAGTATTTTTACAGTAAGAAATGACAATGATAAATATTTACAGTTTGAATAAAAAAATTTTTTGGCATTATGGTATTTTTCATTTTGGTAATTTTTCCAAAACAGTGTGTCAAATATTGCATGATATAACAACAATTCTTGAACATGTTAACTTTGACATAAATAAAAAATATGTAATTTTGTAAAATCATGTAAAATGTTGCATTCATATTTCCTCAAGCTTTATGTGCATCTCCTTGTGGATACCTGAGGGTACCTGGACTATTTTTAATAATGTTAATTAAAAAAATAATAATTTGTAAAAAATAATAATTTTAAATTAATTTTTATAATTTTTTTTTTACTATCATAAGAAAAAGAGTGGCCAGTATATATATTTTTTTAAAGATTTTGGTATAGTCGCACAGGAGGATGAGTAAACAGTGGCGGATTTTTCACTTTTGCGTCAACTATTCCACTTACTTCTGGCTACAGATATGCAGTTACATGCTGCTTTTAATGGAGCACACACCTCTTAATGGTAGTCTGGCGTGCCAGTTGTTTGTGTTGGCTGGTCAGCAATATGCTGCTGGAAACCCCAGCGTGGTACGGGCTCCAGTCACTGGCCCCAGTCTAAGGACTTTTAACGTTGCAGCCAGCGCTATTTTACTCTGAGGGTTGTGGGCAGGAGCGGTGGCGTATGTTTACCCAGTGATGACAGAAGACGGATGGGCCGTAGAGGAGTGGAGGCCTCTAAACAAGGTTTCTGTACGAAAAAGCTCTCCTGAAGCCCAGAGCTGGTGTGTGCAGCTTTATCTGACAGCCATGCTTTCAGGAGCCTGTGACATTCTCAAATAGCAGGGATTAGGATTTTCCTTGTGCTTGAACAGGCTTGTAGAGGAAGTCGCCCTTCTGTGCTTATCTGGATGCAGTTGCGTCCCCAAATCTTGATCTGAAGTAAGGAAAAGAGACAGTTGTGTTACAAAGCTTTGGTTCTCTTGTTATCATTTATCCAAACCCATATAAGTTTGTTTCTGGTCACTGTTTTTCATGCTGTTATGATTATTGGTACAGGATCATTCGAGTTTTAAAAGGATGCTTTATAATAACCGTAAGTTTTCAAAATTGTCCAGAAACCCTCAGGAGTCCACAAGGAAACGGCAGAGAATAGATTTTTATTGTTTTATTATAGATGTTCATGATTTTTTGTTGTTGTTGTAATGCAGTTCATTTTAACACACTGTTTTGGAGAAATATTTACTGTGAAAAGCACTAAAAAATTACTAATTTCTCATTACCGTAATGAAAAAAAATATTACACAGTGGGTTCTTCATATATTGGCACACTTGGTAAATATGAGCAAAAATGACTGTGAAAAATAGTTTTTGCAATTCCTCCTCAGTCTTTCATTCAAAATATTCACAAAATGTAATCTTTAATTAAAGTCAAATAGTTGAAAGAAAAATATAATGATATAAAAAAAAAAAAAAAAATATATATATATATATATATATATATATATATATATATATATAAGTTCACCTTAGTGATAAGTCATGGCTTCCTATTTCACTGGGATCTAAATATGAAGTGACACACAGGCCAAATTCCTATAGTCATCCATATGAGAAAGACCTGAGAATACAGTAATTATGTGTGACAAAAGGTTGTTAAACTGCACAAATCATGAAATGTCTATAAGATAATAGTTTAATTGTTGGAATTCTCCTTTCCACTATCTGTACAATAATTAAGTAGTTGAAATCAACTGGAGATGGTAACAATCTAAGAGGATGTGTGTCTGCATTAGCCTCTCATGCACTGTAAGTCGCCAAACAAACTGAAAGAATCAAAGTTGGAGAATTGCAGATGTCAGCTGGGTCTTGGGGTCAGAAAGTCTCCGAAACTATGATCAGACCTCACCTTTATAACCACACAATTCTAAAGTACAATCAACCTGGATATTTAAGTAATTCCAACTTAAATCACATTAAGCTGACTTAAAAAAAAATGAGTATATATATCTTGTATAACATAAAAAAGTTGAAAATTGAGTTAAAGAAATTTAAAAACATATGTTGTCATAACTTATTGATCATACAGTGCCTAGCATAAGTGAACACACCCATGCTAAAGTTGACTAAAAAGAGGAATAATATTAATGCCTTAATTTAAAAAAATGAGGAAAAATCCAACCTTTAAGGACACCAGTTTTCTTTGTGAATGAATAATTTATCTAAATAAATAAATGTTCTTCCTAAAAATACAGGTTGCGTAAGTCAGGAAACCCCTATGTTAAATTCCCATAGAGACAGGCAGATTTTTATTTTAAAAGGGCATTTTTTTCATGGATCCAAGATACTATGCATACTATCACATTCCCTTCACCATACCTAGAGATTGGCATGGTTTTATTTCAGTTAGGCTAATAGCTGGTATGATTTGCATTGAAAGATGATCTTATGGAAAGTGCCCCATGCCAATCTCTAGGTATGGTGAAGGGAATGTGATGATATATAATTCCAAGGGCCAAGGGAACTTTATCAGGATGCATAGTATCCTGGATCCATGAAATAACTGGCCTTTAAAAATAAAAATCTGCCTGCCTCTATGGGAATTTAACATAGGGGTGTCCTGACTTATGCAACCTGTATTTTAAGGAAGAACAATTATTTATTTACGATACATTATTCATTCACAAAGAAAATTGGTGTCCTTAATTAAAAAAAAAAAAGAGGAAAAATCCAACCTTTAAGGCATTAAGATCAATTTCCAAAAGATGATTTTTTATTCCCCTTTTTAGTCAACTTCAGCATGGGTGTGTTCACTTATGCTATCCACTGTATCATTTTTTTTAAAGTGCACAAGTTGTTTGGGAAGGTTGCAATAAAAAGCTTTTGGTGACATCAGACAGCAATGTCATGCATACAGTTTGCCAGGACTTTCAGTGAAATGGGTTTTGATGGTCAAATATGGCCAAAATAAAGGGTTTGGCATTGACAGAAACGGCCCATGGAGAAAAGTACCTTAGAGTGAAGGTTTTGCCATGGACATATAGCAGTCCTCTGACCCAAATCCCATAAAAAACCTGTGGGAAGAGTCCACAAGCATGGACCTCTGAATCTGAAGGATCTGGAGAGATTCTGTATGGAGGAATGGTTTCAGATCTCTTGCCGTATGTTTCTTAACCTTATTACGCATTATAGGAGAAGATCCAGAGCTGTTATCTTGGCAAAGGGAGGTTGCACAAGGGGTGCCAATAATTGTGGAATATATATATATTTCAGGAAAATTTGACTTTAATTAAAGGATTAGATTTTTGTGAATATTTTGAATGAAAGACACACAAAGCACATTTTCATAGTCAGTTTTGCTCATATTTACCAAGGGTGCCAATATTTCTGGAGCTCACTTTACATACACAATGTGCTTAACTATAATGTTATCTCACAATGCAAAATATCGTCATGTAATAATTCTCATAATTTAGAATGTGTTACTTTTCAATGAGTTTGTCACACAAAGTTATTCAGTAACTTTAATGATTCTCTTACATCCTTTTAAAACTTTAATTTTCCTGTACCCAATATTCGTAAAAGCATAAAAAGTGATTAGTACATTATTAATATAATAACTGAATTGAATTGTCATCCTAATACAAATAGTGCTGTCAAATCGAATAATTGCTAACATAAGTTTTTGTTTACATAATGTGTTTGTGAGTATATGTATATCATTATATTTATATATATTATATATATCTGTGTGTGTGTGTGTGTGTGTGTATATACAATATATAAAAATGTGTGTATATATATATATATATATATATATATATATATATATATTATAAATATATATAAATATAATAATATACATATATACATACTTTGTAGTGCTGTCAAGTCGAATAATTACTAACATATGTTTTTGTTTACATATGTTTGTGAGTATATGTATATTATTGTATTTATATATATTATATACATCGGTGTGTATATATATATATATACATATACACGTAAATAAATATATATATATATATATATATATATATGCATAAATATGTGTGTGTGTGTGTGTGTGTTTGTATACACACACAGACACACACACATATTTATGCAGTATATATGTGTATATATATATATATATATATATATATATATATATATACATACACACACACAAACACACATATAATATATATATATATAATAATAAATATACTCAATATATTTATGTAAACAATGTTATGTTAATGCGATTAATCTTGATTAATCGATTTGACAGCACTAAAACAAAGTAAATGTTTTGTGATAAAGTTAATAAAATGATATTAGTGACATAATAATAACAATTGTAAAATTAATTACGATGATAAATACTTACAATTTTAATAAATACGTTTTGGCATCACAGTATTTTTATTATAGTAATAAGAAAGTAGTACAACATATATTTAAATTGTCATTAAAATAATGTCAATGAAAGTTCTTAAGGGTTTATGCTAAATTTGGCATTTCATTTTTTGTTTTATAGGGTCAAATTTGACCCAGTCATTTCTTGAGATTTCTAAGAGCCCTCCAAAAAAATTTGACTAGTCATTCGCTGAAAAGACCAACTTGGTCCGAGCAAAGCCAAGATGTGTTGTGATGCCAGATGAATACCAGGCCAACATCCTGGAGTGAAGACCCAACATGAGGATCACTGTTTGGCAGTCTTCCTCCTGACATAATGATGCCTCCCTCCCCCTTCTTGTTTTTGATCATCAGAGGTGTGATGTATCACACCATGCTATGATTTAAGGTGGGTGTTATTACAATGTGTTTGCTCAAAGGTTAAGCTGTTTCATTTGACGTATTTCGTGTGTGATCGACCATAAACAATCAGTTAACTCAGTTAAAGCGCCTTTCCCCTAAAGAGACGTCAGATTCTCGCTAAGAGCTGAACTGGTTTAAAAGACTGATCACTGATGTGGTTTATATTAGATAAACAGGGCAGAACAACACGTTGAAGCTGGGACAATCAATATCCCTTAGAAGCCCTGAAATCCGTCTCAGCGTTTCCACATGAAATTATTGCTGTACAAAACAACTCAAAGTCCATGGAGCCTGTCTAGTCAGACATTACAAAATCACCTTTGGAGTGAAGATATCGTTGATATCATGAGATGCTTTCAATTGTAGGGTCATGTACAAAATTAAAGAAGCATAACTGATGTTCCTTTTATAAAATGCTGTTAGGGTGAAGGCTATGATCTAGAGTTAGTGCTTGGGTTTCTGCTCTCTGTAACACAAGTTTCATCTTTGATCCTGATTTTGGGCTTCAGGCAATGGACCTTGTGCTTGAAAAACAAGACAAAGTAGTTTCTGTGTAATTTGTTCATAAAACCTTGTATAAATTGCTATATTTAAATGATTGTGACAGCTACGTAAGATTACGTTTTATGTATAGTTTTACTTAAATTGATTGGCAATTGCGTAAAAATAATTTTATGAATGTTTAGGTTGTTAAACTGACAATTTACCTAAAAGTGCTTTACGAATCTTGCATAAATTGCTATTGAATTGATTGTGGCTGATACATAAGGTCTGTTTTATAAATAAGTTTTCTTCGAAAGTTGCGTAAAATTAGTTTTATGAATGTTTTAGTTGTTGAATTGATTGTCAATTTACAAAAGTGCTTTACCAATAGTCAGTCATTAGAATTGATTGTATCAATTTATGTATGAATGCTTTTATCAATAGTTCTACACATTGAATTTATTCAATTGTTTTCTAAATATTTGATTTACTGATTGATAATTTGTTTAATTGACTGCAAGAATTTAGATAAGAATGTTTTAATTGTTGAATTAACAATTCCATATAAATAGTTTTATGAGTGGTTTCAGTTATTGAATTGGGATTTACATAAAAATGGTTTCATGAATATTTTCACTCTGTGAATTGATTTGAACAATTTACGTAAGAATAGTTTTATGAAAATAAATTCATTGCCGATTTACAAATGGTTTTACGTTTTAGCCATACTCATTAAAGTAATTGTGACAGTTTATGTAAGAATGGTTTAAAACATCTTGGTTTAATGATTAAACCATGATGTTTTGATTTACTTAAATTCATTTTGCTTTCATAAATGAGGCCCAATGGTTATTTTATGACTGAATGCATCAATGACAAAATCACACCATAAAGGGCAATAAAACTTCGGATCGAGCCAAACATCCACTGTGATTTTGTCATCTACTTAGTGGCAATAGGTGGAAAACCTTTTAAGTTTTTGCTGATATTTGTTGCCTTTGAAAAGTCCTTGCTTTTCAGGAAACTAGGTCTTGAAAAGTTTTTCGAAAAGTTTCTTGCGCCATCTGCAAACATTTTGGCAAGCGTTTTAAAATATCTACCACCCAAGGTAGCTTAACTCTTACTTCTAGTAAACTTCAAATGCAGTTTAAAAATCATAAGAAGTGTCCCACATCTCCTATATTGATATTTCATGGATAATTAATGGTATCCAAATTAGACAAGGTTTACCCTCTTTGAACTAAATTGAAAGTTTTGCTCTGATGGGAGAGCTTATTTTGGAGTTGAAGCCACCAGTGGCCAAACTGGGGCTGGCAAATATGCCCCTCAGCTGGTGACAAGAACCAGATTTTGATGCAACATCTCCAGCGGCGGGGGACATCTCAGATCTACGTCCCATTTACAGAAGTTCTGTATCTGACATAGACAGTTTAAATAGTAATGAATTAATGCGCTCCAGATGCATTATGGGAAGCCTTTAAAGAGGTCTAAATTTACTGTTGTGGGGCGGGGCTGTGACCTAACTAGGCCTGTGGTGTAGTGGGGACTGGGACGCTGAGGTGCAGGACCTGGAAATGGTCTTTTTCTTTGGGTCCTCACAGGAGACAGAGGGGGTGACAAGGTCGAAAGGATTTCTCAGTGGCCAAAACAACTCTTGATAACGAACGCAAAGTGCTGCAATCTGTTTTAATGTTAAATTAGTGCTAACAATTAATCTGAAAGCACCCAGAATGAAGAAGATAGTCAATCTCATCATAGAATTTGCATAGAGATTGTATTTGTCGTAAAGAGCAAAGAGATCCATCTAGCAATTGGCAGAGCTTCTGTGCATTTGAGACGTTTAATTCAATGTCTTGCTCTTTTCCGCTGTCCTCACTTTGGCTGTGTCTGTTAATGGATAGTGTTGTTAAACAATAGTTGGAAAGCTAGGCATTGGTTCTGCATGGCCTAATTTGATTTGACTAAATTTTCATATGTAATCTTTTTTTCCCATGTTGAATATCCTGTTTCGCTCGGAAAAATGTCACATTGCGTATAAGTATATGGGTTGTGGACAGACTTTACCACATTGACAACGCAGAGTACACTGAGAAAATAAATGTTTACAAATAGGTTGGAAAGTTTCCGGAAAGTTTCCAGAATTTTTGGAAAGTTTCAGAATTCTTTTTTTAAAGTGTCTGGAAATTTTCAGCCCCTTTGCAACCCTATTTAGAAATAACTTCCAGTCAGACATTTCTTGTAAATTTCACAAACAATTACATTAAATGGCAAGTAACATATTGAATTCTAATTTGTTTTGTAAATATTCCAATATTCTTTGTTTTATCTACAACTTAAAACAAAATTTTCAGGGTACAATACAAAATTGTTTGGCAACAATACGATCCCATTACTTAACGTACCATGAGCAATACATTTGTTACAGTATTAATCTTTTTTTCTTAACATTAAAATTTTCTTAACACTGTTCATTGTTAGTTCATATTAGGTCCATTTCAATAATATTAACAGTTACAACATTTGATTTTAATTATGTATTATTAAATGTTGAAATCAAGATTAATAAATGCTTTAGATGTATTTTTCATTGTTAGTTCATAGTATTAATAAATGAAAACCTATTTTTAAGTGTTACCAAAATTATTTAGTAGTTTTTAATTTAGCCTCATTACTTTTTCTTTTTAGTTAAAAAAACCCCCAAATCCCTAGAACAAAAATGCAATATATATTTATAGACTTGATTTTATAGATTGTTTTTAATTTAATTTCTTAATGTTTTAGTTTTTTTTTTTTATTTAAGATGCATTATCTAAGACCAAGGTTTAGGACTTTCAGGCTGGTCTTAGCCGTAGCTTTAAATGAGCCGAATTCTGCAAAATGTTTTTGCTTCCATTTAGTTGTCTTACTCTTTTGTCATGGACACAGATGTTACGTGTTGTCTGCTTTTCATCTTTAAATGTTCCCTCACAAGATGTGTCTACTATGCTCATAAAAGCAAGTATGGAGAGGCAGGAGGGACATGCTAAAGTAGGCCATTTCCTGAACTTGGCTCGACGTTTTTGTATCTGCCATGAATTCCGAGTCATTGAAGTCAAACGTCTGGCTTGTAATTCATATGCATGTGTCTTACTTTTTTTATTTTTATGGTAGGCCTATCTCTTTGTCCCATGAATTACGCAAACACCTATTCTTCACTCACTTGTAACAAATTACATTTTTAGGTCTTACAGCCCCAGACGTGCTCCATGCATGTAATTTTCATTTATTCAGCCATTTCGGTGTATAATTGATTTTGACTCGTTTTAACACGCGTTCAGATGACTAAGTTAAGTCACTGTTCATCCTTCTCGTGTTAAAACAATTTCGGGTCCCCCAACAAATAAAAATCAGGCTGATCAAAAAGATAAGCTGTGTTTTGAATTAGTGTCACTCAATGTACTTAATTATTCATATATGATTAAGAAGCGGGGCCTAATCCAGTAAATAGAGTTAAAAAGAGACAGAAATTCTGTCCCTTCAGGTGCGGCAAGCTCTTAATCAAATTATCATCACATCCGGGCATGTCGTATTCTTCAAACACCCCCGGTGACTTCTCAATGCAGATTATAATCAGCTCCTATTTTCAATCTTTGATTAAAATCGTGCAGGCTTGGACAGACTCGGCTCTTCCTGTGATGATTCAGCCAGCTAATTATTAATATCAGAGACCCACTCTCGTTTTTTTCTTTACCCCCACCCCCCAACCAGTGGACCAGAGTGGTTAAACAATGCCCATAACTATTAATCATGTTGAGTCGCATTGGATGTGAATCCATTAGTTCATTCTTATTTAAATGTCTTACAGCGGTTGGGAGGGGACAAGGTTTCGCCGAGGACTCGGTTTGTCCTTCCTGACCTTCAACTTAACTCTCTCAGGCAGAGATTTCACCATTTATTCTACCATTTATCCTTTTAGTTACTTGTTAAATTGTTAAATTAAGGCATGTTAACTCCTTCATTTGAAGTATTAAAGGGATAGTTCACCCACACATGAAAATTCTGTCATCATTTACTCACCCTCAAGTTGTTCCAAACCTGTATGAGTTTCTTTCTTCTGCTGAACACAAAAGAAGATATTTTGAAGAATATGGGTAACCAAAAAGGTGATGGACCCCATTGACTTCCATGGAATCAACTGTTCGGTTACCAAAATTCTACAAAATATCTTCTTTTATGTTCAGCAGAAGAAAGAAAGAAAAGACAGGGTTGGAACAACTTGAGGGCGAGTAAATGATGGGTAAATTAATGATTTTTGGTTGAAATGACACATTAAGGGTTGTCATAATTCCAAAATTTACCAATATACCAAATTGATACCAATTTTAATACATGAAAAGCTAGTATGATATTGAAACCACTTCTTTATTCAAAATGTTAAATATTATTTTTAAATAAGTTTTTTTCAAGCCTGTGTATATATATATATATATATATATATATATATATATATATATATAAACATACATACATACATACACATACACACACACACACACACACACACACACACACACACACACACACACACACACACACACACACACACACACACACACACACACACACACACACACACACACACACACACACACACACACACACACACACACATAAATAATTAACATTGATTTAAACAATTTTGGAATAAAGCAGTCAGTCATTTTAAACCATAGGACAAAAAAAAAAACTGAAAGAAAAAGGAATAGCCTTTCTGCTTTACCTGTAGATTACTGAAGTTTTTGTAAAGTCACGCTTCAATATTTTTGCCGTAGTTGGCTTGACTGGTGATCTCCATTGAGTTTTTTGTATTTTAAACAACAACTCTGTAGAAAGGCTGATTTATTTATTTATAGTACTATTAATGTTAGTACCAAAGTAACAGTACTTTTTACATGCTTACCAAAATCACTTCACATTTCATGACCCATTTACACTGACGCAAAGTTGTATTTGTTAACATCAGTTAATGCGCTGTGAACTAACTTGAACAATGAAAGAATTGTATTTTTATTAACTAACATTAACAACGGTTAATAAATGATGTAAAAATATATTGATCATTGTTAGTTCGTTAGTTAATGCATTGAGACCATGTTGTAAAGTGTTAATGTAGAAAATGCATAATTTAAAGGTTAAGTGTGTAATTTATGAGCATTTTTTTGCATCCATCCAAGTCATTCTCATCATGATGTAACAAACAATCTAACAAAGCACCAAAAGACCGTTGCTGTGGGTCTGAATCACTATCATTAGCCTCTGAGTAATTAAGATTTACGTAGACTGTTGGAAACTTTTGATTGTTAACTTGTGAATGAGTCTTTTTTCATATGATGTCATAAACATAAAATGAGATTTCTCTTTTATGTAATGAATAGTTAATCCCAGATTGTGGATAGATGACCAAGGGAAGGAACTGATCGAGCAGTGATGGAGAACAACTTTTCCACTGGACCCTGACAGTGATGGAGAATTGGACTCTCTTTCTGTCATGTTTGCTGCACCAATCACGTCCCTCCATCTTTAGGCCATAGTTTATCAGCCTTATCGATCAGTGTTTTACCGCTTTATTTTCCTAATATGGCGCCCGGGATGCAATAATTAACCCCATGTCAGGTTATTAAAACCCTATTTTTACGTGACAGACAGAAATAGACATACAGAAATAGGAAGATGGAAGCCATCAGTTAATTCTCAAGAATTGTGAAATGTGAAATTATTCCTTTCTGAGACCCCATTATAATTGCTGCATTAATTTCAGATTAAAAGATTGAAGTTTTTAACCGCATGGCTGGCAGACTTATAGCAATTGATTGCATTTTAACGAAGAAAAAGTTAGATGGAGCACAATGGTACCACTGTGTTTGAGGAAATTCGCCAACACAGCTTCGAACAGCAAGATACTTTCTGATTTTGTCTATCAAATCATCTGTTTTGCTGTCTTATGAGCACAAGCCATTGAAAATTCAGTCATTATTTATTCATCCTCATGTCTTTTTAAACCCATAGGCTGTTTTTTTTTCCTTGGAACATTAAGAAATATATTTTTTTCAAATAGATATTTTCCATACAATTACTTTTTAGAATGAATACAACCTATCAAGCTCCAAAAACAACAACAAAAAAATCTGCATAAAAGTAATTTATACAATTTGTGTACCCCCCCCCCCCCCCCCCTTCAGAAGTAATAGAATAGCTTTGGGTAATGAACAGACAGAATTTTATGTCATTATTTACTTAAATTCTTCACAAATTTTCAAATATGGCACAACTTGGATGTCAATATAATAAAATAATTGGTTCTTGAGTGTTTTGTATATAACCATAATGGAAAAAGTTGCAGCGTTGGGTTTTGGAACAACATGAGGACGAATAAATTATAGTGGATTTATATTTTTTGGGTGAACTTTTACTTTTTTAAAAGTTTAATTTGTAAATTGGCTTCAAAAATAAGCCTAATTTAGTTTAGGGAATGATTGTAACGCATGATGTGTATGAAAGTGGCTGACACGAAGCAGTCAGGCACAGTGAGTGTGTTTCCACCTCGACGGCACTGAGGGAATAAGCTGAACGTTGAATGAATGTTTGATTTTTCACATTTGTACGGTTGAAATTACACCTCTGGTCTGCAGAAAATGGGTAGAATTTATGTGCCAGGCTATTTATTAGACACATCTGTCATTTGTATCACCGGGAGTCCATTTGCTGCGCGCTGCTCCATGACTTCCTTCCCTGTGACTCTGATTGCCCCGTCGCAGTTGCGTATACATGGCAGTTTGTCTACTTTGAAACACGCCAAGGTGAATGACAATCGTTAGTTTTAATTGATTGCGAGAATTCTCATATTTCAATTTGCATTTAGGGGCTTGTCCAGTTGAGGTTTGTTAATTGGTACTTGGACTAGAACCTTTTGGTCTTCTTTCTTACCTGGCTGGAAGCCACTGTGTCTTCTCAAAAGAGCCACTTCATCTCTGTCAGGGCCAGGTGGAAATGTGCTGCACGATTCTAATTGGACAAAGTGCCTTTCAAACTCCCGGCCATCACTCACAGGTCGGATTAACGGATCCAGCGAGGTGTCACCATAGGTTCCCCGCTCACTTTCACCCTCCTTGTGGCCCGAGGCCTAATGTTCACTGACGCGTGTTCTATCACTCAACGGCGTAAGAGAAAAACTAATAAAAAGAACCCCTCGGTGAACAAAAACGCATTGCATAGTCGCTTCCACGATACTTCAGTCTGTCAAGATGACTAAATTGCTTATTCACTCAGTACCCCTGACTTCAGTAAAGCTAATGAGTCATGAATGTAGCATGTAAATGTGCCATGCATGACTAGCGTCTGGTCATGCAAACTGAACGTTTTTCCGGTTTTATGTGGAATACTTATTTGGCATAGTTTCTTATCTTGTTAACACTGATTTAGACTGTCATATCAGAATTGTTGTGTTTAAGGTTTGTGACAACTGTATTGAGGAATAAGGCATCTGTAGATCTGCTCTGTTGTTTGAGCCATTAACACATGAAGAAATCATCAGGGTGAAAGTTAGATGAAAGTTAAAATGAAAGTGTAAATTAGCTTATTTGCTCTGTTGAAACTTCCTTTGAAACAGACTGAATAAGATGGCGCATTTACACCAGCTTTCTATTATGAGCTTTAGCACCGAATTGTTCTGCAGAGACTGTGCAGGCAAGAAACCAATGCTTGGAATAACAAAGAACTGACAAATAAGTACCGTCAGAGTACAAAAGCTGGCAGCTGGGACGTGATGCCTAAGTACGTACTTGAGGCTGGTGATTTGATCCCACGTGGGAGAGTGAGTGGACTGGGGAAGATTGATGGTGGTGTCCTAAAACAGACATATAACACCTGATTGAGCCCTAAAGGCATCGGGCCTAACGCGGAGCCCTGTGGTACACACTTGCTTATAGGTGAGCAACAAAGCCCCCCCCCCCCAAAAAAAATGCTTCATGCAAATTCATGGGACACATTAAAGGATTATTCCCAGGAAGGTTGTGCCAACATAGCCCAAAGCGTTGCACATCTCCTGATCTCAGCATGAGCTGTACTTTGGAGAAAAACGACATACACAGGCAGTCATTTGTTGTAGCTGCAAAGTACATTAGCTGTAACTTGCCATCACAATACTAGGGTATTGAGAAAGACGTTGATATGCAGTTGCTAAGGTGTTTAGAATGTTATTTTTTTTCCTATGCAGTTGCCAGAGTGCTTGGTGGTTACTTACTGGCCCGAGTCAAAAGGGCTCACTCCAAACTCTCTATGATATGCTTTATACCTTAGTTCCTTTTTCAGTGTAAATCTGTTGTTTTTTTGTTTTGCTTAGGCAAATATTGGCAGATTGCTTATAAAAGTAACAGCACTCCTCAATGTGATTTGAGGGTACAAGTTTTTCTAATCCCTTACCCTAAGTATTGAGCAATACTAAATGGTGTTGTTTGCCTTAGCAAACACCACTAACACATCTCTTTTCTAAGATAACTAAAGTACATTAGGTAAGAGGGACATGAATGTTCTTTTGTAGTTAAAGTATGAGCTTACACCGCATTTGTAAGTAAATTTGACATGGTTTACAAAACGAAATATCAAATTGAATAGCTTTGATGCACACTTTGGCGGACTTGGTATGTGAAGTATTCATCTGTTTGAAGTAACTCCTCTAAACATTTTTCTTCCTCTGTTATTTCTTCCTTTCAATGAAACCACAGCTGCTTTGTTGAAACATCTGAGCAGGCCAGCGGCCAGAGGAATGTGGAAATAGCTCTGTGTTGAAACCAATGTGTGCAATGTGTGTGTGCACCTGAGGCACTGCTCCGGTTATCTCACAGCAGTGTAATCTTCATACTTTGTCGACACACCAGCTTGACCTCCCTGAAGGATCCGCCGTTGTTCTTCATGACCCTCCATTGAACGCTCTTGGAAAGGTTCCTTGAAAACCACTCGATTGCCTTTGCACCACAAATAGCTTGTTACTCAGGGTATTTCCTTGTCAGTGTGTTTTTGAATATTTCTTAAAAAAGGGGCAGAACACTTTTTTTTTTGCCTGTTTCCACACTACTGCTTTTTAGGACTTCATATATCGTAGAGCTGCACGATTAATCGTTAAAAGATTGTGAATCTCGATTCAAACACCCATGCAATCTTATTCCTAAATGACAATGATGCCCCTGTTTCTATTAAACCTTTGACAAAAATAACACTGGATCATTTAAATATGCGCTGGTACTGCCGCTGATCAGAGAGAGTAGTTATCATGTTCAGGTATGAAACAGCTTCACAATCACAAATATTTTCAACATCATGTAATTTCGGTTAAAAATATTCATATTATCTAATAAGTAGATAAAAATCTATAGTTCGGATAAAAAATAAAAGTGATCAAAATAGAGCAAATCACATTTTAAAAGTAATGGCACTTTAAATAACAATTGTATCGATTGCATAAATACGCCACCAGGTTGCGATAATAAGTTAATGTTAAAAATTAATTTGACATTGAATCATTCATTCAAGAGATTTGTTAAAAAAAAAAAAAACGCTGATTCATTCAGTAATGAAACAAGTGTATTATGAGTGAGTCATTGAATCATTCAATCAAACAGTTTTTTCCCCCATTCAATTTCAGATTAATTAAACATTTTAAATAGACTGCAGCAATTAACATTTTGTCAGAACCTCTAGTAAATAACATGTTATTTTGTATAGTTGTCCATTCAGAATCATGGGAGTATTGTGATTTTTGTTTGAAACCCAAAACAGCAAATTTATGAACGAAAATGAATTCATCCAGAATCGTGCAGCTCTAATATATCGATTTGTAATATACACAATGACTTTTTATATTTGCTGGAATATTTATTTTTCATCTGTTAAAATATATAGTTTTTTTCCTTTACAAAAAGAAACTTTGCAAGCAAGCAAGATTAAAATAGACATCCATAGCTTCATAAACACTTTTGATGCAAAATATTATTGATTTGGTATGTATTTTTAACTGGTAATGCAGGGCAAACCACAGTCCTTCAACCGGTGCAAAACTTTTGTATACTGCATGGCTTGTGTACCATCTTTACCGTTAAGCACTTGAGATCCTTTTTTCTGTGTTTTTATTCATTTGTGAATGTATGTTCTTAGGTTTAGACTAAGAAATCAAAGTGTGAGGGATCATGCTGCAACAGAAGATGTGATGAAGTTTCATGACTAACTGCATGACAAGATTAAAAAGACCCCCAATGCATTGTACACATACAGTAGCTGGAAAATGCACTGTAGCCCTGTCTCTCACAGCACGTACAGTTGATTGCCTGAGCCGGTGCGCACGTGTGGGGCAGATGGCGAAGGGCTGCTGGATAATAGATCTCAATATTAACTCAAAATCATGCTGGGCGTGTTGGTGGATGACGTTCGGTGGAGTAAGGGAGAAGCGTTGACCTTCTGTCCTGTCATTTAGCCCCTCACGCCCCCCTGCGCTGCACTCAAATTACTTTGTTTTACCCAATTAAAGGAGACGGCTGAGCATGGCGAGCTCGGCCATTTTTCGCTCCGTGACGCGCGCCACAGTCTCACCTGGATGTGCGTGACATTAGCGCTCTGTCACTGGGAGATGTGGAGACAAGGATGGCAGCGGGAAGTCAGCGGACACCTTTTGACACATTGACTGCCGTCTTTGCAAAGTATGAGACTGCAGTATTATTGAGGATGTTTGTGAGAGTAGATTGAATTAGTTTGTTTTGGATCTGGTTCTGAAGTGTGTTTTTCTCATCCGTTGTTTGATTTGGCAATCTAGAACTGGATCAGAATGATTTCTTAACATGCAGTTCTGTTAGTGTTGTCTAATTTACTGCATCATTGTGACAAACTAAGCGTTTTAGCTGATTTGGGAGTTTAAAATCTGAATTGGTTGCAAGCAAATGCAATGCTGGTACTTTTTTAATTTTCAATAATTCAGTGATCCAGAGTCAAATATTCTGCATATATTCTTGTTTGCAAAAATAAATATATTTACTGCTACTGATTTAGGTTCTTTTTAAGAAACAGCCAAAAAGTTAATCTAGCCTCTGTTGCTAAATTGAAAGCAACATTTTAAGAAGCATTTCTATGCAGTTATTGGAGAAAGCTTGTTTTCCCATACATATTAAAAGTATTTTTTGAAATAAAATGTAATATTTTGTCATTTTCATCCTATTAACTGAAATAATTTGGCAAAGTGATATGAAACTGTAATTATAGACCTGGTACTATATTTTTAGAAATGCAAGGCTATATAACACATTAAAAACACAGCCAATAAGAATCAAACACTGAACAGCATAAAGGATCACTAATGGAACAGTTATGTGGATTTGGAATTGGAACAAGAATAGGCCGAAATCATTGATTGAAACCGTAAGCTTTTCTCCCCTGACATATTCTGACTGTCAGCATCTATTTCATGCACAAAAATGTTAATTTGTTCAGCTGAAATACAGAGAGGTTGCTTTTTGCAGATAAACTTTAGTAGAACACGAAACTCTGAAAAGCATACCAAGTTTTGAATTACCCAAATTTACAAATGACAGAATTACCCAAATTTAATCACCAAAACATTATTTTGTATAGCATGGAGGATTTCACCCACAAAATCTCATTAATGGAGACCGCATTTTAAGACCCAGAATCCTCAAATTCCTCAATCCTGGTAAGATTTTGAGTGAATCCAAGCAAATTACGTACTTTCCACTCACATCTGCATGGGTGCGGTCTTCCTTATCTATTATTTGTAGTAACATAAGAGAACTCGATGCAAGCGCTCTATTTTTAGAATCAGTGCTCTTGTGCGGTTTGAATTGTGGGACGACAAATGCACCAACGTTTTCCTGTTACAGATCAAGAAACATTGTAGCGTTCTTTTGTTTCCTTTCCTATCTGATGACAGAAGCGAACAGTTGCAGACAATGCTCTGCAGTCTCGTGTGTGTGTGACGGAGACGGTCTGTGCGATGATGGTGAAGGGCTTTAACTGCCATGCGAGCACAGATTATGTGCTTGAAGGGGCGGAGGCCCGTGCCAGCAGTGACAGTTGGACTGGGAATTGGCGGGGGCCTCAGCCGTGCGGCACGGACCCGGCCCGGAGGACCCATCGGGTCCGAGCCCCATCTCGCCCCTCGCGGCAGCTCCTCGCAGGGACGCGGGCTGGCCGGCAGCTCCAGGCGGACCGCTGGGGGTAAAGTGTCTTGATGATGAGCTGGTAATGGCAGGAGGCTTTTGAAGAACGATGCACTCGTTTGAGGAAGAGCGTCTTTTACCTCTATCCAGCTCGGGCTTGGCCGGGCTTTTGTCGAAACTGCATGTCTTTGCTGCGATGCCCGAGCTCTGTGACGCCAAGGGGCCCGAACGTCTGTCATTTGTTTTACTTTCAACTAAAAGTTGATGGTTTACCAATAAAGCCCTCGAGTGCTTGTTTTGATGGAAGCATATGGAATTGTCGTAGGCACAAATCTCAAGATGGCAGCAAGAGAGGAGGATGTAGTTTGAAATTAAATGGCGTACGTCAGTTTGGTTGAAACATTTGCTAAAATGGGTTAATCAGAACTCTATATTGGGTGTCAATGGTAAGTTTGGGACTGAAACATGTTTTCACGATTGTTATCCATTTGTGTCTGTATCTCTAGACATTTACACAAACCAGGACCACTTTACAGTTGAACAAAGTGTACCTACTTGGGATGGAAAATGTCTATAATTTTGTACACATTTTTATTGAAAAAAGATTCAAGGACCGTAACAGAAATGTCTTTTTCACTTAAAAAAATAGCTAAATCATTTAAACTGACTTAATACAAATGCTAAGTAGTAAAGCTTGGTTGATATCAACCCGAATGTTAGGTGTTTGGAATGCGCTTTTAATAATCACCTTAGAAATGATTATTAAAGCAGAAGTCAACTACTACAAATTTGTATCATTTTAATCACTTACATAAAACGTACATTTACTCTATATGTGCGAATTTTGTTGAGTTTCAGATAATATACCGTTTTGATGAACTGGTGATGTGAAAAAAAATGTTTTTGAACATTGAAAGTTTCTTGTTCTTACCAAGGCTGCATTTATTTGATCAAAAATACAGTCAAAACATTTAATGTTAATGTTATATACATATATATCAATGATACTTCTTTTTTTATATACATTTGTTATATATATATTATGACAGATTATTTGGTAACACTTTATTTTAGGGTTCCAAGTCTCACTATTAACTAGTTGCTTATTAGCATGCATATTTATAGGTTGTATGCTGTTTATTAGTACTTATAAAGCACATATCAATGCCTTATTCTGCATGACCATATTCTACATCCCTTAATCCTACCCAATACCTAAACTTAAACACTACAAAACCTACCTTACTAACTATTAATAAGCAGTAAATTTGGAGTTTATTGAGGCAAACGTTGTAGTTAATAGTGTAAAGTGTTATATAATATGGTCAGAAAGTACTGTTCTTTCATTTTATTTCATCAGATTTTTAATCAGAATCTGTAATTGAATAGAATATGTGAGCTGTGTTTAAACTTCAATCCAGGCAGGTCTGTGTTCATTTACAGTTCTGTGTTCTGAAGCATTTGCCACTCTATTACTCTTGAGCAGCTTTTGATGTAGTCCATTGATGTGCGAGCGTGCGCGTGTGCTTCTGAAGTGCGCCGGAGAGGTCTAATAGGGAAAATAAGCATTTTCTGTTGAAAGTGCCTCCACTTGACAAGCTATATATTTCTAAAAGTGTCATAAATCTCCCATGAGCCTCAGCCATCGCCAGAAACAACAGCATGTGCATTTCTACGCACTCAACCATCAAAACACTGCTGTAATCTGTGCAGATGACAAAACAAACAGTCAAAAGTTCCACATTTTTGTATTATAACTGAATTTACAGGCTCAATTTTTGTGTGTGTAGAATCCCTTGTATTGTAACCTAACATTCCTAAGCAGTTATAATAAAACTGGTTATAAATATTGTGATTTTGATATATCCTCATGTACCTAAAGCATTCAGGCCCTTTCAATCAGTTATGCTCCCTTTACTCGCTCACAGCAAAGCAAGCATGGGATGTTTTAGACCTTTGACCTTGGCATTCCTCCGCGCCTGGCCAGGAATCCCGTTTGTCCTGTTCACCTCGTTCCGGGCCAGCATCACCGCTCCTGGAGACTCCATTAGGAAGTTCGGCGTGTCCTTGGAAGTCTCCTCTCTTATTCATCTTAACTTCTCCCTTGTCTTCCGACTTTCCTCTGTTTTTTTCCTTCTCCGGAAAGTAGGCCGGAGGTTATTACACTGAATTTGATATAACAGCCCGACCGATTCAGTAGAGCACCTTGTCAGACACAAACAATAGATAAAGCCCGAAATATAATGTGTGGTAAGGAACGCTCTGATATTCCCGGAGAATGTTCCCCTTAGAGATCGGAACATTTGTCTGCATATATTTGCAAAGAATTCATCCTGAGCGGGAGAGAGTGGAGGTCATGAGGAAAATAAATCTATTTTCATACGTGTTGAAGTTAACTCTCTTCCTGCAGGAACTATAGAAAGTCGCACTATTGTTCCAGCGAGACTCGGTTTGGTTTGCGTCTAACATCCACATCCAGAACGGCCCGTGTTATTGTTAGCGCTACTTGTGGTAAGTCGCAATGTTTAGTTTAGACCCAGATCTGAGATGGGCGGCTTTCTTGCGTAACGTTGCAGCTTCGAGGGCCAAGTGTTAAAATGGTGAGGAACAAACAGATGTTGACGGTTGCATAATTGGTGAAAAGTGGCAGAGAGGTTTCTAATGTCAAACAGCGGTGCGATCAAAAGGTTTTAATTTAGGTTGACCCCCTGTACGTCAGGCAGGCTGTCAGAACGGCACTGCTGACATATTACAGGTGCTCAGCGGTGTTTAGGATCTCGCCTCACAGGTACTGCTGATAAACAGGCAACCAGCTGTAGCAGGATGCCAAATCATAGAGATATCTTAATTTAGCCATCGGTATATGCCATTTATGACTTAACAGTACTATGAAATCAAATTGGTTATGTAATTTTACTCTTTTCAAGTACCGTACACATTTATATTTATATATTTTTAAAAAGTATTAAGATTATGAATTAAAAAAAGAAGAGACATTTTACGTAGAAGTATTTTGAAGACGTCTTTGAAGACATACAATAATGCTTTAAATGTGCAAAACAAATTATATTTAATTACATGTCAAAACCAAAAATAACAAAACCATTAGTATTTTAGTTGTTGCACTTTATTTTTGTTATTTTATATTATTATAATATATTTATATTATTGTTATTATATATATATATATATATATATATATATATATATATATATGTTATTATTATATCAGGAATCCAATAACTGTTACACACTCGTTTTTTCTCTCTAATGTTTACGTTCACTTAAGACATAACCGTACATGAACACTAGCCTAGACAGGCATTTTGACATAATTTTATGTGTATTTGGTCATATAAGCTGCATAAAAAAACTGAATTCGGGATTGCATGCTGTCCGAGAGAAGGCTTTCTGTGCGTGTTAGTCCTACATTGAGTTCTTTTCCATGGCTTATTGCACTTAACAACATTAAGCATTTAACATGTATGTAACTGTCATGTGTACAGTTAATTGTCTATCTGTGTCTTATCTACTTTTCATACTTTTTTGAAGTATTAAAATCATTCAGGTATTTCAAGCCTTTGCCATTTGTATATCGTGATAGGTACATTTGCAATATTTTGATAATTTAGATATATCATTCAGCCCTACTTAACATTATCTTTGGCAGCCCTAAAATGCTAATTTTTTGTAATACTTTGAATGACTCTTTGCGGTCCCTTGACCGTAGTTTTAAAAACTCTTGATATATATAGACCACTTTTCGTGTTCCAGTAGATTCTCGATGAATACAATTATTAAAAGTGACATTTTTTCCCCCCTCTTTCAATATTATGGAAATGTCTTACATTTTTCTGTAATAAAAAAAAGGTTTTGAATACTGTTTCATGTTGACTTTAATGTCATTTGATTCTTAAATCAGACATGGGCTTACAATAACTTGCTGATATAATATCACCCTGTAAGACATTTTTAAATCGTAGCACTAGGCAAGCAATATAACCAAACAATAATATTTCTTGTTTAACTGCAAACATCGGCTCTTAGATTCCTTAATTATGTTGACTCTTATTGAATTAAAATAAAACCGACTTTAGTATTGGCTCTGTACAGTGTGAAGTTTGTTTGGGTTATTATCACGAATCTGTCACATTTAATCACACTATATTGTCTAAATAAATTATTTTGTGTAATATTATAATTATGATTTTTGGCAGTGGTTCTTCGTCCAATGAAGAATTTAACAAACCCACAAAGCCATCGTCATCTCACATGAAATTCGTGTTAAATGTGACATTTTAATTGGAGTAATATTCCCATTAATTTGACAAACGGATATGGGAGTCTGTGGGGGAAAGGTACACTGGGAGGAGAGCAATTCAGAAATCACAATTCCTGAATTAGGATTCATCAGCTTCATTTTTGTGGCTGTTCACGGCCGGGACGATCAGGGAGCCGCTTAAGCACGCTGTCTCAGCGGAAACACAGGCTCACATTGTCTTCATTAGAAGCGATTAAGGAATAGGTCAGTTTCCTGTACTCTTCTTGTTTGAGCACACTACAGCGGATCGTCGGAAATGTCTTCATCTTCATCTGTTTGGGGTCTGTGGGTCTGGTTAGGCAGTCAGGCAGGAAACCAAAGCTGTCAGTGTTTTTTTATTTTTTATATATCCATGTACGCGTGTCTGATTATATGTCATAGCGAGTCAAAGCAGCGCATTTTCTGCCTTTTTGAGTTTGTTGTGAGCAAAAGTATGAGTGTGCGCTCACTGGATAAAATTAACATTTCCCACAGCCATTTTTTTTTTGTTGCAGAAAATTAACAGTTCTCACTAACTCACACGTGCTTCTAATTAAGCTTTACACCAGTATAGTATATTTGAATATTAATCAGAATTTTCTGAACTATCATTATCTTTCTGGAATTGGTGATGAATTGGTTTACATCGGGCACCATATGGGATACAGCCCATTGTACAAGCTGTCCAGAGAGAGGCCTGACACACACTAACAATAAATGTGAAATTAATTTTTCAGGGCAGGTTGGCCACCTGTCTGCTAAGATAGACACTAAGACTGGCCATTTGGTATGGGCAGAGAGAGAGGGCGCCTGTGGGAACCAGGTGGGCATAAACGTTGCCCCATATGCCGCCCGGTTTTTAATTTTGAAGGGCGGACCCATCCTAGTGGTACACCTCAAGGACAGACCTATCAATGACATTCTTTTGGAGTAGATTTTAATATGATTCAGCATTTCGGGTCACAGGTGGAACGACCTCTATTAAAATAGCAATGACCCCAATAAACGGTTGAAGAATTGAGGAAGCGATATGGTCATTCTATTGAAACTGGTGACTCCAGTTCAATGAGACAATTATTGTTGTTGTTGTTGTTGTTATTATTATTATTTTGCGTTTGGTAGAAATTTTGTATGTATGTAATTATGCCCTGTAAAAGGACACCACGTTTACGGAAACAGGGTGACAGATTTACGGTTAACTTTGACATTAGAATGCTTGTGTTTTAGGTTGTGAAACTACAATGTGCTTTTTAGAACTAGAATTTAATGCTGGTATTTCTACAAACAACTACCTTTCAAATATCATTTGCTTGCTATACAAATTCTAACAGAGTAACAGAGTTGACATTTTAAGATGTCCGCTACTATAAATCATAAGTCTTTGAGTTATAAAGAAAGAGGAGACTTTGACCTGTCTTTGGAGTTCACTTGATTTTTTATTTTAATTGTATAGTTTAGTTTATAATAAAAAATGATGGTAACTGGGTTGACCCGTAACCTGTGGACAAAGCTCTAACTATTTCTATACATTTGTTCATGAAAATTATGTATATTTGGTCATATAGCAAGGAGAATTTGGAAACAGAGGTGAAGAAAGGCCAAATAAGGCCCATGGAATTACTGGCTTTTTGTTGATTTGCATTTAGAAATGTATTGTAAAACAGCAAATGATCCATTGTTTAAATATTTCCCTACACATGTAGGAAGACAAATGGCAACCGTTTCGTTGAATGACCAGGTATAGGTAAGATAGGAATGAAAGCATGCGGTTTCAGTTCTACGAGCCCAGAGTGAGTCAACAGACGGAAGGAACACCTGGGAAAGAGAGAGAGAGGCCTGCGAGGTAGAGCGGCACATATTGGTGCAGTCTCGGAGAGAGTGGTTTCACTCAACCGTCTCTTTGAATCAGAGGCCGAGAGAGAACAGCTCTTCACAGTCATTTGTCTTCCTTAATCATACAGCGTGGTGCGTTTTTCCGAGACGGGCCGTGACGCGGGTTTATGGGCACATCTGTGGCGTTTGGACTGAATGAAACATGCCCATCCCTATTCCACTGGGAGGCCCTATCTTGGGAATCTTGCGAATATCCCGTGTAAAGCCGTATGGTCTGCTTTGAAGGCAGTGCAAGTGATGTGCAAAACTACACGTTTTGGAAGTAGGCGGTCATCTGAATGACTAGTCAACTAGTTAACCTTGTATAACCATGAATACTTACATTAGTATGATCAGACCCCAAGCAAACATCTTTCTTAAAGGGGAAAAGTGTGCAATTCTTCTCCTGGAGAGCCACTTTTCTACAGAATTTATATTCAACCTACTTTAATAGTAAACCTACTTTAATACTACTTCTAGAAAGTTTCTTGATGCTGTGTCCAAAATTGAATACGTCCCCACTTTTTAGTATGCGAAAAACAGTACATCAACAGTGTAGTATGTCCGAACACATAGTATTTGAAATAATATAGAATTTTTATTTTGGTGCACCCCTACCCCTAAAAATGGTATTGCGGTGCAACCACCTTTTGGTCCTACAGCATTCTTCGGCATATTATCGTAAATGCCGGAAAAATAAGCTAAAAATGTTAAAGGTTGACTAGTAGGTTTTGGGCGACTAGTCCATCCTCATCCGACTCTAATGTCAAGAGATATTGCTCGCGGAGGAGAGAATCTTCCACAGAAGGAGGAGGAAAGGGAAGCGGTGCGGCACCTCTCCGGGGCGCTGGGAGAAAGTTGCCCCATGCTTGTCAGAGTTTCAGGAAGTTGAGAATTGATGGAGCCCACAGGCAGTATAGCTAATTTTAGTTGAAATCACCTAAGTGGTTTGGCTAATTTATCCCTCACCCCCTGCCCCCCCCCCCTCATTCCCTCTCATCTCTCCCCCTCTCCTCTCTTCATCCCTCCTTCCCTCACTGCTCCGATATGTCCACATAGCGTGAAGGTACCAGGAGGTGACAGGAGGAACAGAAGGGTATTTTGTGCACAGCTGACTCAGAGTGCACAGAGTATTTATAACCTTCCTTTTAAACGCTGAGGCTTTTTTGACCCAACGCCATGGACACGGAATCAGTTCACTGCCACTCTTTTTGTCCTTATCTTCTTCCAATGCACCAAAGCTGTAATTGCATATCACATAACATTCAGGATTCTAACACCCTTGTCTACCTGTGGAGGTGAGCAATAAAAGTGGCACAGAAAAAAAAAATCTAGTTTTTGAAGCAAGAGCTCTTTAAATGAACCAATCAATAAGGAGCTTATCAAAAGAAACTTCTTGGAGAAGACCTTATTCTCTGGCCTCTACTACTGTTTGGTTCATTTAGGGAGCATTTGCTTCAGAAAACAAGATTTTACTGTAGGCGATTGTCAAGATAGGACAGGTAAAGAGGTGGAAATGGGATCAATAAATGGAACTTGAACTGTTGTGTTTAGATGGTAACCCATGTTCTTCAAGATTTAAATGCAACATTCATAATCACAAGTCTCGAAGCATCCTAGACCCTAATCCTAATCTTGTTAGCAGCGAATGCAATTTTTTGAGTTTTGTAAGATTTACCATCTAAATGTGTCAAAGTTTGGGCATGAACATACAGTACGTTCTTAATGCTAGGCCAAAAAAGAGTTGTGTGATTGAGAGGTTAGCAGAGGTTGGTATAATAGTAATTTCTTACACTCTATGTTGCTGCTTGCATGTTTCTTCAGATGAAGCTTGCGACATCAATATTTAATCATGAAAACACTTACTGTGACAGGTCTTTTCCCCCCAAAAAGCAAAGCTTTTAATTTTTAACATTGTGATTGATTTCTAGGAATGGGAACCCTAAGAAATTTGACTATTCTGGTTGCACACATCAGTTCAAGTTCCGTAATGATTCTATTATAAATTCTCTTAGTACTTTTGAAGGAATTGAGTCTTTTCAACTAATTCATTTAAAATATCCTGCTCATAAAAGTCATACTTTGTTATTGCCTGCAACCAGACCAATAGAAAGATGTCCAGCTTATTTCTAATGTTTAGTATAATTTTACAGCACATTGTCAAGGCTGCGATTATTTGATCAAACAGTAATATTGTGAAATATTATTACAGTTTAAAGGAACAGTTTTTTATTTAAATATATTTTAACATGTAATTTATTCCTGTGATGACACAGCTGAATTTTCAGCATCATTACTCCAGTCTTCAGTGTCACATGATCCTTTGGAAATCATTCTAATAGGCTGATTTGCTGCTCAAGAAACAATGTTGAAGACAGTTGTGCTGCTTAATATTTTTGAGGAAACCATGATAATTTTTTAAGAAAAATTATTTGAAATAGAAAGTTTAGGAATATTATAAATGTTTTTACTGTGACATTTGTAAAAAAACAAAAATTCTTACTGACTCATAATTTATTTGTGCTGTAACCCTTAATGCAGATGTCCATAAACAATTAATGCAACCAAACATAATTTGGTTGATTTCTGGCCCTGGCATTATTTCGAAATATCTTGTGGTTCGATTGTACATGAACACTATATACTTTCAGTCCAGGGATACAAAAGCACTTAACGATTGTGAGTTCTATTGTATCCCTGCATTTGTGATAAGTATTGAAGGACTTATGTGTCAAGAACAAATAATATTAGACTCAGAAGATAGATATAACCATGGTATTTATAAAGGTTACTGTACAGTTTAGACTGGGACACTGTTTTTCTTTTTCTAGGTTTCAAGAAACAAATTTAGTTCTGCTATTTTGTTCTGTAATAGCCTTTTCCATTAGGTAGGTGTAATTCTGAGATTATTTGAGAGGAATAATGCAAGCTAGAGTTTCTTCTCAACACGTGGGTCAACTTGTCAGTGTATTTAAATTCAGCAGTTGTAGTGCTAATAAAGTAGCTGCCTGTTGGAGCGCAGACGCATGGTTGACTTCCTAAGCACACTGTTCTTTCTGTAGGATTTGTATTATTATCTTGTTTAGTGCTACATAATTGAATTTTGAGCTCTTATCTTATTTGCTGAGTGTGCTGTAGCTAAAGAGCAGCCAAACAAAAGAGAGAGTCTGGACTGTATTTTTTAGTCCCATGGGTGATTAAGGGTGTATATTTGGTTATTTGGTGTTATATAAAAAAAACAGCGGTTTATTAGGTGCGATAGGAAAGTCCCTGAAGAAAAATATGTTTGACTATTTTTTCAAATCTGAACTAAAGTGTAGTTTCTGTGCAACTATCTTCACCAAACAGTACTGAAAAAAAAAGGTTTCCCAAACACTCGTCTGCAATTGGTCAGAGGAGTAGAAAGCCCTGCCCCCCAAACTCATGCCATTGGTTGAGCTATTGTTGCTATGACTGGCTGGTCAGAATTCTCAAACAAAAACAGAATTGAAAAAATAATGATTGTTTCAAAAGTGTTTCCCAAACACTCCTTATCTGCAATTGGTCAGAGGAGCAGATAGCCCCGCCCCCAAGCTCATGCCATTGGTTGAGCCATTGTTGCTATGACTGGCTGGTCGGAATTCTCATACAAACAGAGCAATGTTTTGATAGCGCCTCAGAGACAGACAGTGAAAATGAACCTACTAAGGTAATGGCTTATTTAAAGCTGAAGTGTGGCCCTTTTCCCTTTTAAAATACTTTCTCATATTTCATTTTAATACACAGAAGACAACTGCAAGTATGTAACAAATATTTTTGGGGGGATTTCAGATCACTTTGACTGAGATAATCAGACATTTTCAGTCCTTCTCGTCCCAAAAGTGCACGGCTAGCTGACAGAAATCATTACGGTAGTCTCCTTGTTCTTATACCTGTTTGTAATGTACTTCCTCTGTGATTTCCTCGCAGAACTGGAGGAGAATGATATATTTGCAGAACTGCTCTGAAGCCAACCGCTGCTGGCAGTGTGAAGGGTGCGATTCGGTGCCAAGCACCTGGTCAAACTGTAGACAATGAGCAGCTTATGGACTCCGTCCATCCCTAGACATAATTTTTAGTGGTGATATCAAATAAAAAGCAGAGTGAATTTGTACAGGGAGGACTTGAAAGGCAAAATAGAAGTGTTTTTCGCCCGCAGATATTTAAGCATTGCTAAGCCTTTCCCGCTTCTCATCCCCAGACATAGAAACGGATTTGAATACTAACTAATCTTTCACCGCCATTTTTGTCTTTCATAATTAACTTGTCATTGTTTTCTCGTTGCGCGCCTTTGCATGCTCCTCCGCCCTGAAAGAGGAGCTGAACATCTCTGATATGGACATTTTTGTCTCTCTTGTCTGACTGTTTTCTGCCCAGCTTTAAACCCAAGTCTGATATTCAAATTCCTTTCACGTGCTCTTTATGCATTTAACTGGTGCGATTCTTGTTTCACAAAGAGACTGCGGGGCAGGACTGGGGAGTCACCCTGCCGACGATCTAATAATGACTGCCGCAGATGGAGAACGTTGGGATGGAGCTGTCTGCTAAATCTATCACACACAGGCACACAGAGGAGAGTGTCAAAGCGTCTCCTGCGCAGAGAAGGACCGCTGGGGAATGCGGACCGTCTGGCAGACGCGTTGGCAGTCTCTGCTCTTTCACTCTCTACCTGGGCTGGACTCGGACCAGGGTTAATTATAGTGGATCACTGAAGTCTCGTGTCGCCCGTGAAGAGCAGAAGGGTTGTCAGGATGTTGTCATACTGCCATGAACTGTACGACAAAGACATGAGGAAAGGCACCGTCTCCTCGCAGAAGTTTTTGTACACGCGCATCAAGGTGTAGATGTTATTGGCACTGAGGAATCTTGTAATGACTAGAAAACCAGGAATTAGTAAAAAAAAAAAAAAACGGTTTACCTCTTCACAATGACCTTGAAAAACTTTTCCGCTGATAAAATAAATTATCGTTTTAGTGTTGCTAAATAAAATTAAACATTCTTAAAGCAATATGCAGTTTCTTGAAGGTAAAACTTTTTTTCAAAACAATGTATTGCGTTTTATTTATTATTCAAAACAAATATAAAATGGAATATAATATTTTATGCAATTTATTGTTTTATTAACAGTAAATTCAATAATTTCTCTCTCCCACATTTTCAAATTGTTTCTTGTTTTAAGAACGAACCTCATTAAATTGTTAAAGATAATTTGGCAAAAGAATAAATACTTCATTTGAGCTACTTTTTCTTAAAATAAGTGTCATAGGGCTGGGCGATATAGCCCAAAAAAATTATCACGATAATTTTTTTTATATCAGTCGATATCGATAATTATCGCGATAAATGTCAAATCTTTATTTCTTTCAAGTTTAAAGGGAGATTTTTGCTCCTAAGTGAAAGTTGTAGAAACCAGAGTGTTGTGTCTTTAAACTACTCTTTATTGTCAGAACACATCATGACAAACACTTGCCAAACAGGTGAACATTTCACAAATCTCAGGTAGAACATTCAAACATTTGTCATTTTTCCTTAACAAAATAAATATCTGAATAGAAAAATATATTTCTTAGTTTCTGCATGTGCTAATGGAGGATATTGTTTCAAGTCTTGAAACAGGTTTGTGTTGCCTGACTTTGATGGCACGTATCTTCAGCACAGTTTGCAGTGCAGGCTGCAATATTAATATTACATGTTTTGTCTCGAAACGCATATTTTACAGTGAATTTCCAGTAAATCTGCACCCTAACTCAAGCTAATACTACTAAGTTAAATTTATGTTCATTAACAAAAACAGTAACATCTGTTAAAAAAAAAGTAATGACCGCATTTTTATTTGGCAAAATGTAATATTCTGACTGTTTGAGTTTTATTAAAATTAACCATTGGTCATCCAGTATCATGCATTTATATCATGATAACCACAGATAAAACCAGGCATAGCCTAAAGCACAACTATCATGGCAAAATGTAACTTTATGGTTTCTATTGTATTTGTATGAAAAACTGTAGCCTAAATACATTATTAAATACTGTAATTATATTCCATTAGTCATTTAATACATTGTCTACATTAATAATATAATACAGTGCAATATGTATATCCCACATTTCATGGTGCAGTTAGTAAATCCATGGTAAATGGATTCAGTATCAATTCAGATTCTGACTGTATCGTTGCACACAGTGTTTCTCCTGTTTGTCTTAGTCAGCGCTGTTTCATCTGCCTTTAAACTGGTTAAAACTGGACATTTGTGTTCTTCGCTGAATTGAAGCGCTTCACTATGACCGATCAGAGTAAACGCGTCTGCTCTAGTGAGCTCGCGCTGCGCTGCGGTTTGGACTTTGAACCGAGCGGATAAATGGTCAGTGTGGCGCGCGGTTCAAACGAGTTTCGTTCCCCTTTTTGCGCATAAACAACAAAAAATATATCGCGATAATTATCGTTATCGTTTTATCGCCCAGCCCTAAAGTGTCATCTTACACATTTTTACATCTTTCAAGTATGTGTAGATAAGTTTTACTGAAAAACAAGACAAAAATAGACCAAAATCAAATTTTTTATTATTTTGATTTTGATTTTTTAAATCAAATAAAAAATTGAGCAAGATTTGCGTGTTTGTTTTCCAAAATAAAAACCTGCTCCAAATTATTGGTCAACTGATGTCAGAGTGCGATATGTTTAAACTTTTCGTCGAGTGGAGCATCAAAAAGTCATGAAATCCGTTGATCCGTTCTCTTTGACGCACCTTAAACTCTGGTGTATAGACACCCTTATTACAATGATAAGGCAGTTTAATGCTCAAATTTATCAGAGATGTTTTAAAACAAAAGAGTTTTTAAAGTCACCTCGTCTGCAAAAGTTTAAAAACACTGCAGAAACTTTTGTATCTCAGCTTCAGTCATTCACTTCACTTTGGAGTATAATCACTTGCTTCTCTTATACTCAATGGGGCTCACTCTATCCAGTCTTCCTGGTGTATGCTGTCCCAGAAAAAATGGAGCACTTTGCGTTTCTAAAAGTTTTGTTCTACCTGTCCAGTTATTTTTACGATGGCCCATTTCTGCTATTGTTGTGGCATTATCTTGACCTCGCGTAGAGCAATTTCTCCCCAGTCAAATTAGCTCTCGCCATTCAAAGCAATGCCGTAATATAATGGTTTGACGGTTTTTGCTTCGGCAAGATGAAGAAATGGAAGGCCGAGCCACTGGGGTTAATAAAATTCCTCCTCTTCAACAAGTACCCAGGGATACAGAGTGTCCTTGAAAACGACAGCGACTCACTTTAGCCCGACACCTCCGAGCGCTGCCATGTGGGCTTCCGAGCAACTCTCTCTTTCTCTTTTCCTATCTCTTTCACTCACTCCATTCTCTCACCTTCTTCTACATCTGTTAAAAGCAACTGCTGTGAGGTGTGGGGCCAGACTCTGTGCTCCGACTCGTATTAATCTAATTTCTTCCGGCCTTGTATCTGCAATCATTGGAAGTTCCTCAGTAAAACAGACATTGTTCTTTTTTGCAAGAGACAGTTATCACTGAGCTGAAAGAATGCTGCGAGCATATTAACTACAGCAGATCGATTCTCGCATGTCAGGTTTTTGCCAGCGCATACAGAAGCGTGAGAACTTAACTCTGTCTTCATGCAAGTCAATGAACACCTGGAGCATCGTTCCCAGTGGCAGCTAAATACATGTAGCAAGGGAAAAGAAGAGAGAAGAAAAGAAAGGGAGAGGAATACCACGCCTGAGCCATTCAAACCCATGTTTGCCACGAGGTAGAGCGAGGGAGCCTGGGCGCGGAGCTGCGCGAGAGGGCCCGCTGAGGTTTATTCCACTTGTTTGTTTTTTTTCCCCGACACACCTTATAAATGCCTGGATGTGCCCAGCCTCCTGGGATCCGCAGGTTTGAGATCCAACATAAAAAAAGGTGACTGAACAGTCCTGGGTTGTCGTAGTAACTTGGGGATTATGATTTATTAATCTGCAGTCTTTTAAATTCGAAGGGAAGCATGGCGAGGTTACGCATCTCAGCCCCCGGGGAGTAATCTCGCTTCAGAGAACAATTGCGAAAGATGCCGTTTTTGTCTTTAACTGCTGGAAAGCTCTCGTTCCATTACTCCTCCCACTGCAGCTGCGGCGCAGGGAGAGGGTCACCCACAAAAAAAGTTTGTGCAATTCCGCTGAGGAATATATTTCCGTCCTCCAAAACAAAACGATGCCTCACTTTTACTCGTGTCGCTCTTTGAAAGACTTTTGAGGAAACCGAGAGCGCAAGGGTCTGCCTTTTAACATGTATGTCGTTTGTGAATATTTCCACACGGTACGGAAACACTCAAAGCTTATGTGTTTACCCAAAATACATCACTTAAGCAAAAATTACAGTTGAATTTAGACTTTTTTTTGGGTCAAAATAAAATTTTAAATTGTTGATTGATAGTTTCTGTTGTTCAAAAAATGCATGTTTGTGAATATTTTCACAATGGTACAAAAAATCTTATGTCCTGCTTTAAGTGCTTCATAACATTGTTTGCTCACATGTGCATTCTGTTATGCTTTTGTTTTACATTTTCTTACATTTAAAGGTCTGCAAAGTTAAAAAGCACAAAATCACTCCAAAGGGAGTTATTCTCTTTATCAGTGCGCAACTAAATTCCATTTTAGTCTCGAGTTTTGTTCCGGGAACAAACATGTCACAATATCCCTCATTTAAATAATTCCCTATCAAGACGATCCCGATCAAATGTGGCGAGGCCTGGTTGAGTTGTTGTCAGAAGTGTTAAGAAGGTTGCGGTTATGGTAAGGGCCATGGCATTTCTGAAACATGCTCGAAGCAGTTGACCAATCACAACACACTCGTCCAGCTGACCAATCAGAGCACATTGCACTTTTCAAAAGGAGGGGCTTCATAGTGACAGGAACTAAACAGCAGTGAATTTCCCAAAGCCAACTGTGGTCGTAAGTTCCGTCGTTACCAATTGAGTTCAATGGAACTTGCGACTATAGTTGGCTAAGGATGCTTTTGGTGAAACACCTCAGAGCGTTATTGACAGACTGAGAAGAGAGGTACTGCAACAATGTAAAATATATGAAAAATGTAAGATTAACATTTTTTTTTTTTAAATAGACCACAAACACAAGAATCAAAACTTAGAAAATGGGCATAATTGGTCTCCTTTAAGTTGAATTATTTTATTTCGGGGCTGCTTTATTGGTAGAAAGAGGACAGGTAACAGAAATGATGTAAGCCAGACTTGCACTTGCAAACCGTTGTCTGTAGCACAAAAACAAGTTTGTGAAAATTATCACACTGGTAAAAAAGTCCCAAGAATTTATGTGCCACTTTGTTTACCCACAATGCATCACAAGTGCATCATGCAATTTAAAAGGTCAAATTGGGAAATTTTCTTGGGCTAAATCGTATTTTTGGCAATTTTGCAAGTAGACGATAGTCGAAAAAGGACAGGAAACAATTGGGAGAAGTGAAACATGATGCAAGTCAGATTTAATTTTGCACATTGGTGTTTGTGAATGTTTACACTGGTACAATACTCCTAGCACCTACGTAACACTTCATCACAAGTGATATATAATTTTACACTGCATGCATGCATTTTTAAGTTTTAAGTTAATTTAGGACATTTTCTTTGTCTAAATGGTTTTTGTCCATGTTTGCTGCGGGGCTGTGCTCAAACCTATGACATCCACAACCATGCTAGAACATGTGCACTAATTGCTAGGCTCTGAGAAAATTTGATGTCTGTCATGTAAACATAGTATGTTTTTAAGAGTGCCCTCTCCGCAAAGCAGTAACTACTTTGAATTTTAGTCTGTACTCTGTAGAATAGCTTGAAGTTAAGTGGCTATTACCTGAGAGGAGAGGATTAGGCTAAAGTCAAACTGAAGAGTTGGGGTACAATAATGCCCTGAGGTTTTAGTTCCTCCGCAGAAGCGACAGATCCAGCAGGAGAGGGCTGAGGCTGGTGCCAGACACTTCTTTGGCAGTCCTCCCCTGCTTGACTTGGCTCCCTGAATGCTCGTACCATCACAGCCAACAAGACGGTTAAAAAAAGCCCCTGCGCGGAAATGCTTTCTGCAGAGGCTGTCAACGTGTCCGCACAGCTCCTAACTCTCGGTATATAGTGCTAAAATCATCAGTGGGATGTTTCATCACCATTGTACAATGATGACGTGACACTATTGAGTTCTTGCTTCAAAGAGAAATGAAGCCGTAATAGTGGATTTTATACTTCATGTTATTATATATTCTTATGTTCATATTCAGGTGCAAATACATACAAAAAATGTATTACAGTAGTTGTTACTAGTATTAGTGAAAGTCTTCTTTTGAAAAAATATTTATTTCACTATCTATCTATCTATCTATCTATCTATCTATCTATCTATCTATCTATCTATCTATCTATCTATCTATCTATCTATCTATCTATCCATCCATCCATCCATCCATCCATCCATCCATCCATCCATCCATCCATCCATCCATCCATCCATCCATCCATCCATCCATCCATCCATCCATCCATCCATCCATCCATCCATCCATCCATCCATCTGTCTGTCTGTCATCTTAAAAATAAAACTCTATTACATGTATATGTATATTTTAGCAACTGTATAATATTTTATATTATAAAGGTCACAACATATTATAGAAATGTAATACTTTTCCCCTTATCATTTAATCTTTCATTTTAATTTAAGTTTTATACATTTGAACAGGCCTTTGAAAGCTGCCATCTGCAATCCAGATTTCTTCGAGACAAAACATATGACAGATTGTGATATACCATTTCCACTACATAATGTGGGTGTCATGTCAAAAGCTTCTCTGTGAAACAGCATGGATGTTTTATCATGAAAGCTGTTCTTCTTTAGAGCACATTGTGGTTTGCAGTTTGGTTGTCAGGCAGCCAATAAAGAAAAAGAAGCCATCAGTCAGAGCACCAAATTGGGAACTGTGCAATAAAAAGGCAGAAAATATCGACACCAAAACCACATTCACATTAGCTGGATGAATATTTGTGTCTACGTTTGTAGTAGAACATCTAACGCTTTGCAGTCTTCAAAAAAAAAAAGTCAAACTGAATAATAATTTAGACTTGAACACAAACCGTTACGCAAGATCTCATTTCTACTCTTGTATACACAACAACGAGATGATATGTTTAAGACAAAACGATATTGTTCTTTCTGTATGCTGCAATCCTACCTGCCTCTGTGTTATAAATCACTCAGGAAATGATTTTGTGGTCTCTCCCTTTAGTGGTGTAATTCATATCGCTCCATAACAACATCCTGTCATCTCTCATATTGCGTTTGGTGATTGATAATCTGGCTCAGTTTGAGCGCTCACAAGCGAGTCATGATCTAGATATTGCAGTTTGCGAGACTGTTTGGGCCATTAAGATTATTACATAATTGATATATTTCACCCGCCGGCATGTTATAATGTGAAATGTGTGATAGACTGTTGCTCTCCTACAAGCTGTCGGAGATTTACGTGAAAATGTAATGCCGCAGATTGAAAACTTTGCTGTGCCACAGGAGTTCATATTCGAACTTGTAACTTCCACAACAGCACCTCTGCGCTATGTGTTCAGACATTTTGACTTCAAGACAATTTTCGAAGACTCCCTTAGTTGGGGGTATTCCCCCTTTGGCAGAATTACCCTTGCTTTGGTATAAATCGTGCCCCTTTGGTAGAAATCACTCCGGGGGAGGGGGTCGCGCCCGTTAGAATCGTGTTTCGGGACTGACCAATGACCCGGGGTCAGCATGAAAGACACTCGGCCCTGTTGACGGAACTGTCACTTGGCCAATTGGGCCAGTGCTGCATCTTTGCGGAAATTGATAATTTGCGTGTAATTTTAAGCCTTGCCAACTTGAATTTTCAAGTGCAAGTAGGCGCTAAAGTACCCGCAAATACTCTAGCACATTTTCCTGAGCTTGAACGGACATATTCACATAGAATTATGTCAAAAATCCAAGCATCATCGTAAACATAGCTGGTTATTAAGTGAACATAAATATGTGAAAAATAAAATGCATGTGTAACAGTATATTGGAACCATGCAGCTCTTAAAGTGACCGCAGCCTATTATTCCTGCTGCTCTCTGTTGATCAAACAAAAGACAGAAAAAAATTGCTCACTGCTCTTGACTAAATAACTTCAATAAGGGTTCATCTATATGTATACAGTAAATACTATGCAGTGATATTTTACATTTGATTACTATTTCTGTACCTAAAAATCGAATTTTTACATACATGAAAATCCTGAAAATAACTTATTTAATTTGCATATGTTTGTTCTGTTGTATTTTTTGCTCACAATGTTAATGTTCTTAAGAGTTTGCACTCTTTATTATCTATTTATGTATTTAAATAAAATGCAGGTTTTAATTCATTTATTGTAATACATTTATTTTCTCAAATATAGCAATTTCACTCTTTATACCATATAAATATATAGAGCTTGACATAACTTAACCCCCCCCCCCCACAAATGTTTGTTATAGAAATTTTCTTGACTTAAGATTGCATTAATTTCCGTGACTTTTCTATGTCTAGAAATCAAACTTTTAAAATTCTCATTTTAAATGATTTTAAGACATCTTGCGGCCACTTGCACATGTGTTAAAGTTAACTGTTAATAATTAGTCTATGGCTTTGACATGAACAGTAGCATATTTTTGTAGGGTATTTGAACATATACAGACATGAAGAGCACACATGGTTAAAATAGGAAACGGCCCCTTGGTTGAGTTGGTAGCAGATGGAAGTTCAAAGAATGAAATGATGCAGGACTTGTTTTGTGCAGTCAGGTGCCAGAGTCGGACTCTGAGGAGCATGAGAAAGCCGCTCAGAGCTGATGTGAGAAGACAGCTGCTTCACTGCTCTCAGAACAGCCCTCTACAAGGTCACTTTGTGCAGGACCACCATCTCAGGGGATTGTGGGTAGAACATGAAACGTATCAAAGACAGAGATTTACATGAATACAGTCTGATCTGGTGAACGTAACGAAAGATATCCTGTATGGACGCAATCTTGAGACGTTGTATATCTCTTTTAGCCTCTGTCTAGGTGAATTCCATTTCTTCCCACATACAGTAGGCATCAATCAATGGACGAAAGTCTTTAACATCTGTTGCAAGCGTAATTTTTCACTGTGGCATTCAAACCTACTCCGCCACAGTTTAAAAAAGTTTTCCAGACATTGTCTGTCCTTCCTCTAAAGTATCCCATTGTACCAGAGGCTTTTTTCTTCATGCATGGGCTGAGCGGCGCGATTCTCTCGTTAATAAATCATGCCAGATGAGTTTATCATGGAGATAAAGGAACTCCTCTGGGCTCTGCTGGGCCAGGCTGGGTTTCTGGGCGCTGCTACAATAAATGATGAAATGCCGCTGTCACATACATCACATTTATAGCGGCTAACTTTTTAGCTTTTACTGCCGTCAATAGAGAATAATTGAGTTTTCGGATAATAAGCAGGTGGCATGAAGACATTAGTAAATAACCTTTAAGACTCTACAACCTTTAAGGTGTAGACAACCTTCCGACGTAGACTTCACCGTGTTGTTGTTTGGTCTGGTTCAGTAGTCCTGTGGTGATAAAACACAGCCTACAGGCGATATCTTAAGAGTGTATGTTGGCTTATGAATGCTAAAGGTCACAAGAGGTTATCTTAGGACACTTCTTTTATGCACTAGTTTACTAATGCTGTAACCTGCAGACAAAAAAAAAAGACATTTGCACACATTGTTTTCATTGTTGTGGGGTGTGTAGATATGTATTTTCACATTTAAATTGTATTACTAGTAGAGCTGTCAGTTGATTAACAAACTACATGATGTACTGATTAATCACATTGATGATGCATACTAATGTTTGCAGAGAAAAGTCCTCAATTTTGTTTGTGGCAGTAAACCATTGAATAGATCTGTTGTTATTGTTAGCTAAAATGATAAAAATTTCAAATAAAGCTTAAATAGAATAAAACATAAATATAATTAATATAAATATGTAACAATGAATGTTAGAAATGTTGCTTTGGCAACTGACTGAAATAAAAAAGCTAAAGTACTAAAATGACTAAAACTGAAATAAATTAAATTAAAGCTGAATTAAAATATTTAAAAAATCAAATAAAAACATAAAAGCTAATTCAATACTATATTAATACAATTTAAATAATGCAGGGTTAGATGTATTGATATATTATTTAATTTCTTTATATTCCATATAATATTTGTTGCTCGCTGTTGCATCAAAGTACCATTATTAAAATACGATTATTAAAACAGTCAATATTAACTTTCTTTAATGTTTTGTCATATAAATTACCAATAAAATATTACAATAAATGTACAGTATGAAAATTTTATATTTTTATGTGCTAGATTTTGTGTTATTAAATTAGTGTTTTTAAAGATTACTACAGGCACATTAATTGTTCATTTATTTTTTATTGTTAATCTCATTGAACTATTATGTTAAATCCACAGTCCTAAATATTAGTAATAAATTCATTAACAATAAAAGAAAGAGCTTTACATAATCTCAGCTGTTGAACTGATATATTAGGTCCATGTATAATTGCTCCCAGACAAAAAGACGTTTGGTTGTAGCTCCTAACTCTTGAGAGTGACTTTGAAGGGAGGAACGCACACACAGCGCACCATTGCTCAGGCCCCACTACTGTGTTTCAGGGAATATGGAGGCAGTAATGGGGATCTCAGCTAATGACTTGGGAGAACAAAACTTGGTCTCTTAACATCAAGAGCCTTATTATTTTTAGCTTCGGCCAATGCTGAGCTTATCCCTATTACAGGGACCATTCTTTGTGCTATCAGATGTGGAAATTAAAGTGAAATGACTTAAGGGGACGATTGCCCATACAGCAAGTAGGCTAGTCTGCCCTTCAATAGGGCTCAATTTGACATAAATGTATGTTTTAACCTTGCTTTTTTCCTTCAAGATCTTTTAAAATTGATCAAGGAGGGGCTGCCTCCAACCACATCATTTAATCTTTAGTTTCTGATGAAATATTTGACAAAATTAAACTATTTCAGTATCTAATAAAATGTAAAAATGTTTGAAAATGTACTTTTCAATTATTTAAATGTGTTTATAAATTAAGGTGTATAGTATAATATAATTTTTGTCCTTATGGTAAGCACAATAGTCAAATACGAAAAAAAATATTTGGGGTACAACCATTGGGGAATAAAAATGATGTCTTTGTCACATTTGTTATTGATAACGCTGAATTGGCAACCATTTTGCCATCATGTGAAAATTATAGCCAATGTTATCTGTCATTTTTTTTTTAACAGTAATGGTTATAGTAATTTCGATGAGACGTGAATGCTGGGCTCATCCCATGACATCATTTTTTACGGGATAGCAACCCATTGTAGCCTGTGTTTACAGCCATCACCTATTTAAATGGTTCAAAAGTGCTGTAGTGGAGTGTTTGTTTATTGGACTTTACTCTGTGATGGCATACAGAAGCTGGCGATGTCAGCGATGATGACCACTAGCTGAGTGCTTTTACAAGCTGAGGCCAAAGCTTTCTTTGAGTGATGGAGACAGAGAGGTGATGATCAATGGTTGTCAGTACTAGTGGAGTCAAACGGGTCACTCTACGACACAGGAAAGCTCTTGTCTGGAGACTGGCGGACGAGAGCTGACAAGCTCAGGCGGTGCTCTTCAGAGAATAGATTGGACACAGAACGGCTCTGCTTTATCAGTACACTGCACAGCTACCTGCAGTCTTTACGTACATTTCTTTGTCGGATTAAATTGCAGCTTCCCAACCTCTGTTTACGTACATTTATTTCAGGGCTGGGCACAATGTACCTTGTGAAGGTACAAAGTGGGTCAACTGGTACTCTTCTATACCATTTGTTGCACAATATAAAAAATCTTAACATCAAGCAACTATGAAAAAAAACAGCATGCTAATTGTGTCACTAATGGCCGCTTCCACGTCTGCTGAAGACACAAGGTGTAATTGTAAGTTGTTTATAGGTTTTTGGGGCATTTGCGATCAGTGAAATGAGCTAAGAGGAGATCCCTAGACACCGGCTAGCAAGCTTTGGAATATTTTTAGTAAAATGTTTATGATGCCAATGACCAGGTTTAGTCTCTCGTTAACTAGCAGCTATCACCATGTAGCTCGAGACCCTGAGTCTGGTCAGTACCTGGATGGGAAACCTTTTGGGAAAAGTCGGTAGCTGCTGGAAGAGGTGTTAGTGAGGCCAGCAGGGGGTGCTCACCCTGTGGACTGTGTTGGTCGTAATGACCCAGTATATTGATGGGGACACTATACTTTAACAAGCACCGTCCTTCAGATTAGACGTTTAACCGAGGTCCTGACTCTCTGTGGCCATAAAAAATCCCAGGAGGGCTTCGAAAAAAAGAGTAGGGGTGTAACCCCGGCATCCTGGCCAAATTTGCCCATTGAGCTCTGTCCATCATCATGGCCTCCTAATCATCCCCATACATATACTGATTGGCTTCATCACTCTGTTTCTTCTCTACCAATGAGCTAGTGTGGGGTGGGCATTCTGGTGCAATATCGCTGCTGTTGCATCATCCAGGTGGATGCTGCACATTGGTGGTTGTTGAGGAGATTCCCCCTTCCATATGTAAAGCACTGTGAGTGCATACAAAAAAAATAAATAAATACAATTCAACAAATTATTAACCAGTAAGCCAGTCACAGAAATTCGGGCTGCTTTCGACTTATTGGTTCTCTTTCAAACATTTCCCATATTTATTCCCATCAAGCTGCTGTGCCCCCTTCATGTGCATTCTGGGGAAAAAAAATCTAAAAATGAAAAAAACTTGCTTAGTTAAATACCACCAAATAAATGCAAAATGTGCTCTAAACTTGATGAGATCAGACACGAGGGGTGGATGTTGAGACGCTGGCCAGTGTTCTGAGTCTTGCATAATTCATGTTCTCTAAAGTTGGTCTTCCTTAATGAGGGTTTGGTGGCTTTTTTTAGATGTGTTCAGATCGCGGGTGGAAACGTGCGTTCTGACCCACTCTGAAGCTGCGGAACCTGGGGTGCGCTGCGCTTCAGATCTCGAAGATATGAGATGAAGGTCAAAGTTCAGGCAGTTCCTCTCCATCTGAAATTAGAGGAATTACTTCTGTTTTAGAGAATGTAATCTAAACTGTAATCACTCAATTATTTGGCAGCACGTAATTATGGCCAAATTACTAACTTCATTCCAGTCTACTGTGGAAGATTACATGACGTTGTTGTCTTGCGCATGGATTCCATTTTGCATTGTTTATTTGTGTAAATTTTAACCCTCTGATTTTAGTTTCAATTTTCACTCTTTGAGTGCAACAACATGCAATGACCATCCTTATCGGCATAATTGAAACGTGGTTATTGTGTTCATGAAACATTTAGAGAAACGTCAGATCAAACGTAATTGCTGGCTCTCGGTAGGATATACATGGTGCCAGTCTTTTAAAAGGGAATAGTTTATCCACTCCTTAACAGTTGCTTTATTTTCTCTGTAATTCTCTCTTTCTCTCTCATCAGGCAGAGCTGGTGCCTGAATCAGAGCAATACTGTTGGCTTTTATAATCATCCACTGCAACAAAATACGGATTATCACTCCAGGAGGGGCCATTTTCAGAGTGAGAGCTTGGGCACACCCTCAGACGCTACTAATGCCAGAAATCCCTCTGTACAGCGGTGCAGGGCTCCTTAACCATGTTGTCTTCATTTCCCTATCAGACTCGGGTAATAGAACAAATTCACACCAAAGGGCTTCAATTAAGGACTGCAAAAGCTGGTGTAATTGGAGCCTCTGATAGCCTAGAGCCCCTGTTAAAGCTTTAAAGAAGACGTGTTGAGATGTAACCGTGCTGTGGTGGAACAGACGAAGATAGCAGACGTGAAGACAGAGTAATAAACTAATTTGTAGAGGTACCTCGGCTGTATTCCCAGATAAGTGTCCCAAGGGGAAGAGATTCTGGGATCTGAGATGTTTTGGGGTGGTACCGTAAACTACACACACATGGAGTCTTTAGTAATGACAGTGACGCATCAAATTGACATGAAGTCTTTCATTTTTATTGAGTCCGGGTGATAGAGCAACAGACGCAGTTGACTACAAATGTCCACACTTTTCCACAAAGAAGATGCAAAGGGGGCATTCGTGAGAACCCTTATTTACCTAAAAATTCAAAAGGAACACACTACAGTTTTGTGTACTTCATGGACACATGTATGCGAGAACCATTTCAAGCCTGTAAGATTGAAAGTACACATCAATTGTGATATTTGGGGCAGGGCCAAACTTGAGCGAAGTGTGGAAAGAATAGCTATAGTGACGTACGGACTTAAAGTGATTCAGTGTAAACACCCTTTAACAAGTACAACAATATGAGTTTTAAATGATGTCCAAAGGATACAAACTTTGGGCCACAAGGTTTTTATCACATGAGCTTTCTGAATAGATGCTGCATATCAAAATCCCTCACTTGTTTGCCAACTAGAAGATTCCACCTCAGCAGACAGGAAGCTGATCTAAGCGCCCTATATGAACCCCTGTACAACAGAACATCAAACAAGTGCAGTAGTGCTGACTTCTGTAAGCTTTCCCTCAGCGTGGCATAGAGAAGGAAGGGCTGATCTCAATTTTTATTGTGGAGCCAGAAGTGCAGCTGTCTTTTTATTAGAGTGGCAATGGCACTTCGGAAGAAGCAAGATAATAATATACCACAGTGGGTATATGTGTGTTTAAGACAGGAAAGGAATCACTCTGGAATATTTCTTTGCTTTCCCTGCATGAGTCATACAGTAATAACATGCATCCCATTCACTAACAGTAGCAGGTAGAAGCCACTAATTGGAGTCAATGAGACTCTGGATTGTTTAAGGTGCGAGGTGAAAGTGCACAACAATCCTCTATTACTCAATCCACTAGTGCGCTCTCAGAAAGAAAATAATAATTTACTAAGTTGTGACTGCAGTGGAAACGCATGCCAGCTTCAAGTGTTATAACCCCTAATGTCCCATGTAATTACCATCTCTAATATTCAACATACAACCCCCATGTCAAGGTAGAACAGCGCCAGGCATCATTTAACATATTAAAGATGGCTGATTTTGATTGATGTATTTGAGTACTGATTCTCTACAGAGCAATGGGTCTCCAATCAAAATGTCACAGCTACAATACTTTTTGGTTTCTCTGAGGGACAACCATGTTAAGTTCCTTACACACAACATTCTTAAACCTCCTTCAAAATTTCAACTACACCCAAGCATGCTTGTACTTTTCCTCCTCAACATTAACTAATTTTCCCACTTGATCCCAAGGTTCAAATGTGGCTTTTGTCCAAGGATTACTTGGAGTTATGGTGACCCATGCCATGCACTCAGTGGACTCTAAGTGTATCGCTAGAGAGGACGCAGGCTATGGTACCCTTAATGTAGATCAGATGTCATTCTGTTGGAAGCTTGAATAAGAGGGTTGTATCCTGTGTGCTTATGGCCCTTGCTTGTCTGGATGACCCTGGTACCATTGATGATGTTCAAGAATATGTATAGTACTTTTCCACAAATGTAGCACTCCTAATAATATGTTTATGCACAATTGGATATATATACCAGTTACTTGATTTCTTTTTATTTTTCCAAGCTTTGTTCGAAAGAGGGTAAGATGATAGCAGTTTCACTGTCTTTAAAAAAAGCATTGTATTGAAATCCTGTCAGTTCTCTGTGTTTCATTAGCATTTCAGAGTGATTACCATTCTGAGACACTTGAAGCTTCACTCTTGAAGCTTAATCTGTGGAGTGGTGAGCCTTTTAAATCAAAATGATTTCTTTTCACTCTTGCTAAGTAGTAATGAGAGTGCTTCTACCGGTAATCAATTATAGCAAGCTTGTCAACAAGCTAGTATTTTTTCTAGCGACAGTCTTAAGGAAAATATCAAAGATATGCTGGGCATGTCGGTCTTTTGCCAGCTATCTAGTGCTTTGTTTAATGGAGATGTTAAATTTAGTCGAGACAACACTAACAAAATGCCGCTTGCTTGTACCAAATCCAATGCATCCTCCTCTTAACAAAACCAACAATGGCAGTAGGTGGTGGCTGTCGGAGGGCCTCTTTCTGCTGCATTCATAGATGACAGATTGGGCGGGGCTTGCATGCTAATTGATATGTAAAGCCCACCACGTTGTGCTTTCCAAGCACAGGTTTAGGCTAGTGGTGTTTGATCTCTTTTTTTAAGTTTAAGGTAATCAAAGGTGGTGGGTAGGAGTTTGCAGCAAACGAGAATTACCCACGTGCATTTGTGTTAGAGATTTTTATGTCTGCACACTTGCGTCAATCCTACTCCTCTGGCCGCCGCCGCCGCTCCCTCTGCCTCTCTGGCTGCCCACTCGCTGACTCAGTAAATGCTACATTTGCATAATTATCTTTTTAATTGGCGGGCGTGAATGAGAGTATTCTCCTTTATTGTGAGCCTGGGAGTCCTCTCCACATTTTTTTTCCAAAGATGTGAGGAGATGAGAGTCTACAGAGCAAGCAAATTGCCAGCTCATTCCCCCCCTCCTTCTCTCTCTCTCTCTTTCTCTCTCTAACTCCATTCTGCTTAACTCGATAATCGTCCGTGTTAATAAACTGTTTCACACACCTTCGCCCACTTAAGCCTTTTTCTGTCAGAATTTGCCGGATGATTAGAAAAAGATCAGGTTGTGCCAAGACGATTAGATTTACTTCTTGGTTTTTGTAACACAGGGAGGAGCAGAAGTCGTTTCTCTCCCGTTTCAATTAAAATCGGAAATCATTGTGTGGTATATGCTAACGTGAATATGCTAAATTTGCCGGTTTTCTCTGAGGTAAAGCAAGATATAATTGTCTCATGCGTCACTTGCAGAGGAAAAATGGGAGAAGGGAGAAAATGATTTGTTCCAGGAAAATTGCAACAACTTTGTTTCACAAAAACCTTGCTCTTATAAGTTCATGAAACAACGCAGTTGTGCTTTGCTGGAAGGCCTTGAAGTTGAACAAAAGCTTTTGTTGAGTCTTTCAGAGGATCGCTATAGAAACATTAAGATACATGGCAGCTATTATGTTACAAAATTTAAGGTGAGAGAGTTGAGAGAGAGCAAAAATGTAAAAGATTTGAACAGGAATACTAGTCAAGGTGTGTATGGTTGTGCAATAGGACAGATATGAAGGCGTTCCATTTGGGATTAGCTGTACAGTATAGATAAAACCACATTAGACTCTCCTCCCTTGACCTCTGCACACATTTATTCACAATGCAACAATCACCAAGACCTCAGCTAAATCCCAGCTTTTGCAGCTGTTACTGAACACTTAACAGAGGGACTGTGAAATGTAATGAGAGTAATTATTTTTGTTGTTGTTTAGGGATAGACGTAATTGAATACAGAAGACAGTACAGGGTCAGCTAACTTTGGTTATTCATACCATCCAAGTCCCATTGCACAGCAAGACCATTTAGGCTTTCTGATAGCGGTTCACATTTTTAGAAAAAAATGCTGAATGTTAATAAACTCAATGGCCGACCTATAAGACACCAGTATTAGTCATCGATTTGACGATATAAGCAAAACACTAATTCGGATGAAATTGTGTAATACAGAATATAATGCAATTTTGGGATTTATTGCCAAGTACTTTTATTGTTAATGGACAATGGGGCTCTAGTTGTAATGCTGGTGATTGAAGCAAGGAAGCAGGATCCACTTGCAGACTCAGACTAAGAACATGATTCAGGGAAAGAACGACCAACATCGACATTACAACATCACACATTCAAGAACTCACAAAGACTGGACTGAAACACAGGGCTAAATACAAACGCAAACTAGCTGAACAAGACAACAAGGGGGCGTGGTTAATTGGGGACACCTGGGAAGACTAATAGTGATAATCGGGAACTATATAACAAGAAAAGAGGAGCGGGAAACAGAAAACAGGACTAAACCAAAAACACAAAGAACGGGGAAACACGGACAGAATTGATAACACTAGTATTGTGGTGACTCATTACTTGATTGTTAAGCTATGATTTTTTATATTTTTATATGGTGTGTAGGACTAAAACTACTTTAAATTGGACAAGTTGTACACTCTTTGTGGTGTTTAAGCTTTCTAAAATAGTTTTTTTTTCTGAAGCCTTTTATTAATGTTATAGTAGATTAAACAGGAAAAGAGTTTGAAATGGATTCTGGAAATGTTGCAGGCTGGATTTGAACTCATTTTTCCCATGTGAGCACCAAGCCCAATGGTGTTTATAGCTTCAACCGGTTAGAGAAGTTTTCTCAACATATGTTGTAAAGTTGTGGGTTATTTAATGACAAACAGCATTTTCCTCTAGTCCTAGATACATGATTACGAACCCCTAAAGCTGCGGCCACATTAGGAATATTTCACGTGCAAAAAAGGTCCATTGTCAGTAGTTTAGAGATTTATGAAGCACTGCGTCATTTTCAAACCAAGCAGCTGTCTGTTTTTCAGCATGGTGAATTTGCATGACCAACATGAGCCAAATCTGCGTGAATTTTTTGACCTCATGCGAAACTCTTAAGTGTATTCTTATAGAAATTACAAGAGTTCACAGAGTGACGATAAATGTGACTGCACCTTAACACAACTCTTACTTCTATCCATAAAAAACTTAAAAATTCCAGAGCAGTTTTAAAGGCCATCTCATACCAATACCTATTCAAGGCACTCTTCTATAAGTCCCTTTGCGAGAACAAGAGAAAGATCACGCGCCGGCTCGCCGGCCGGATTGTTAGGGCGCCTTTGAAACAGAGCGTGGTGCAAGAGTATGTGCTGGGGCGCCTGCTCAGCCTGTGATCTGTGTCTAGCCTGAAGAGTACTGGCTGTCCCTCCAATCCTCTTCCAATGTTCAAAGGTAACGGCGGGCCTCTCCCAGGCCTCCCGCTTTGATGTGCTCTCCGACACCAGTCATATCACTGCTACCAAGTCTCTCTGGCCCTCCTCGACAGAGGCAGGCGAAAAAACGAGAGAGTTAATTGGTTAGTCACAACGTCTTGCCCCAGACACAGCTCAGGTTTCAATCGCATAACCGCTTTCTCTGCGCACTGATGCGCTTTCACAGACAAACGAAAAAAAAAACCGCAAACAGTATTGTAGAAAGAAAACAGACAGCCCTCTCTGGGAGATGAAATTAGGGCTGTTTCAGTGTCTCTCAAAGAACCAGAGCAGTCGAATAGAGGGTGCGGTGTAATGATTTATGACTTTTAAAATCAAATTAGATGTAATTAACATGGAGCTGAATTAAAATCAGTTGTTTTGCGTCATGACAAATGCAAGATAATCTATCAGATGGGAGGGAATTTATCCCAAAAGGGCAAAAACTGCTGCTCAGTTAATGAGGGAGACATGCTGAGGTCACTAGGGCTGGGACAGTTACCGCATTACCGCAATACTGCGTTCACGTGACTCCAACTGCGGGTCTGAGCTTGTCACCGTCATCACCGCAAAAAACAAAAAACAAAAAAAACATTGGTCTGATAAATTTATTTAAAGGCTAAAGTCCCTAGTATATTGGCTATGTTGTATCCCCAGAATATCAGCAGTGAACTCTGTCTCCGATCGGCGCACAGGGATAAATATAAATAAGTAAATAGCCTATAACGCACATCGGCAAACCTGACCTTACCTGACTAGGCTACTGTAGACTAAAATTTTATCATTTCTTTTTGAATTTTGTTTAAAAGTAGACATTTAGGCCTAGCCTACGCCGAGTTTCGGTTCATTTGAGACGAGCTCCAGTTCACGCGCAAGTGACTGCACCCGCGCTTCCACGTCCTCCTGAATATATGTATGCCATATTTGCTTCTTATTTATTAATTCCAGGCAATTAGTTAATGAAACAGTGATTCAAATTAAGGTACAATTTATACAAAACGAAATTTAATTTAAAGAAAGGCCATACCGCGGGAAAATCTTGCTTTTCAACCGCGGTTAGAAAAAATCCATACCGCCCCAGCCCTAGAGGTCACTGAACACATTGGGATGTCTCCCTGCCACATCCATTAAGCATGATCATGTCCATCAGTGTCTGTTGCTTATAGATAAGTATACCAGAAACTAACTGGCGTGCGTTTCCTGAAGCCAAACCTGGTTGCTAGTACCGTTAAATTGTCTTGATAACGACAGAACTTACGATCATAGTCGGCTAACAATGCTTTTGCGAAACACGCCCATGTAGTTTGTTCTAGAATACTTTCACACTTAAATCCCCTTTAAAGCCTATACAAAACTCTCCCTGGCTTAGAAGAGTTATTTTGCATTCATAAACAAACTGTACTTTGTTCTGAATAATTGTAGCACCTCTGGATGTTTCTTGCTTTTGAAAATATTGATCTCCGTTTTATTGAAAAAGAAGGTGTGACTTGATTCACAGAAATAATCAAACTTTTCTACTCTAAACGTTTTAAACCCAAGGTGCCCTGTGTTGTCCGTAATTCTTGAAGATGAGCATACTGAAGAACATTAACATCTTTTTGATCTAGACACATATTTTATATTATATTATATGTATTCAATACACTGTAAAAAATGATCTGTTGACTTAACTTAAAAAAGTGAGGAAACCCTTTGCCGTAATTTGAAACAATTAAGTTAGTTAAGTAAAGCCTAATCATAGCTTAATCTAAGCCCTGTCTGTGAAACCAGGTCTAAATGATATCAATCTTAAAATATCAGTCATCTATTGCTTTATTAATGTATAACATACTATTCAAATAAATGAATCAAACTTTTCAACTTGTCAACAGTCTCATACACACAATTTCAAGAGACATGTAAATTACCTATAAATTCCCTATTACGTTTAAGCCAAAATTCTTGCAATCAGACCCCTGAAATGAACCAAGAGTCAACGTGAAGGATGAAATTGATTATTTAGATTTCCGGGTATACTGTTGAAGATTGTCTAACACTGCAGCAATATTTTATTTAGAGCATTTTTAGTTTTAAATTTAAGTCTGTAAATTATTAATCTCTTTCACAATATTTGTTTGGTTTGTCCATTTATACAGTTTACAGTATTAGCCATTCGGTTCGATCTTAAAACTCAACCAGCTTAAATTTGCTTCTAAAAAGGGAAATGAAAGTGGCAAGGAGGGAACAATTCCTGGTCCTTTGTGCTATAAGAAATATACAAACCGCTCCATTATCTCGGAGGAGGAAGTGCTTTAATGATTTATACCAGCAGGTAGACCTCAGAGTATTAGCTCTTTTGGTCCCTGGTTGACTTGGTAGCGTTTGGCAAATGGAGGACTAGAGGACATGTTTTCAGTAAAAAAGTGATTCATTGCGCCAAGCACGGGAGTCATTAGAGAAGTGTCTCGCTTTTCGTCCCCCCAGACTCTCCAGACACACTGCGGCGTGCCACGGCTGTTTCGGAGAACAGAGGAAGTGTGGCGGTGCATAAGCAGATCTGCCTGGTACACAGGCCCTTGTTCCTCCTCCGAGGAGCTCCAAACAACAAATATGAATAAAAGAAGCGTTTCTCGGCAGACCGCACACTCGCGAGGAGGGGACGGAGATACGTTGGGGCAGTCGTTCGCAAAAATCTTTGAATCTTTGAGTTTATAATCTAATGTCAGGTGGAGATTGCTTGTGTTAGTGGTTGGACGGCAACGGCAAGAAACAATGGGGCTTCTTTCATCAATCTTTCATTCTCTAATGGCTTCTTTTCAAAAAAACCTCATTTAATCTGTTGCAATTACATATAAAGAGCCTGACACAGAGTGTTTTCTCTCCCACTTCGTGAGTGGCTCAGTCTCTGAATGGTTTATTTGTGAATGGTTGCCAGGAAAACATCTCTGTTGCTAGCGAAAGGGGTGGTATTCGGAGCTGCGCACGCCTCGTCACATTTTGAGGTCCCGCTGGACTTAGTTGAAATTGTTTTGTGCTGACTGATGCCTGGGAAATCCAACATTTGTTTCTGACAGGGATTTTTTGTATAGACTGTTTTCAGTTTGTGGTCAGGCTTTAGCAGAGACGGCGGTAGGTAAAGTTTTGAGGCGAAAGCAACTCGTCTTCAGGGAACAATCTCGGTTTTTGAGGACAAAACGGGACGCCTGTGAAACTTGGTTCTTAAAGCTTTGGCGATTGAGATGTTGCCTGGACATTTGAGGTTATTGACTAGTTGCTAAACGCACACTCCTCCTTAGGTGCTACTATGTTGCTTAGTTAGACACAAAACACAAGCTGAGGATTCTAAAAAACATTATGCTAACCAATATTATATTATATTATATTATATTATATTATATTATATTATATTATATTATATTATATTATATTATATTATATTATGTTACATTTCAGTGATAATACAAGGTCATGGGTTCGATTCCCAGGGAGTGCATGAAATGATAAAATGTAAATGTGTACCTTGAATGCAATATGTATGTGTGAATGTACGTCATGTAATGCATCTATGGCTACAGTAGGAGTGCATTACATGATTTTAATGCACAACGTAAAGGAAAGAACCAGTCCCGTCTCGTCTCAGTCTTGCAGTGAAAGAAAAAGAGATTGCCACCTCATTGCTGAGAAATATAACATAGATTCTACATTATTAATAATAATAATAATAATTATTATTATTATTATTATTAATACATGTATTGATTTATTTTTCCTTTTGTTATTATTGCATAAAAACCATAAAGAATAAAAATACCATAACATGTTTGCATATATTAAGGAAACATGCTATTGTCTAAAAAAATAACTAAATACAAATAATTGTAAAAATGTTTTTTTATCATTAACTAGTTCTGTATGTCAGTTATCAGAACATTTATATTTAAAACACTTGATCTGTATCAGGCATAATAATCAAGTAATCGAATGATTCGTATTATACATATACATATTTTATTGTAATATAGAGAGACTTTTTAATTTTTTTTACATAATATTAATAAAAATAATGTTTTTTTATTTAACTTAGTTTTGCTTATTAGCTTGTTTTGTGTATTGTTATCTGAATATTTAAATTTAAAATACTTAAATTCAATTCAAAAAAATATTCAATGATTTGCTTAATATAATCTGTAAAATTTAAGTGACAGGGATTATTATCATGTGGTGTTTCTGGGAGGGATGCGCGTTCATAAATGATCACGTCCTTTGTGAAGCTGTGCAAAAGAACCCCTTGTATTTGCAAATACTCTGCAACGTTATGCCTCCGTTCTGTCCCTCCATCTATTTTATTACTCTGTAATCTCGCAGACAGATAGGAGCTTCGCAGCAGACGCCTTTTTTTTTAAACCCTTTGGAACCAATTGCTGAAGAAGGGCTGTCTTGGGAAGGCCCCAGTGGAGAACGGTAGGGCTCATTAGTTCAATCCCCTTCGAGGGCGAATGCAAAGAAGGAGCCGGAGTAAGACATTTCTATGCTTTCTCAGGGCGTTCATGCCGTCCTTTGCTCTTTTTCTTTCCCACATTTTCTGCCTGCATCAGCAGCAGCTGAGGGGCCGAACCTCGGACATGCCGCTCCGCTCAAGAGCAAAGCACTGTGGGGAGCTTAGACTGATCAACTCAAATCCAGGAGCTATCATCCAGGCTTTACAGGGAATTAGTTGGCTTTGCTCTTCATGTACCGTCCAGATATCAAAGGTACTCCTTTCCGGACAAACATCAAGAATGGACACTGCTTTACTGGAATGAGTGCATTGCAGTCCAGTGTTCAGGGCCTTAGGATTTCAGCTATGCGGAAAACGTGGACTGAATCATAGAATATAGTCGGAAAAAATGGAATTTACAGCATATCGCGGAATTAGGCATGTTTCGGGTGAATAAATCATAAGTAGGGTTTTACACACGTGAATGAGTGCCACTGTTTTAATAATAATAATAATAATAATAATAAAATGAATAAAATATATTTTTAAGTCATATATATATATATATATATATATATATATATATATATATATATATATATATATATATAAAAATTCCATTAAATTTTTTTTTATCTGTAAACAATTTGCTTGCCAAAAATTGTATTCACATTTTAAAAGATTCATTGATTTGTTAATATGTATTGCCTTCATTCGATTATCATGTTTTTTTTTATAATAGATTTTATTAAATCATAAATCCAAAAAAATGTAATTGAGGAATGAATGAATAAATAATCTTTCATAAACATAAATAAACATTTCATAACATAAACATAAATAAAAAATTCAAAGGGTCTTATTATTGTAAACATTTTAATAAATGATTGATCTTTTAAAGCTTTCAATTTGAAATTGAATTCACTTTGAATTAAATTGATTAGACATGCTTTTTAATTATTAAAACTTAATTAAACCATTCAAACGGGATCCAGAAAAATGAAAATGGAAACAAAGGATTTGTTAAAAAAGAAAAAAATGGATTTCTTAAGGCCCTAAAAAAACCTAAATAAATTTTTGTTCAATTATTTAGGGGGAAAAGGCGATTTGGGAAAAATAAAATAGATTTCATTGGGCCCTAAAACAACTTTTGATAATTTTTTTTAAAATTGTATCAGTTTCATGATTTCTATTAATTAGACATGCTTTTTAATCACTAAAATGTAGTTAAATCATTCAAATGGAATCCGAGAAAAAAAATAAAAAATAAAAATAAAAAAAGATTTGCAGGGCACTAAAAATGTATTTTTTGTTAAACTTTAATAAATTGTTGTTAAATTATACAAGTTTCATGACTTCTATTAGTTAGACATACTATTGGATAACTAAAAATTAATTTAAACATTAAAACAGAAACAGAATAAGAAAAAAATAAACTGATTTCCTATGGCCCTATGTGTGCGTCTGTGACGCTGACCCTATTTTGGTTAGTAAAATAGTCGCTGGTAAGCTGCATATCTATTATGGGAACCCAAAAAGAGCTTGTAATTTGACCTTTCCCTTCAGTAAGTGGGCTAAAGCCCTTGTTTTGTTGGTAATGACGGGGTGGGAGCAGGGGGAGGTGGGTATAATGCAGGCAGGCAGGTCCCACTTAACCAGAATTTATCTTTTTGGCACTTAAAGGAGGGGTCTGGAGGTCTGTTATCTATGCGCTCCCCCCTGAATGAGTAAACATCTCATTTATTATTAACTCAGGTTTAAGGTAGCGCATTAATCCTGCCTGACAGTTTGCCTACTTGTTAAGGCGGTCCGGCTCGCTCCAGATGTTTTTCAGCTGCACCGGCTGCAGATCATCAGGCCTGCACAGGTGAACCGAGGATTCCCTGGAGCTCGGATCAAAGTTTTACTGATAGTTATAATCGATCCTTCCATCTAAACTATAGCTGTTGGTTTTTACTATCTACAAATAGAAGGAAAGAAAATCATAAATTGATCCTTTTTATTGAGCAGGATAAGTCGCTACACTGCTTTTTAAAGTAATGTTGAAGCTGCATCATCAAAGCAGAATATTTAATGTTGTGAATGTGATTTCACAGTCTGAATTCAATGAAGAGATTGTTTACTTTCAAATAATGGCGAGAAAACGTCCGATTTTTTTGTAAGTCTTAGTGATTAAAAAATACATTAATATTATATTATATTATATTATATTATATTATATTATATTATATTATATTATATTATATTATATTATATTATATTATATTATTCATCTTTCCTATTTCAAAATAGCTTGTCCTATGTAGGGATGGTGTATATTATATTATATTATATTATATTATATTATATTATATTATATTATATTATATTATATTATATTATATTATATTATATTTATTCATCTTTGCTATTTCCAAATTCCTTGTCCTATGTAGGGATGGTGTATATTATATTATATTATATTATATTATATTATATTATATTATATTATATTATATTATATTATATTATATTATGTTATATTATATTATATTTATTCATCTTTCCTATTTCCAAATCGCTTGTCCTATGTAGGGTTGGTGTATATTATATTATATTATATTATATTATATTATATTATATTATACAGTGTACACTGTGAAATATATATGAAGACATTTTATATAGTTTTGCCCTCAATGCTTATAATGATATCACAGCTAAGTTTTTATTACTAATGACACAGGTGACCAATCAGAAACTAGTATTTGAATTTAATTGCATTTAATTGCTGTGCATGACAACCACTGGTAACCATTTTAATACACAGTCAGGCTAGTTTAATTTCTCGCATTAGTCCTCAATCTTTTGCTTCTCATGTGATCGAATAATGGCAACTCAAATCAGCATTATTTAGTGGTAATGACCATCTCATGTCCTTAGGCTAAACTGCCATATATACTGCACATTACAGCAAGCCGAAGGTTTACCTGATGAAAGTGCGCTCTTTAAAAGCTTGTGGCCGCTGCACCTGCTCTTTGTCCTGTTCTCCATGCTAAATGCAGTTCTTCCAATCATAACCACTTCTCTTTTTTTGCGAACTCTTCCTATTTCCCCTCTTTCTTTGCACTGGAGGCTCTTTCCCTACCTTTCTCTCTGGCTCTGTCTGATTCCCTGTTTATTGCATAAGAGGTCCTGTTGAGCCAGCTGCTGGGAAACATGTCCTGACATGAACCACGCTGCTGAACTGACTCACCATGAGAGAGAGAGAGACAGAGAGACAGAGAGACAGAGAGAGAGAGAGAGACCACAGTCTGTCTGGCTCTGCGCCTCTGGCCGGCATGTCTTCCTGTTCGTACTCTTAGTTAACTCATGTGCACATTCTCGCCGATGTGTAAGCGGTTACATTTGTGTGTTTTAATGAGAATAAGATAAATTTGGCTCCATTGTTCTGGCTTTGTTTGCATATGTGGTGCTTTTGTAACAAAGATTCAGTTTCATGCATCAGTGTGTGTTGTCGAGGGTAAAATACCATTTTAAAGTACGTCTGGCGCTCTATATTTGTGTGTAAGGATGACCTTCACGTCCACTGGCGTGTCAGAGAGTTCGGGGAAAGTTGAACATGTACAGTACATTGTAGACATTTGGTTATCTGTAACATTTTGGGAAATTCTGCTCATTTTAACTTAACACAAAGGGAAAATTACATAGATGGATATCATAGATTTATGGATAGAGCTTTTGTACACGATTTGTGATTTTAGTCTTGATAGCATTTAAAATAATAGGCTAAAACTAACTAATCAGTAACATTTTGCTGTGTCATTTTCCATCACAAGTGTTTATGAATTTCCAGCTTCTTTTTTTTTGTAAAGAAAACTTAACACTTAATTTAAAAATGTAAATATAAACCTGTTGAAATAATGTTGTTTATATATTATTTAAACATCTATATGTATATATAATACTTTTATATAGCATTTTTATATTGTATAACACAATATTATATAACATTTAAAATAAAATAAAATACATTTGTGATACAAGTGGAAGGGCAAGTACAATTACAGCTGTATATTTTCCAGATGTTATTGCATATTGTCTTTGTATATTATTTTTTGTTTTATGTATTTAGATAACTTATCTGAAATATTTTTATATTAAATGTAAAACAATTATATTTTTCACACAAATGTAAATATTTGTAATTATTTAAAGTTCATTTTTAATTATAAAATGAATAGTAATTAAATTATATTTTATTTATAAATGTAATTATTAAAAATTATGGAAACACTTCACAATAAGGTTTCACTTGTTAACAGTAGATAATGTATTACTTAACATGAATTAAACATGACCATTACATTAGTTACAGTATTTATTATTTGTTGTTAATTTTAGTTAATAAAAAAATACTGTTCATTGTTTGTTCATGTTCACAAAGCATTTACTAATGTTGACACATACAAGTTTTGATTTTAAGTGTTTAAGTAAATGTAGAAAATGAACATGAACTAAGGTTAATAAATAGAAGTATTGTTCATTCTTAGTTTGTTTTATTAACCTTATTTATTTAAAAAATATATAAAACATTATTTTACAGTAACACTTAAACATTATTATAAATAGAAATTATTTAAAAAATGTTGGTGCATACAGCAACCAGGGCAATTAAAAATCTGAATTACTGGCCTGACCAGACATGCAGAAATAACATCTGTATTGTCGAGCCCAGTGTGTTGCGTAATTTTCCAAACCACACTTTTTCAAGCTGTTGCTGTGAGCCCTAAACTTTTTTTCACTCTGTAGGGCAAGCGTCTTGACTCGGTTTTCAACATTAGTGTCGACATCTGTTTTCGCTGTCAGCAGCTTTCAGGATGTCCCAGTGTTTTGGAAGTTACATAGTCAGGGTCTGCTCCAGTTCTCCAGGACAGGAATGAATCGAGGGCTGGACGGTGGATCACAGCCAGATGCTTAGTAAAACGCTAGGCCTTCAATAACACGTTGTTATACGCAAACAAAAGCCAGACTGGTGGCCATTCGACTGTTTCGACGATTCAAACAAACCCATTTTGCTCCTTAAACTTGTATATGACACCAGGCTTCCAGGTTTCTGGCAGAAAATCTGAGAAATTGTACCTGGAACTGCCCCAAACCCACATCCTGTGGAGCCAAATGGCATAATAATTGCACACATGTTCGCTGTAAACGGTCATTCTTTCAGATTTCCTCCTTTGCTGGCTTCACTGGTGGTCTCAGTTTAGGGACTGCTTGACTTCCTTGTGTTGTTGGCACTGTACTGGCGAACTAGGTTTCAAACATATGCTTTAATTCTACATATGAATCTGCCTATAGTGTTACAGATCATCCTCATCATACAATACATTCTCCTGCACACTTGTTTTCTATGAAACCAGCTGTGATATTACTCAAATTACTTACTTGTGACGTTATTTCTCATAAATGTGATTTCACAGCTACGACTGTTTATTACAAATGTGTTTTTTAATATCTCACTGTTACGTATCGAAACTATTTCTTATAGTTGGGACTTTTTATCTCACAATTGTGACTTTCTCACAGCTGTAACATCATTTTTTATAGTTGGGACTTTATATCTCACAGTTTCATCTTTATTTCTTATTAACTAAGTAACTAAGAAAAACAATCGGTTACTTTTTTGGGAGAAACGCAATATTGTAATGCATTACTTATAAAGGTAACTTTCCCCTACACTAGTTTTTTTTTTCTCATAATTGAGACTATATTTCACTATAGTGACTATTTCTATTAGTAATTATGTTTCAGTTGCATCTTAATTCGTTATTGCAATTTAATGTCTCATAATTGGTACTGTATAACTTGCAATTTCAACTTCCTTGTAAGTGAGACTTTATATCTCACAATTGCAACTCTCTGTTTTGAATATTTCTGAGATCAATAATTTATATCCGATATTTTATATTTCACAATTGTGACTATTCCTCATAATTGGTGCTTTATTCCTTGCAATTGCAACTTTATTCCTCATAATTGGGACCGTATATCTCATTGTTGCGGCTTTATTTCTCATAATTGTGACTATATTTCGCACCTGCGAACCTATTGTGATATTGGAATGGTCATTTTTAATTCTTTTTTTTGTTAACATGTGGTGTAAACAGGCTTCAATCTACTTATTAAAAAACATTCAGATTCGTATGTTGTTTGCAGAAAATTGATTTTGTCAGAAAATCTACTTTTAAATGTCTGCCAATTTTGAAAGAAGCTTTTTTTCCCCTGTAAAGTGTAAAGTCGTGGCTTCTAGCCATGGCCAAACCTTGACCTCAGCAGCTTGAACATTATATTTTTGTTTTGTTGTCTCAGCATTGTCTTGCATTATTACAGTGAGTTTTTTTTATTCATAGAAACCCCTAAATAAAACACCCCTAATACATCCCTCTCATCTCATGTTGAAAGATTTCCTTACATCTTTCAATATTTTAGCAAATACCTTGATAATATATGAAAATAAATAAAGCATTTTACCAAAACTCTCTCTCTCTCTCTCTCTCTCTCTTCTCTCTCTCTCTCTCTCTCTCTCTCTCTCTCTCTCTCTCTCTCTCTCTCTCTCTCTCTCTCTCTCTCTCTCTCTCTCTCTCTCTCTCTCTCTCTCTCTCTCGCTCTCTACGAAACGCCAGCTCATTTATATACCATGTGACACTCACAGGGGTCCAATGTGTGTTTGGCGCTCACTTTAACGCCACACATTCTGTTTCTCTTTTCTCCCCCATTTTTTTCTCTGAGTGTACCACAGAGATTGACTTTAATCTATAAGAGATATCACTCAATGGCATGTTATCATTCGGAATACGTGATGCTTTTTAAAGCCAGTAAATTCCATTAAGAGGCAGCGGGTTGAAAAGGCAGCGGCGGGTCTTTAGTGCTGCCTCAAAGAGAGTTCGAGTGCACGCCACTAACGCATTGTAGCATATAAATCAGAGAGGGCCGCTGGGAATCAAGTGTGAGTCTCTCTCTCTCTCTCTCTCTCTCTCTCTCTCTCTCTCTCTCTCTCTCTCTCTCTCTCTCTCTCTCTCTCTCTCTCTCTCTTTCGCTCAAAGATGCAGGATAAAAGCCTCTCACTTTGGAAGGGCCTGCCGCTCTCCTTTGAGGAGAAACAGCAGTCCTCCTGTGACGTTGAGGGCCTTTGGTACACTGTCAGGAGTCCATAAGCGCTCCCCTGTTATTGCCTGCGTATTGTCGTCAGTATAACACCGCTCGACAGAGAGATGGACTAATGGCAGGCTAGCGCTGATGTGGCCTTTTTTGCACCTCCAAGACTCACATATGTTTCCGTCTTAGTTCTGTAGGAATTCCTCTTTATTCGATATGAAATCAAATTTTAGTAATATTAGTAAAAAAGCAAGGTGTTTATGGGTTTTAAAGGGATAGTTCACCCAAAAATTTAAATTAGCCCATGATTTACTCACCCTGAAATCATCCTAGGTGTATATGAAATTCTTCTTTCAGATGAATACAATCTGAGATATAAATGTCCTGGCTCTTCCAGGCTTTATAATGGGAGTGAATTGTTGTTGAAAATTTGAAGCCCAAAAAAGCACATCCATCCATTATAAAAGTTATCCCTTTTATAAGAAAAATACCCATATTTAAAATTTTATAAACTATAATCACTGGCTTCCGATAGATGGCCGTACGCATCGATTTACGGTGGAAGACTAACCCCAGACCCGACGCAAAGCGTAATGACGAACGCGGAAGCTCAGAGGAAAGAGTAAAACAAAACACCCATCGTGAATTAGAAATTTTGAAGTGAAATGTCAGAGGATTTCTATATAATAGAAGAGGAGCTTCAGTTTTTGCACAGCCCTATATGTTTAAACCGTGAGAGGCGTCTAAGCTTACGATACTCCTACATCGTAAGTCATACACGAGTCACGGATTACTCTTGTGGCACTAGTCGAATTGCTTAGTATGAGTACAGTCGTCTGGCGGAAGCTAGTTCTTTTAGATTATGAAGTTATAAATATGGGTATTTTTCTTACAAAAACCCATGGCTTCGCTTCAGAAGGGCTTTATTAACCCCCCGGAGGAGTGTGGAGTATTTTTATAATGGATGGATGCACTTTTATGGCTTCAAATTTTCACCAGCCATTCACTCCCATTATAAAGCTTGGATTAGCCACGACATTTTTTGATATAACTCTGATTGTATTCATCTGAAAGAAGAATGTCATGTACACCTAGGATGGTTTCAGGGTGAGTAAATCATGGGCTAATTTTAATTTTTGGGTGAACTACCTTTAAGCTCTATAAAAACCAATGTAAGACCAATAGAATTCCTTCAAAGTTTTAATTCAAAATCTATCTGAAAAGTTAGTCACCATGAAATCAAAATTGACAAATGACAAAGTATTCATTATAAATTATTTATCCGTGCACATAATAAAAAAAAACAAATCTTCCCCTCGCTCTAGCAGCGGCATCTCTTCTCTCCTCTGATGACGTGTTTATTGCCATGGAGGCGGGACAACCTGTCACTCACATGAGATCGACCAATAGCAAACCACAACCATCCAATCAGTTCCCCATTGACAAATTCAAGTCCCGCCCTAGTTTTTTCTTCTTCGAGAAGCTGTTTCAGACGGATATATGTCCCAATAGGGAAGAAAAGACTATCGCAACTTCCGTTCCATGCCGATTTAAGGGCTTTGTGAGTTCCCAGCATACATTGCAGTAATTGAATAAATTATCCTGTTACTGTAATAGGATGATGTTAAGCCTCTGGGGTCGACTAACGCACCAGCGTGTTTTGTTGGATTTTTTCCCACGTAACAGCAAAATACTTAAAATACAGAACATCATTCGAAACTGTAAAGGATCTACTTTTATTTGTGTACACTCACAATAACAACAAAACTTTGTGCTTTTGTAAAATAAAGAAAACAAACAGGGTGTGTTTTCTGCTGTCTTAGTCTCTGTGAACTTTTCTCTGAAACGCATCACAAAAATGAACCGAAACTCAGCGAATACTTGCCACACTCATTTTTTTTAAAGACAATAGTAGAAAGAAACTAACAATCCAAATGCAACAAGTTGCGGTGAACATTTTTTTTTTACAGTGATAAAAAAATAATAATATAAATTAATCCGAACTATGTAAGGTTTACTTTTATTGAAAACATTTTATCCTTTTAGAGGGTTGGTTCTTAAATTTGCTATCGGTGCAGTTCTGTCCCCAAAAATATCAAAATAATTAAAAGATTAAAAACATGCTTGTCATAGAACAGGCGTATTCAAGTCATTCTAATTAACTGTTTTTGAAGTTTTATTTTGTTTTATATTATTTTATTTTATTTTATTTATAACTTGGAATGCTGATAGGTAGATAGTCTGACAAGAGAAAGGGCTAGCGCTGAGGGAAAAGCTCATTTTTAAATTCCCTCTCACATATCTTGTAGTCTTGTCAGGAATGTGTACAGGTGGAAAAGAAATTACATGACCAGATGAAACCATTAAAGGCCTTGGACACGTCACATAATTACGTCGGTGGAAATTCAAGCGGCTGCAAAGGAGATAAGAAAAGGGACATGAGGGGCTCATATCTCTCTTATGAAACACTGCACGCATACATCTGGGCTTTTGCTCGGTACAGCAGAATGAACAAATTACACAAAGGAGAATATGGTTTAATTAGCCGAGTACCACAGAACTACGAGAATAAAAAAAGCTACTGAGCTTATGTTCAGCATTCATGGCCTCACAAATGAGATAATGTTTTAAATAAACAACATTATAACTTTAATAACTTTCATGAGCTCTGTTTGAAGCCATTGCAAATGGCAAATAAACATTTGCTTTTATTATTATTAATATTATTATTATCAGCATTATTACTTGTCAATAACGATGATATTAATAAATTTAACTAACTTCTAAATAAATCTATTTTATTATTATTAAATAATAATAAGTGAATAAGTTCATTATATTAATACATAAAAGACAGTTGTTGCTGCAGATTAAATTAGTACGAGTTTTTAAATCACACTGAACCTTGTACTAACATTTTTGAAATGGACTGCCTTTGGTGGTTCATTCACTGGTAAAAATTATTTTTCGAAGCTGTAAATCAAAAAAATATTATTGGAGTACTTTTAAAAATATATATATGGGTACACTTTATTTGGTAACACACTGTTTTATTGTTACATATGTTACATGTAGTTATTATAGCAATAACTATAAATTATGCATAATTACATGCAACTAAACCTAAACCAAACCCTAGTCCTTACCCTATAGTAAGTACATATAGTTCATTATTATTACTCAGTACTTAGATGTATAATTACTGTGTAACAAAGACACATATTTAAATAGTGTAACCCTTTATTTTAAGTTGTCTTTATTACAGTGCAATTATACGTTTAAGTACTGAGTAATATTAACTACATGTACTTATTATAGGGTTAGGTTTAGGGTTAGTTGCACATAATTATACATAATTACTGTTATTACTATGTTATTACTATATAATGTGTAACAAGGACACTGTAAAATAATGTTACCAATATTTTCTGCTTCAAAATGTAATGTTTAGTTCAATGTTACTTGCCTTGTTTTTGTAATTGTGAAATTTACTAACAATTTCTGAGTAGAAATTGTTTCTACACCAAATGTTTTTTTTTTCAGTGTTGCTATATTTGGCACCAACCAACTGTATCCCACCTTGAGGTTGAAATTTGACATATGTATATCATTTTCACTAAGGATATAATATCCACTTAGAGGAGTGGGAAAAAGCTGGTCAAAGGTTGACCAAAATGAAATTGAATATAGTGGTTTCCCTACTGTAAATTTTCTGCAGACAGACAGAGTGTGTGTGTGTGTGTGTGTGTGTGTGTGTGTGTGTGTGTGTGTGTGTGTGTGTGTGTGTGTGTGTGTGTGTGTGTGTGTGTGTGTGTGTGTGTGTGTGTGTGTGTGTGTGTGTTTGTGTTTGAGTACGTTGTGAGCGAAGGGACGAAGCGGAGTAGTACAGAATGTGTGTGTTTTTAGATATGACACAGAGCAATAAATTATATATACAACTTTTCAGCAGCCATTACTCCAGTCTTTAGTATCTACTAGAATCTTTAGGTCTACTAGAATAGTTGTTCATGGTTTGAATGTAAAAAACAAACAAAAAACAAACATTATTCTTCACGTATTTTTCATTGTTGCAGCACCTTTCCTCCCAGTCTGTCAGTTTTGCTTTGTTTAGTTCTGGTCTTTATGAATCCCCACCTTCTGAAAAGCGTAGTGCGCTCTGATTGGTCGGCAGGACCAGTGTGTTGGGATAGGTCAACCTCTTTAAGAGTGTTTGGGAAATGTCACGACCCTTACCATAACAGTGAGTTTCAATACACTACTAACTCAACTCAACCAGGCCTCGTCCCTTTTGTTCTGCGTATGCCTTGAGGTGGAATTATTTAAATGAGGGATATTGTGATATGTGTTCGTTCCTGGAAGAAATCTCGAGACTACAATCGAGGCGTTTTAGGGAGTTCAGAAGCAGTGTTACTGATATTGAGAATAACTTCCTTTGGAGTGACTTTGTGCTTTGTAACTTTGCAGACCTTTTTCATGCTGAAACAGCAACATTACACACTTTCGAAAGCTGAAAATGTAACAAAAAAAGCATAATATGTCCTCTTAAGTCTAACTATCTTGCACATCTTCATAAGCAACAATTAATAAAAAAAATAGCATAACTTGTGACGAATGTGTCCTGTCAACCCTTCCCATAAACGCAGCAAACTATGTTGTCAGTAAACAAGGCAGCTTGCTAAGTTTTTGAATAGAGCTTGTGTGTGCGATAGCGAAAGAAAAGTGAGAGATAGATGGTTACCCCGGGAAAATGTGTTTGTACAAAATAAGAGTGAGATGTCACATAGACCGAGAAAAAGTGTGTGTGTATGAGAGAGAGACATTTACAGAGACAGAGCGATAAGAAAGGGGAGTTTGAGGGGAAAAAAGTCTGTGAGAGAGAAACTGAGATCGTTGCACAGAGAGAATAAGACTAGCGAGTTAAAGCGAGAGAGGGAGGGAAAACGAGTGTAGGCTACACACAGGGAGAAAAAGAGTGTGTATGTGAGAAAGATAAGCAGGAAAAGATAGAGAGGAGAAAAAGTGTGTGTGTGGGCCCCGCTCTACACTGTGCTGGGGGCCAAAACACAAGAGATTGCTTTGATCTGGTTTCTCAGTGTCTCGTCCAATCACAATCATGTCAACGCCTCCCCCACGGCAGCTCACTGTCTCATTCATAGTGCAGAGACGAGCATTCCATTATGCACTATAGACAATTTATAACGGACTTGCACAGGAAGTTCATCTCAACGTTTGTTTTCGGTAACACATGGGTGTGTGGAAGTCTTGGAACCTGGACACATTTAGATGAGTTTTGTAAAAATTATACAGGCAATACAGCCTCATAAATGATTACAGAATGTATTAAATTTTTGACAGCAAAGCAGATTTTGTATTTTTATACACGATTTATTAATATTAATATACATATTTTTTCAGTTTTCATCTGAATTTTAGTTATTGGGATTTTGTTGAGCTTTTATTATTTGATAAATTTTTAATATATATCTTACTTTTTTGTCATTTTAGTGGTTAGTATTTTTAGAAATTCTTAAAAAAATATTTCTTTACATCTTGAATTTTTAGTAGTTGTACTATGTCTAGATTCAGTATTTTATTATTTTTAATATTTCTATACAGCTTTAATTTTTAGTAATTGTAGTATGTCAAAATTCAGTATTTGAATAATTTATATTTTATATTTCTATACATCTTTAATTTTTTTGTAATTTTATTATATTGCATTTTGGTATTTTTATATTTCTATACATCTATAATTTTTAGTAACTTTAGTGTGCAGTATTTGTAATAATTCTTAAAAATATATATATAATTAATTTTTAGTCATTTTAGTGTGTAGTATTTTTATTATTGTTTTTAAATATTGCTATACATCTTTAATTTTTAGAACATTTTGGTATGTAGTATTTTTAGTAATTTTCTCAAAAATCTTTAATTTGTAGTAATTTAGTATGTAGTAATTTAGTAGGCCTATTTTTATTATTTTTATAATATTTCTATACATATTTAAATTTTGGTCATTTTAGTATTTTTTTTAGTATTTTTTTAGTATATATATATATATATATATATATATATATATATATATATATATATATATAGACTACACAGATCACAAGTCTTATTTGTTGGTCATTTGTTTTCATTTGATTTTCATTTGTTGTTGTTTTTTTTATTTTTTTATTAGATGGCTTTTCAGCTCCCATGGGCTTATAGGACAGCAAAGTGTTGTTTGATTAAGAGCCATGTATTCATACAACCTTCTCATTTGATGTACAGCTTGCAGACGTACATAAGTACGTACAGTAAATATTCAGACACAGGGATGATATCTATTTACTCTTCCTCTTCCCCTGTAAACAAACAATCCAATTTAAAATATCTTGCCGAGACGGTATTAACAGTCTGCTCTGAATTATCCAAACCTCTTACCGCTGTGTCCTTTTCTTTGTTGCCTGTAAAAATGCAGAGTTTTGTGTCTCTGGTAAGTTACAGGGGTGGAATTTTTAATGGCACAGCAATAATAAGCATGCGGTTGGCTGAGACGCTAACTGAAGGTGAGACAGATCTGTTGATAACGGACATTGACAATGAGTGATGGGAGAGTAAATTGTCTATACTCGTTACCTTCCCAGATTGAAATACAGGTTGTGTCATATTCAGCGTAGCCATGGAAACCTGGCACCATATCAGCGCTGAGCTTATACACTGTGGACGGCACATCAGAACCAAAAATTGTATTGTTTTGTCTTTGAACATAATTGCATCATTGAATGAGTCTTTTGACTAGCAGAAGTGTTTATGCACGTAAATGAGTGACTCAGCAGTATATTATTCTGAAGTGTTGCTTTTTAGAGTTGTGTGAAAAGGGAAAGGAAGGTGATTAGTGTTATTGATCTGCTGTCTGCTTTTTATTTATTTTTTATAGCATATATACAGGACTTGCTTTATTTTGGGTGTTTTGTCACTTTTTATCGGAAGAAAAGAAGCATGAATTACATGACAACAGGCGTTTTCCTGGCCTGAAAACAAAAGCTTTTGAAAATGATTTCAAAGTGCAGGTTTTTGAAAACAATACCGTTATCGTGTAAGCTACTAATACATAAATTTGTGAAAACGGTGACGTCATGCGCACACGTATTACGTGTTCAGTCTATAGGCACATAGTGTCTCTTTACAAACTAAAATCGCCACCTACTGGCCTGGCATGAATAATACAGCGTTTTTAGTCGTTTTCGGGAATTGGACTACGTTGTCATATGTACGCGAAACTTTTCAAAAACACACAAAAAAAACATTTCCGTTTTTAATACATTGTCGTGTAAACGTACCCTAAAAGCAAATACTGAACGCAGTCAAATATTAGTGTCACTGTCACATGATGGTGGATCTGGTGAAGAGGCTGTCAGCTATCAAAATATTGATTTAGAAGATGTTGAAAAAGATAGTTTTTAGATTATGTTTGAGATCGGGAATATGAGGCAGATGCTGAATGTACTGGGAAATGAGCTCTGATGAGGACAGTGATGATGGTATTAAACATCTGCTCAAACTGAACCCTTCCAAACTCTAAAAGGTAACAAAATATGTTTTATTCGATTCTTTTGTAATCGTTACTCTAATACCAGTAGAGTTTTATATTACCGAGACAGGTAGAGATCCATCCGTGTTAGATATAAATCCGGATCGCTAAAGACCAGAATATGTAATAATGATTGGCGAAACATTCATGCATTTAAGGGTTAATCACGCCTGACAGAAGAATATATTTCACAAAAACGGCCCAGAACTAACTTTCCTTTGAGGCTGGATTACGGCACTGTGTGGAAAAGGGGCATCCTGAATAACAACTTAATTTTGTTGAAATGCCTTATTCTGTGCGGCTCTGCAAACAGCTTGTCCTCAGACACAGTCCATAAGTCCAAAGCTTACCCACACTAGACTTCCTCTTCTTTCCGAAGTCATGTTTACAAGAGAAGCCCTTGATATTATTAGAAATCCCTTTGAAGTTCATGGTCTAACTTCCAGCCAGCCCGTCTGACCCAGACGTGACCCGGAAGCACGTGGCAGCCGCCCCAGACTCGAGCTATCGAGCGTCAGTGACGGGATGCGTGGTCCTGTTCATCAGCCGAAGCTGTTTACAGAAGCTCGACTTCTTTGAATCTAATCACAATGCCTATTCCCATATGTTTGCTAGTTACTCCTGCCTCCCCTCTGACTGCTACTGATGCAGCTCTACCTCGCTGCCAGGAGTCGCTGTATTTTTAGGTTGTTGTGAAGTTTCTTTGCCTGCATAGGCAATGAGATGCTCGCCTTTGGGGAACGTCGGGTTTGAAGATGATGTCCTTTGGATTTGATTAATTCAGTATCACGGGAGAGCGAGCGAGAGAGCTGTCCCCGACTGAAAATAGAAGCCCTGTAAACGACTATATCGTTCATGTTTTTCGCTCCCCTCCCCTCGCTTTTGTCTTGTTCCGGCTTATCTGTGAATTACGACAGGAGGGGAATTAAATAAATAACGGGCCGAGAGCGAACAGTGGCGTCTGGAGTCACGTGCGCGCGTGTTTACACTCCCGCGCCCCGTTTGTTGTGCCTCTCCGTGTTTGTGTGCATATGAAAATGATACTCTCCCCTTAGATCAGGCCTGTCGCCTCCTTCTCAAGCGCTCTTCTCACAGTTTTTTCTCTCCCTCGTGCTCTACCTGCACCCGCTTCCTCCCGCGTCGTGTTTGTCGCTGGCACACCTCTCTGATGTCTACCATCAGACGTGATTAACGTGATTCAGCTCTATTCGCGAGATCTCTCCGTCACCATTTTGTGCTCAATTTTACACATCATGTTGACGCTCTAGAAACTGTACTTCAAGAAACATTCTAGTTATATATGACGTCATTGAGTCCTTTCTTGGTCTTGTTTCTACTAGGCGATTTGTACTTATGGTCTCCAATTGTGTTTAAATTGTGAGTTTAACCAGAGAAAACCACTATTTTAAGGGATTTCAGGGTATATTGTGGTTGCATCTAGGGCAATGGGGCTAAAGCATATTATATTTTGATAACCAGTTATTCAATGCACATCTTAATATTTATGTGTTTATGGCTTAAAAAGAGGAAACCATTGTTTCAACCAATTGTATTTTCTTTTGAATGTATCATGACAATGCATAGTTATAAACAGCGAAATGTACCTACATATATAGGCTTACTAAAACATTTTTAAAGGGTTAGTTCAGCCAACAATTACAATTATCCCATAATTTATGGGATAGCCAGTGATTATAGTTTCTAAAGTTATAAATATGGATTACTTTTTCATATTTATGCATCGCTTTGCTTCAGAAGGCCTTTATTTACCCCCTGGAGCCGTATTGATTACTTTTTATGATGGATGGATGCACTTTATGTTATCATTCACACCCATATAAAGCTTGGAAAAAACTGGATATTTTTTAATATAACTGAGATTGTGTTTGGCTGAAAGAAGAGTCATACACCTAGGATGGCTTGAGGGTGAGTAAATTATGGGATCATTTTCATTTTTTGGGTGAACTAACCCTTTAAGTAATGAAAAATACCACACGGATGCAGTCAAATTCAGTTAAAGAGAAACTAAACATAATGCTAAACATAATGGTCAAATAAAAGGTTGTTAAAAAGATAGTTCAACCTAAAATGAAAATTCTGTCATCTTTTACTCACCCTTATGTTGTCCCAAATCTGTATTAGTTTATTTCGTCTGCTGAACACAAAATAAGTTATTTTGAAGAATGTTAGTAACCAGACAGTTGATGAACCCCATTGACTTCCATAGTATTTTTTTTTTCTTACTATGAAAGTCAGTGGGGTCCATCAACTGTCTGGTTACCAACATGCTACTGAAGAAGAACAGAAGAGAGAAACTCATACAGGTTTGGGACAACATGATGGTGAGTAAACGATGACAGCATTTTCATTTTTGGGTTATTTAAAATCATTGTGACACAATTTTTTTTTTTAGATATAGTTGTCCAAGGTCTGCATTTTTTTTTAGTGGATTTTACTTATTTCATTTAGTATTTTTTCGCATCTCAACATGTCCAATTGAGCCATTAAAAATGCCTTTTTTCTGAGCTTTTTTTCTGTTTTTGTCGGTAGATTGGCAGCGTTACTCAACGAATGTCAGTGAAGCCCTTAAAATTCTGCTTTGTTAATGTCTTCGTCGAGGTAATGACATGAACAATGCTTACAGAAATCCCTCAGAAAGATGAAAGGAACATAAAACAAAAGCTCATTTTTTGCAACTTTGATATGCGCCTTTGATACAATGCTAATGAGATCACATGCAGCGTCTTCTGCTAAAATCTATTCTCATCCGTTAATTATGCGCAGATATTCCGCAATTAGACACGCAAAATATTCCACGCACTCGGGGTGACGGGAACGATGGGCGCTTCTTAAATACTGACACTGGAATTGGGAAGTTCACCTCGCTGAGAGCGGCTAGACAGTGATAGCCAATAGAGTTAGCCGCATTAGCGGTCTGAGGGGCTAATTGCGTGAGGGTAAGAGTGGTGTGCAACTAATGAAGAATCCTCAGCTTTTGAACACGCCGTTCAACCTCCTTCAGCTCTAATTAATGACTCATTGGAGGAAGGACTGCCGGAGTCTTTTCGCACCTATTATCCAACACTTTAATGGTTCCGTCCTCTGCATACTGAGGAAGTGTTTAAACATGCTGGATAATGTACAGCCCTCTCTTTCTCTGGAAGATCTTCCCGCGACGTGTGTTTTTCTAATGAATTAAAGATGGCTTCCCTCCTCTCTTTCTCAGCTGGGGTAAACACCACAGCAGCATAATTTGCATGCAGATTTATACAAATGAGAGTCATGCTTAATGCAGACTTCAGATAATGGGTCAGAAAGTGAGAGACACTTAAAGCCAGAGGATCTGGATTTGTAGATATAAACCTGGAGTGGCAGTGTATCATATGCCACTTCTAACTCTCTTTCTGTGCTCTATCTGTGGAAATGGCTTAGTTTGTTGCATCGTTGTTTGACATGCTTATTTTTCACATTGAAAAATACCAGTGTTGAAGTTAACTTACTAAATTAACTGAAAACTCGACTACAGTTTTTAGTTGTGTGACAGTTTCATAATATTAGATTTAAAAAAAAAAAAAAAAAAAAACATATATATTTATATTTATATATATACTGTATATATATATATTTTTTTTTTTAACAAGAAGTGGTTTAACGTGACAAATAGTTATAGAGTGTATATAGGGACATCGTTATTTTTAATGCCACACTGTTTCTCATGCAGCTTTACAGTTGAGGAAATAATCAGACATGATCTCCAAAAGCACAATTTCTCTCATATATAGCTTTGGATGGCATTTTAGTAAATCGTGACAGTTAACATATATTAACTGCTTAAAAAGAATAGCAAAATATTAGTTAATCACTGTTGTTTATATCCTTTATTATTATTTAGTGTAATCTATCCTCTTAAAGTTTAAAGTGGTCACCCTTCTTGAGAATTTAATTTTTTATTTAATTTAGTTTATTATTTTAGATATTCCCCTCCTATATAACTTAATTGCAAACTACTTTAGGCTATCTCATTTGTAGTTAAAGCACTTTAAAATGATTTGTTTGTAACCTGGTTTGTAGCTTGCTTTTTAGTTACGGTTTCTATTTACGGGTTTAGCACTTAATGCACACTATCTGCCATGAATCTTGCTGACTATAGGCCCATGTAGCTGTGATTTTTCTGACCTGACGCAGACCTTTCGGGTCGATAGTCGTGCTCTGACTGTAGGAAAGGGAGCAAATCAGAAACGAGAGCAAGAGACCAGCATGCCCTTCTGACAAAAAACACTGTTGATGTGAAATGGCTCAATTAGAGAAGGCTTAAATTGTTAGGGTCCACGTGGGGCCCCCCGGGGCCTGCCGGTGATTCGGTCACAGCCACTACAGTCAACAGTGCAAGTGTGCAATGTGCATTAAAAACGTATGGCTGATGGGCACTCAGGAGCCGAAGGGATGTGTCAGGAACTGCTCTCCTGGTGAACTGTTAAACAAAGAGTCTGAGACGCAATTACCCATGTTGTTTTCCTGGAGTGAGGAACAAACCCCAACACGGTCTCCCTACCATTTCCTCCTGCGGACTAATAGCAGGTTTTAAGTCTTGAAATTTGCAGTTATACCTTGTGAGAATGCGTCAGCATCAAAACATTCAGACCAGTACTCTGAGATTAATAATATTAAATAATAATAATTTGTTACATTTTATATAGCGCTTTTCTGGGTACTCAAAGCGCTTTACATGGAAGGTGGAATCTCCTCAACCACCACCAATGATCAAAGATCAAAGCATCCACTCTTAAATCAGATGGTCAGACTTGACAGGTAGTAAAGTTAAGGCTCATTCTGACTGCGTCAGATAAAAAGAGCCCGGACAACTATGCACGGCTCTCATGGTAGGTGTAAATGCACGGGCACAGCAGGATCACAGTGGTAGTTTGGCAACCGATTGCTCAACACTTACGTCTCTGACAATTACAGTTCCCTCTGACAGGGCGCACCGGTTCGGTCTCGGTGTTAAGAGACTTTGTCAAATTTGCGGCCCATCAAACACGAGGGCTGGACGGCTGCAGTCAGTCATCCCCCATTAACGCCGGCCCCTATTAACTTTCCTGCGTAGCTACGAACGATGTAAGTGGTGGGGATGCAGTCATTTATATAAACAGTGTCATGGTGCGTAGGACACGTATGGCCTTGGTCGCACCGTACCGTCTCAGCGCGCCTCATCAGGCCCTGTGATCAGCCGTAGATGCATAATACATCAGACAGGCCATGAGCATAGGAAGAGACATTCATCACTGTCCACCTTTCAAATTAGATCTCCCAGACAAGGCAATCAGTCATAGGCATCAGTATTCAGAGCTGGATGAAGCTCATACCGAGATGTGCTCAGCTGGACTCTTGCTCCCTAGGGTGCCTTCCAATCCCCTAGACGCTCCAACACACTCCCCTAACAACTGTTTCTAGTGTTTAACCATACATACGACTGAGTCCGCTCTCCCAGCGGAGGTCCAGCAGCAGACAACGTCCCTCTTCCCGAGTGCTCTGCCGAAATAGTCTCGGGAGTGTCTGTGCTGTCAGTCTAACAACAGGGAAGCTCCTGGATATAGGCGGACAGATCCTTCTCTGTTCCACACCTTGCTGTTTTCCATTTCGTTTGTCGTTAGCACGTAAAAGAAAGTAATTCATGTCCGAGAGAGACTAAAGGATAAAACATGGAATCATCCATTACAGCTAAAAGCCCTGACGGAGGGAAGCGCAGAAAGTCTATAAAGATAAAAGCGGCTTCAGTGCCGAGGCCTTATAGATGCTGGCATTTGGAGATTGAACCGGCTTCACTAGATTAGGCTGAAGACTCCAGAAGGGCTTTTGTTTTTCCTCAACTAACGCCGCTTGTCATGCCAAACACACACAGCGTAGCTCTAACGGTGGGCTTGTGTTGACAAATTAATCATACTGTTTACTAGAGAAGAAAAGTCCATTGATGTGACAAGCTATGTTGTCTTATTTGCAGTGTTATTATTTTTAGTCTGACATGAGCACGGATGACCTAACAATTTATTTAGCTTGGTATCACTGTAATGTTTTGTATGGGAAACAAACTATGAGAAACCTGATTTAACCATTCTCTCTCTCTCTCTCTCTCTCTTTCTTTCTTTCTTTCTTTCTGTCCCTGTTTCTCCTGCTTCCATCCCTCGATCATCCGACTCCAGGTAAGGGAATTTATGTTCTAGTCTTGTGCTCCATCCTAATTGTTTATCTACTTGCACATGCCCTGATAGACCATATCAATTTAAAAAGACTCTTGGTGCAAATGAAAACTGGTGTAAAGATATGTATACAAGCCTGAGTGAACCACAGATGAACTCAAGGATGCATCACCTCAGGGTTCTGGGAGTTTCATTCATTGTGCTCGTCTTTTTATAGACCTAATTGATTTTGACGTCTCTGAGCACCTGCAGTCTGATATCATCTTTTTTTTATTATTGTAATCTGTATGCTCTGTGTTGTCAAATGTTACAGCTTGATTCAGGTATTTTCTCATCTTAGAGTGTTGAATAGAGACATTCGTATTGACATATAACCCCTGTTCCAAAACAGAGTGCGATGCCTAATTAAGAAGCTAGTTTTTAAAGGGAGAGCTCACCCAAAAATAAAAATTCTGTCGTCATTTACTCACCCTCAAGTTGTTTCAAACCTGTATGAATTTCTTTCTTCTGCTAAACACAAAAGAAGATAATTTGAAGAATATGGGTAAACAAACAATTGTTGTGCCCCATTGACTTCCATATTATGGAGAAAAAAAATACTATAGAAGTCAATGTGGCCCATTATCTGTTTGATTACCCATATTCTTCAAAATATCTTCTTTTGTGTTCAGCAGAAGAAATAAATTTTAAGGCAGCATTTGGAACATTCTATAGGCAGCAATTACATGCACCACATGTGAATAGAGTTTGATGTTCGCATATTGCTAAGCTAAAAACACAATCTAGTTAAACATAGAAATGTATAGAATGCACAAAAATGCCGTAATCGCCGCTCCAAAGATTAAATCAAGGTACTGTAGCATAATTTACTTACCTACCTTGGGATAACCTTTGCCATCATGACATGTCTATGAAACCTTAAAATACTGCTTGCATAGGCAGCTTGCTAAATTTTGGAACAGAACAATGGTGTTTAAATATGCAATTTAAATGTGGGGATCTTATAGCTTCAATAAAAGAGAAGTTATTTAACAAAATCCAGCTCATACTTACCCTTTTGGACCTTTTCCAAATGTATTACTTGACAACAAACATTTTGTGGTGTATTTAATGGTGAGAATGTCGTAACTCAAAGTACTCTGTAGCGTAGAAGGAAAGGAATAGTCTCTATTTTTATTCATACGTTTTAGATATAGCACATACATTGCACCTGATTTCCAAATAACGTCACCTGTTTCTGGCAGCTATTTACACCAGCTTGAATATGTTTATTTTCCAGTATTTACAATTTAGTTTTGTTTTAAGGTTTTTGAAATGAGAAATAAAGTAATTTAACAAAGGAAGAACCCTTTTCAAGATAGTCTCTGAAAACAAGTATACACATTTTACCTAGTTTTGCTTCTCAGATAAATTTATCCTGTTTTAAATTTTTTTAAGATAATATATTTAGTGAAAAACAAGATAAGAATACTGATAAAAAATTAATTTATGCAGTGCACTCCACTTGTGACTTATATCCCAAACAGACACATTCCACAGAAATCTGAGCCTAGTCTCTTGAAAAATTCTAGTCAAGACGATGACATAAAAATTTCCAAGGCATTGAATATACCTAGAAGCTCAGCCCTGCAAAGCCACTGTTGTGTTGGAACAGTAAATCTGTCCCAGAACTGGCCGTTCTCCAGGACTGAGTCTCTTGGAAATAAGGCCCATACTAGAGGCCAGAGAGAAGCCTACAGTAATTTTAAAGGAGTTATAGTATTCTGTGACAGAGATGGGAGAAACAATAGTAAACACATCAAGGTAGATAGTATGAAAATGGTGCAAAAGCATTTTTGTTTTCAATAAAGGTTTTGAGAGATTGAGAATGTCAATTTGATCAGTAAATGTTCTGAAAACTGATTTTATATATATATTGCAAGTCACAATACGTCACATCAGACATAGAACAGCGATAAACATGAAGCATAGTGGTTGCAGCATCATACCTAGAGTATACTTTTCTTCAAAAGGGCTTGAGAGAATGGAAGGAAAAATGCATTGCTTCTGGAACAGAGAGTTCATCTTCCAACAAAAAAAAAAAATATATACTCAACGCATATGGCTAAAATCCAAAGGCTTTGGACCTAAAAAAGGACAATTCTTGAGTGGCTCAGTCAAATACAAATCTCAATCCAATTGAACATCTGTGGAATTACTTGAACTTGGAAGTTCTCAAACAGTCTCCATCCAATTTGATGTAGCTCGAGTGATTTTTTGGCGTACTTTGCAGGATTCTTGATAAATACAAAGGGACTGAATGCTTGTAGGCATTGCTGGGACTTTACATTGTTTTTTTAAGATTTTCAGATTATTGTAATGGAGGTGATGGGGGCCAGGTAAGTTCTGGTAAAACACCAGAACATTGTGAACGAAGAAATGAGGCAGTGTTTACAGGAACAGATGCTGAGGGGCAGGAAAAAGATGTATGCTTGAATCGGCCAAACACTCTGCTTTTCTCTTGGAGCTGCAGTGTGTCACTGTCATGGTTTCCTTGAGGTTGCTAATTACCTCAGAGATGGAAACAATTAGCTTGGCTTGAGAGGTTTCTCGCTGTTGTTCTCTAAGTGTCGTCAAAGTCTTTCAATCCAATAAGGGTTTAATATGAGAGAAAGATGGCAGAAATAGACTGTCTGACCGGTAATTACTTGCGTTAACTCTTGAGTTACATTAACAAAACATAAAGAATCCATCATTGAGTGCTCTTCAGGTATTATATAATTTCTGAATATGACTGAGGAGAAACTGAAAAACAGAGTCCTTGAAAATGACTACTTGTGCAATACTAATTTTCTCAAGTAGATGAATATTTCAGAGGGAATATTTTGATGAAGAAAAGAAGGAGACATTGCTTGAGCTAGTTTCTGCTGCCGCAAGTTCAGATGGAGATGTCTTGAAGCCTGAGATCAAGTTGACCAATGGTTCCTCCATCACGTGACTGACAGTTTTTTTTTGCTTCATTTAAATTTTTCTCATGCCTTAGGAAAGGTCACAACTCAGATGTTATTCACCTTCCGATCCTGAGAGAAAAAGTCGGGACAAGAGAAAGGAAAAGACAAAAGAGAAGAGAAGAGCAAAGAGAAGCGAATACATCTTCAAGAGCGACTTGTGTGCTCTCAAATTTCCCCTTGCAATGCTCGACAGGCTTTTATGAGGTGCTAGCACATGCAGAAGTAGGTGAGAGACTCATTTGTACTTTCTGAAGAGTAGAAAGGGAATGGAGAGAGGGCGATCAATAGCTGACAGGACATGCATTCTTAACGTGACGGTAAGGTGGCTGAACAGGCCCCTCTGGGGCCGCTGCAACTCAAGCCTCCACACCGTCCCTTTGACAGGAAGCACACACCTCCGCACACTCGACATCTCGTACTGTTCCTTAGAGACGCCAGACTACGAGGATAGGGAGTCGACCAACAGGAAAGGCCAGCACCTAAAGTCTATTAGAGAAGAAATGAGAGAATGAAAAAGAAGTTTGCTTCTTTTTTTTCACGAAGCACCTGACAGTTCCTTGGACGTGTCTCCAGATTGTCCTGGCCCCTAATATTTCAGAATCTCAGTGTCTGTGGAGCTCTTCCTGGTTATTTACTGTTGTTTAAAGATGTCACAGGCAATAACTGACTCAACGTGTACTAAGAAGATGGTTTTCCCCAAACTGAGTTTTCACCAGTAAAACAACAAACTCTATTTTATTAGATATGTGAGCTTTGTAATTAAACCATTTAGTATCTTTTAGTACAGTAGAAATGATGTGAAACAAGGGGGAAACTTGATCGGAAAATGTTGCAATCCAGATCTGAACTCATATTTTCCATATGAGCATCATGGCTCACTGTGCACTAAGCCCCAGTTCTGACATTCATGTTTTGAATTGTTAGTTGTAGTTTCTTTATTACAACTTTTTCTCCAACAAAATCTCATGGCCATTTTACGTTTTACGTTTCAATCAATCTCATTCTCATTAGGGATGGACCTTGATGCTTTCTTTTTTTAATAATCATACTTTTTTTTTTTTACGATTCGCATCATACTAATTCATACAAAATCCCCACATTGTAACATAGTTAAATTTTCCCTTGAGATTGGGTTGCTTTATCTGCCTTCACACTGCAAAGATGACACCCAAAATCATTCAGTTATTTATTCTCATATTATTTTTATTTAGATTACTTTCTCATGCACATTCAAAGGAAATCAAAGTGTAAAGGTGCGGTTACATTAGCAATTTTTGCAACAATTCGGCAAAAAGTCTGACACTAGTGTAATGATGCACAGAACAGTACATACAGAAATCATATTCAAACCAAGCAGGTTTCTGTTTGTCAACATGGTGAATTTGCATGGGAACGCGATTCTCCCGATTGGTTCGATTCCTATTAAAATTAACCGATTTTGCAGAGCAAATTTTATGTGCCATTTTATTTGCACTGAACCTTTGCTTACCTAGACCTTTAACATGTTTTTTTTTTTCTCATTTAGAAAATCTTGCCATCATGAATTGCAAATATAGTTTACTCTCACACAAAATGCATGCGCATGCAGCCAGAATCAAAAACTCTGGAATATTGCTGCTCCATTACACTTCAGGCCACGTTTTACAGCAAAAATGAGATTGTGCTCATGGCAAACAGATAATCAATGACGAGTGAGGGAAAAGGATTTTAATAGTTTCTGACCTCAAAGCAATAATTGATTTGCTTTATTCCAATCCATTTATTTGCAGCTGGGAGAGTCGGCACCCACTTTTTCCATTTTTGTGGAAATGGCAGAAATTGCAGAGTCTTAGCTCTAGATCGCGTAAGGAAACATAATTACTTACATGAAAGAGCCCGGCTTCTAAATGAGCTTTGAATTTAACTAGCAAAACAAGAAGAGGGGCAGGTGTAGACCACGTAAAGGGTTATATATTTCGCGGGCGCAGCTACGCAAATCAATAGCAATAATTTAATAAGAAAAATGGGTTTTGATTGAGAAAATGAATCGGTCCTCTCGAGTATCAAAGAATCCATTTAGAGTTGTGCCATTACTAGCGCTAATGAGTTGGAGGCTTGCTGTGTCTTGCACAAACTGAAGAATGCTGATGGCCGTAACCAATATTTGTATTTTGTTTTATGTAATGAACCGTGTGTAATGTATCAGACAGCAATCATTTAAAATTTCATGCTTTTCTGATATCTGAAAGCTGTTTATAATTTTTGTATGTAACTATACTGGCTACTTTCACACAGCAGAAAAATAGAGTTGTCAGTCAGTGTTTTAAAGTTCTAAATATGGCTATATCCACACACAGTTTGGTTATAAATAGAGTGACTTTTATTATAGTGTTAAAAATGTTAATGTAGGCTATATATTTTTATCCAATTAGGAGAAATGGGACTTTCTATCTCACAATTCTGACTTTTTTCTCTTATTTTTGAGTTTTTATCTCACAATTTGTACTTTCTCAGATTTGTGAGTTATAAATTCGAGAATTGCAAGAAATAAAGTCTGAAATGTGAAATATAAACTTGCAATTTCGAGAGAAAAAAAATTTGATGGAGTGTGTAGCTTTTCATTTCTTTAACAACCATGTAGGAAGACACATCACGACCATATTCCAGGATGACAATGTGAAGATTCATCAGGCTCAAACTGTGAAAGAATGGTTGGGAGGGAGCAAAAAGAATAATTTTCACGCATGAATTGGCACCTCTGAGTCCAGACCTTAAGTTCAGTGAAAGTCTTTGGGATGTGCTGGACTCTTGCATTGTCAATACGAGATCTTGACCAAAAATTGATGCACCTCTTGATGGAAATAAATGTTGTGATGTAATTTCTATCAAGAGGTGCATCCATTCTTGGTCCAGACTGGTCTAAGCAATTTATCAAACCGAACACTGTTATGGTTGTTAGTTCTCAAATACTTACCATTGTGAATGTAGCCAATGTTGGGTTGTGGATCTTATAAAAAAGAAAGGTGACTGACAAAAATACATGAAATACATGTGGGTACAGAGAGAAATGGAAAGGCACTGCAGGCGGCGGCCATGAGAGATCAGAGGGAAGCAAGGCTTTGGCTGTTTCTGAAAAAGCGTCTGCTCTCCGTCTTATCCCATCATTCTCTCCGGTCTAGCTGGGCCGCCAATGGCAGTATATGGGTATTAAAGCCCCCTCTTACCGTGGACAAATATTCCTGTAGAATATATTGAATCAAATGCAATCCAGTATCACATCCAGGCTTGTAAGGTATACCCAGACCAATACTAAAGAGCTTAGCTTAGACCGGATAAACAATCATACCGGAGAGTAACAGCAAAGCCCCTGTTTGCCGTTAAAGCTGAGTGAGTGAAAATGAGAGACGGCTCGGGAAAAGGAGAAATGAGCAGCGACGGGGAGGTTTGATTTGATCTGCGATGCTGGATAATGACAGTTAGAACCAGGTATTGTGCATGTATGTGTGTGTACGTTGGAATTTATCTACACAGCGGCATATATACAGTGTGTGTCCACCAGATAACAGCCCAGCAGCAGCCACACAGTGTAGTTTGAATTATAGGCTGTGCTGAGCCTGCATTGAGGAGCCTTTTAAAGGGTTTTTGAACCCCTCACACACTCTTGCACCCTGTCCCAAGTTATCAAAGGCATAATGAGAGGTCGTCATCTTTTACATAACCACGTATGACTGTTATGTCAGCCGTTAAAACTTCTCTCTCTCTCTCTCTCTCTCTCTCTCTCTCTCTCTCTCTCTCTCTCTCTCTCTCTCTCTCTCTCTCTCTCTCTCTCTCTCTCTCTCTCTCTCTCTCTCTCTATATATATATATATATATATATATATATATATATATATATATCTCTCTCTCTCTCTCTCTGATCAGGAGTTTTTTTTGAGAATGTCAGTGAAATAATGTCTGCCACCTTTAATATTCTGCTTAGAAAACTAAAGTTGGCACACTGCACAAGTATTTTTCTTAATCAGATTTTTTTGGCATTGTTCTGAAAGTAAAAGTATTTAAACATCCTTAAAACAAGATTAATTTACTAAGACTTCACTCAAAACAAATAATCTGTACAAATAGGGCACAGTGCACTGTATTCATTTAACAGAATTTCCCATATTTATTTTTTTACTGGTGTAAATTGTTGTGTTTTAGGGTAAACGGTAATGTCCGTTAAATTACAACTGTAGCTGCCTGTACTTTTTGTGTTATTTCATGGATTTATTGTTTAATGTTGTTTGAATTAAGGTAATTTTTCCAATTGTGTTGGCATTTTCCCCCATAATTTTTTTATTGTGGGGTGGGGAATATTGAACAATGTTTTTTGTACGTATCCCCCCTAGTCCCACTTTGTAAAAAAAAAAATATATATATATACAACTATCTCGTGGCCTCAAGATAGTAACTCGTGGTCTCAAGATAGTAACTCTCGTGGTCTCAAGATAGTAACTTGTGGCCTCAAGATATACTAACTCGTGGCCTCGAGATAGTAACTCGTGGCCTTGAGATATACTAACTCGTGGCCTCGAGATAGTAACTCGTGGCCTTGAGATATACTAACTCGTGGCCTCGAGATAAGTGTATGTAAAAGGAGAATGGACAATGGAGCAGCTTTTCTCCCCAAAGCAGAAAGTGCACGCTAAAGCTGCCACCCGCTTAAGGCACTTCTTGTCAGGCTAATAGCTATCGATAGAGAGCATTTGATAAAGTTATATTTTAATTTAGGGATGCATTACCAGGATATACTGAACACGCTTGCTTTGCAAGGGATTATTGTCAGTAAAAGGCAGTTAAAGGAACACTCCACCGTTTTTTGAAATTGGGGTTATTCACCGTCTCCCCTACATTTAGATAGGTGGGCAAATGCATTTTTGTTTCAGTGCATGCATTGTCCTAGTCTGGCAGCGCCGCCGAAGTAGCAGGCGAAGCACTGATGTCTAAAAGATAGTTATCATTTTTTTTTTACAAAGTGGGACTATAGGGGGCTCCGTACTTTTGCCTTTTTTCATAGAATTTTTTTTAAGGGCTGCAAGCTTTGGAGATTATTATTATTATTTATTTTTAAAACCACATTTGCCGTGCTTGTTTTTAGGGTAAAAAAATATTGATTTATATCTCAATATGACTAAATTAAGTATTATTATTATTATTATTGTTTAGAAATATTATTATAATTAATATAATTTCTAAATAAAAAATAAGAATTATACCATTAAAAAAGTAATTAAGAAAACTATAATAATTATTTTTATTTTACAATAAAATCGCAATAACGATATCTATGGCTGTCTCAATTTCTTCATTTTCAAACATTAATCCATTTAGCTTTTATTTTGGCGTAAAACTGCAGAGAGTCATCATAGTTTCTCTTTTGTTGACAACAGCAGTTTATAAGTGCTTCTCATTACAAGTTTGGAAAGATGGTTGGCACATGTTATGTTCCCAAATAAGCGATCCAAACTCAGAGCAGATGCAGTGTCGGAGTTCGTGTGAAGTAACATTTACTATGAAGCAAGCTGGTAAATGCGCATATATTCATTCATGATTTGATAATCACACAAACAATGTCACGTTTTTGGTTTTATCGATTGATGCAGCTCTAGTTTTACTGTTGCAACTAAAAAGTGCCATGCACAATTTACGAAGACAGTTAGCACAGTCAAGTTTTGTAGCCCGACACCATTACTTTTTGGAAAAGTAGCTCGTTACTTAAAGCTTTTCTGACTCATAAAATGACATTTGGGACGTTGTATGGTCTGGTACACTTCAGAGACATGCTCGAGTAAAGGGCACACTGCAAGTCATCCATTGAAACAGGGTCCACATTTACTAGAAATGCTAATCTGCTAACATATTTCATGTGTGAAAGTTACTAACCAAACGTAATATAATAGAGATTTGTTACAGTACAGTATGTATGAAACAGAAATTCTGCTTTAGATCTTTAAACGGATAGTTCACCCAAAAATGAAAATTAGCCCATGATTTACTCACCCTCAAGTCACCCTATGTGTATATGACATTCTTCTTTCATACGAATACAATCAGAGTTATATTAAAAAATGTACTGGCTCTTCTAAGCTTTGTAACGGCAGGAAATACCTGTTTCTGTTTGAAGTCCATAAAAGTGCATCTCTCCATCATAAAAGTGCTCGACACGGCTCCGGGGTGTTAATAAAGACCGGTAAAAGCGATGAGCTTGTATAAGAAAAATATTCATAATTAACACATTACAAAGTATAATTCTAGCATCCGGCCAAACGAACATATGGATTTTACTTGCGCCTAAAGCGCAACTTACGCAACATGTGGCGCCAGAAGTAGCGTAGTGCGTCAAGGCGTAGTGTAAATATCAACAGTATGTCGCATTACTCGCATAAGTTGCACTTTACACTTAAGTGGAATCCGTATGTTCGTTTGGCCGGAAGCTAGTCATTTTATTTTATAAAGTTTTAAATATGGATATTTTTCTTACACAACGCATCGCTTTGTTTCGCTTCGCTTCAGAAGGCCTTTATTAACCCCCCAGAGCAGTGTGGAGCCCTTTTATGATGGATATGGGCACTCTTATGGACTTCAAAACAGAAACAGCTATTCACTGCCATTATAAAGCTTGGAAGAGTCAGGACATTTTTTTTTATAACTCCGATGGTATTCATCTGAAAGAAGAAAGTCGTATACACCTAGGATGACTTGGTGAGTAAATCATGAGGTAATTTTCATTTTTGGGTGAACTATCCCTTTAAGAGCCAAACACAATAGGTTAGCATGAGCAATTAGCATGCTCATTGTAATCTCTTTGTTTTACTATTTTTATAAGTTTTGTTTTGTAAGTGGAACTCAATCACAAGCAGGGCCGAACGTGCCGGTGTTCAGTACCTCGGCTGACAGAGGCACAGACCGTATTCTCACCTGCTGGAAGTCTCTATGACATCTACAGGCCTCCAGAGATTTCCGTCAGAGGAAGTGTACGCGCTGAAGCTGCAGCGAGGGAACTTCAGAGTCAAAATGCCAGACTGAGTGTTTGACTCCTTTCAGCCCCTCACAGACGTTTTTAATGGAGTGCACTCTCTACCCTTCACCTAGCCATAGCAGATGGAGTCGGCTGTTATGCTGCTCCTCTGTCTCACCACCTCACTTTTTCCCTTTTCTCCTCCCTTTTTTCCCCTCTTTATATCCTGGCCTGTGCTGAGGAGAGACCATTATATCATATTAGTCCCTTCAAACAAGGTTTCATCTGAGAAATAGGCTAGGTCTATATTATGAAAACTAACTTTACTTTTTTTATAATAAAGGAGTTTGATACTGTAAGTGTAAAAGAGCCTTTCTGGAAAAAAGGGGCTTGTTCAGAGATCATCATAATCATGAGCTTATTAACATACATTTACATATCAACACCTGTTCAGGATTTAGCAACTTTTCGTAAACTAACGAACAACGTGTATAACTGCTAAACATAGGTTATAAGCATGACTTAAAGGTATAGTAGAAAAAACAGCCACAATGTGATAGAGAGGCAAAATACAATAAAAGAAAAAAGTGTCTTTTTGTGCTCTTTTATACTGAAAGGACATTTTGTAATATGTTAATATAAGATGAAAACTTAAGCGAAAATCAGAACTGAAATGAAATACAAGTTGAAATAAAACGACTGAAACTGAAAAACAATTATTTATTTACAAATAAGGCCGTGTGTCCACCAAAGCGTTTTTTCACGCAGCTGGCGTAAAATTCCAATTGTTTTCAATGGGAGCGCCGCGTTTTTTAAACGCCATGAGCGTAACGAGGCGCTGAGCGTGTATTTAACGCTCAAGCGCTGAGCGCCGGGCGTGTTTTACTGGTCGCCGAGAGTTGAAAAATGTTCAACTTTGGGTAAAACGCTGCGCTCATCACTGTCACTTTTTACACAGCCGTCCAATCACAGTGGAGGAGGGGCGGGACAAATACCACACGACCAACTGTCACAACATTCTTTCTGTACAACGACGTCCACCAGCAGAGCTAACCTAACAAAATGGATGAAAAATAAATTTTTAGTATGAAACAAAATTATCTGCGAAATCAGTTACAAGTAAACTGTGCTGCGGATATTCTGTATGATAGCAACGAATCGTCTCAACTGAAAAAACGCAGCGCTGCCAAAACGCTCTCAAGCGCCCACAGCTAGGCGTTTTCAGCAGAGCATCCAGCGTTTTCAGCCGGCTAAAAACGCTTTGGTGGACACACGGCCTAAATGTTTAAAAGAAAAACAAAAGTGATTCAAAATGATAAAAGAGCACGAAACAAAATTGTTAAACTTGTAAAACAAATTCAAAATATAGATAAACATTTTAAATGTATATACTGTGAAATGTCATTGGTTAAAAATACTGCTTGTCAACATTTTTAACATTAAACATTAAGTATCTTCTGATTGGCTGTGGTTTTCATGTCGAGCGAGTTTCACATTCAGTGAAATTTGTTAACTTGTCCATTGAGCTTGGTTGGCACATGTGTAGCAAATAATACAATACAAAATTGTTGAAAAAAACCCATTATATAAACAAACAAAATTATGACTGATTTAATGCAGGCAACCTTATGTGGACTTCAGGGGGAAAAAAATAGCATATTCCACACTTTTGTGGCATTTTCAGTTAGTAGCTGGACTAATGGGACACAGAGTACTAGAAGTGTGTGTGTGTGTGTGTGTTTGTGTAAGAAGGGAGGTGTAATGGTAAAAATAAGAACCCCGGAAGGAGCGGAGCGGCAAGGTGACCTCTGCTGTAGCCGGGCTGGGCCGGGCCGGGCAGATCGAAGGCACGGTGAAGGGGGTGCCTTAATACAGGCCCAGTCTCTCAGGAATGCTTCAAGAGATTCTCCTGCCATACCTGAGGCGGGCGCTCATTTATCTGGAATTCGCCACTCCGAACTGCTAACGACCAGCTCAAATTGGACTATTTTTTTCTATTTGTCAGGCAGCCAGCTGCACCGGCTCCAGCGCGCATCTGTGCGGACTGAAAACGCATAGGACAAAGAAAGTTTGCCGCTCGTTTTTCTTGCCTCGTTTCCACTCTCTCTCTCTTTCTTTCAGAAGCCATCAATCCATCCATCTGCCAGTTCTCTGTGTGTTCTTGTCATATATCAGTCTTGGGTTTTTCTGGACGGTTTTCCCGCAGGCTCAGTCAGAGGTGACTAGGGTTCTGTCGGATGATTTTTGAGGTATTTTTGGAGGAGGGGCTTCTTACCACGAGCTGTAATCTGGTTTGGGTTTGACGATATAAATCTGTAGATGTGTGGTTTGTTTTGTAGAGTCATTGGAAATGTGACACTCAGAACGCTGATGCATAACAGAAGTGTTGGTTTGTGTTTGAACGGTTTCAAATCCATATGAAATTGTATGTATATTTATTTATACTTAGATGTATATTTTTATGGCTTAGTTGACTTGTTTCCAGTAATCTTGTTTGATAGTCAACATTTTCCTAAATTATTCTTGTATTATTTTTAATATTATATAAACTTGTATAATGTTAATTATCAAACAGTAATTTATTAAAGTAATATTGGCATTTTAATGTGTAAAATATAAACTGTCATAAAGACATATTGTATTCATTTATTTTGTGAATTAGATACTTGTGGCCTAATAAACAGACGTTTTATTACATATAAATTGAACTGAACTGATATTAAGTTCAAGTCTGAGTCATTTTTTTTAATGACATCCCTAACTACTGGAATCTTAATGGTTACGCAAGCACACGTATTTCCACGTCTCATTTTCATTTCCAGAGACTTTCAGTCGTCTAACCACAGACAAACTCTAGCCAACTCAAATATTTACCATTCTGTACCGTCTCAAGAAACACATAATTAATTTGAGCGGAGTGCGTTTTAACACTTAATTATTTAACTTTTGGTTCTTCCCTCCCTTTCGCCCTTCTGACCAGATGTTACGGTCTAGACCAGCCTTCGTCCTTCTGCCTTTACCTGTGTTTAAGAAACTGCTTTATTTTTTATTTTGTGTTTTGTCAATTTTGTTTTGGTCTACTTTTGTTTTGTTTTTGTCTTTTTGTTGTCTTTTTTGTTTTTGTCTTGGTTTGGTTTTATGCTTTTTGGTGGTGTTTTTTATGTTTTTAGTTTTGTATTTTGTCATTTGTTTTCTTTGTTTTTGTCATATATGTTTTGTTTTAGTTTTTTGTGTTTTTTTGCTTTTGTTATCTTTTGTTTAATGTTTTTTGTTTTGTTTTGCCTTTTGTTTTTTATGTTTTTGATTTTTTTTGTTTTGTTTTGTCTTGTTTTTTGTTTTGTCTTGTTTTTTGTTTTTTGTTTTTCTTTGGTTTTGACTTGTTTTTATGTTTTTGTTTTGATTTTATGTTTTTGTTTTTTTGTTATTCTTTGTTTTTTGACTTGTTTTTTTGTTTTAGTTTTGCTTTTATGTTTTAGTTTTTTTTGTTTTTCTTTGTTTTTGACTTGTTTTTATGTTTTTGTTTTGTTACGTTTTGTTTTGACAGGGTTTAACCCTCTGGGGTTTGAGGTATTTTTTGGGCCCTTAGGTTTTGCTTATTTGAAAAAAATGTAATTGCTAAAGTCTGATTACACTGTATTCAGCAGGTAGCTTTCTGTTTCGTTTGCAAAAATTATTTTCCTTCAACTTTTCCAGGAACAAAACTATAAAAAAACCAAAGTAAAGAATGTTAGTTCACTGGCATTTTTTCCTTCTCATGCTAACTTGTTTTTTTCTTTTTCCTGAAACTTGTTAGGACACCTAATTAGACCCCTGTAGCTGTGTTGTGTGTTCAGTCGGCATATACCTGTGTAAGAGTGCTTTTGTCTATGTGACGGCACATACTATTTTAGAATTCCTACTGCTTTATCTGTTGAAATCCACAGCGTTTAAACTGTTCCCTTAACACGAGAGCAAAGCACAGCGTGTAAGACTGCTGAAACCGGTGTTCGGCGGTGAAGACGGCCCATTGTCTTAACGTAATACTGATGCAGCAGCAAATTGTCTGCGTAGTCGCGACTCGACTTGTCTTGGTCTGTTTGGATGATGTAACCTTTTTGCAATCAGGCCTTCGGCAGCTCTCTCCTCTTTCATGTGTCCTGTAATGCTGCACGTTTGGATTTCTTTGAAATCATCGCACAATCTGCATACTTAAAGTTGGCTGTCACTTCAGGCCTGGTGAAATTCATAATTGGCTGTATTATTTTGCATGATGTTTCGTCGGTGACTGTTCGGCTAATTAAAGGGAGAAACCTTACATTGCAGTGTCCATGATTTTTCCTAAACCTAGTGAGCTGCCTACATACAAAAATTTGGAAACTTCTGCATTAGATTAGTTTAACAGCATGGTTACTCCAAACATTTGAAATCACGTAAGTTAAGGAGTTATATTTTGATGATAATATAAAATTTCATATATTTTAATTAAATAATTATGAAAGAACTAACAAAAACAATGTGTAGTAATTAGCTTTTCCCCATGTTAAGTCACATTAAGTACACACAGTTCATTATAATTTGATTTACTATACTGTCACACACAACACAGATTTCTTGCAGAACATGATTATCATGTTACTGAATCACAAAATGATATACCTACCTACTGCGGTTCCGTCACAAATGAACTCTTGGTTAAACTCCCCATTAAAACCCTCTTCACTTATTACCAGCATAAAGAATGAATTCCTATTGATTTAAGGTGACAGTTTTCTTAACAAGCGCACTGTCAGCCATCTCCGTGTGCAAAGTGAGCAGCCCGATCCCTTTGTGGGAAAAAAAGAGAAAGATTTACCCTCTACCTTCAGATGTAGAGGCTAGTCGTACTGACAAGGTGTGAAAAGAGTCATGATCGTCTATTTTCTATCTTTCAGATCCCGCTTTGATGGCCTGTCAGAGCTTTTAAAACGACTCTCTGAGAGAATCAAGGCTACATTTTAATATGTACGCGGCACGTGTCCTAGACAGCGGGACTTCATTGAAATATCGATCTATTTCTGCTCTATCCTGTCCATCTAAGTGCCTAAATATTTTTTTTTACCAGATGTCTGAGGTGTGTCACAATATTAGCATTTAATACAATTTAATCTCTTAAGTGACAACGTTGTTTATGTATGCGTGTCTCGTCTCCATCTGTCTTCCCACATCTCTTTGTGTTTCCTTATGTCTCCCAGCGTCTTTTCTCTTCTCCTTTGTTTGTTTGTTGTTACTGAGGTGAGGTGTGACAGGGCGGCCTGCGATGACTCTGTCACTCCCTGCATAGCATAACAGGAAGTGACACGTGGTTGGATGGTGTGACACGTGGAAATCAAAATTGATGGGTGATAAACATATAGAGACACTCGACACACCTGTGTGTGTGTCAGTTGAGATTTATTAATGGACAGTGCTGGGTAGATTACTTAACAAATTGTACTGATTCCGAATTACACCACAAAAATGTGTGTTAGTAACGTAATCCAATCGATTACACATTTAAGGTAATGTAATTGGACTACTTTTGGATTACTTTTAGATTACTTTTGACCTAACTTGTTTATTACATTGATTTTTATTGGATAATTTTGTACCATGTTGATATAAAAATACAAAAACACTTTATCAACAACATGAAGTGCTTTAAATATTACATTATGTCAAGGTTTTCCAGACTGGGATTCGTGAAGGAACTGCAGGGGGTTTGTTAGTTTATTGGAAGCTATTTATTAGTTAAATGATAATGTAAAACACTTACTACATTTTTTTATTTGGTTACCTGAATGTCATGTGACCTTTAACTGACATCAGAGAACTGTGAACTTATTATTAGTGTTATTATTATTATTGACTTAAATTGTATTATTGACCTAACTTATTAACTTAAAATCTCAGAGGGTACTTTGAGTAAATATGTTTGGGGACCAGTCAGCGACCACATTGCAACATCCTAGCACCTCCCAGAACACCTTAGTAACCTATATATATATATATGAAAGTCTATCCAAAGTGCAAAATTATAATGTGCCTCTGAAAAGGTATATTCAGTGTTGTTGTTTTTTCCGTGAGAATACATTAATAGTTTGGGTGAAAAACGGGCAAGTTTTACATATTCGTTACGTGTTTACTGCACACTCCTGTACAACAAGTGAAGCAGAAATTTAATTGTAACTAATTAGCTCCCAAGAGGATTAATTGGATCCGCTGTCTTTATTCCCCAGTTTACCTGGGATATGCAAATGCCTCTAGTGAGAGAACGAGAGAGAGAGAGAGAGAGAGAGAGAGAGAGAGAGAGAGAGAGGGAGTGGTAATGTAAGTTTCGATGAAGCGAAGTTGAAATTAGTTTGTAACAAGCTTAATTTCTGTCACATCACCCTGCTCGCTCTCTCCCCCCTGTGCCTGCAGCACTGTGGAGCCTGTCTAATTGAAAGAGCTCATATCGGTGTCATCCAATGTTACCCCTGGTTCAAGAGCCGGGTCACGGTGAGTCTTTGTTCTTCCGTGTGCCAGATCTGAGCAACAATAGACGTTAATGATAATGATACACACACGGCTGCTCTGAACCCCAATGAATGTTAGTGTTCGGTACGGGAAGCCGTGTTCCTTTGAGAGAGTTTCTGTTTATAAAAAGGACAGTTGTTTCATTCTGATGATCTCACATGAGAGGCAAGAACAACATCATCGGCACCCACACCCTACCACCATCTGTCCACCTTGACTTTGAGGAAAAACTAACTTATCTGGGATAGGACCTTCTCTCGTCGACATTCCGGCTCAAGTTCAACCCTGTTTGTCCCGTATTAGGATTTGGCCGCTGGGATATTGTTCATTCTCTCCTTGACAAATAGGCCAGGCGGGGTGAAGGGTTAAAACAACTATTTTACAGCCAAAACAGGATATTGGGTCTTGCTGAGATAATGCAGCTAGGATACGCAAATAGAAAGGGTGGAGAGAGAGAGAGAGGATGTGGTCCTTTGCACAACTGCATTTCCTGTTATGTTTCTATATCAACCGATAGTCTTAAAAATCACTATTCCAATGGCCACATACACACTGCAGGTTAATAGAGTTGTCACTCCTCTTCTGAGTGTTTAATTCTGTTCTGTACACAAAGTTTTCGGTTATTCTGAAGCCAAATCCTCTCCCATTCAGACAGCTGCGTAGTGTGTACAGAACCAAATCAAACTAGATGTGAACTATAAAACTACTATCTGTTTTGGACACACTTACATATTCTGAGTTGCAAGTGTAACTGACCTACTCGACCCGCTCCAAGCGGGATTTGAACCTGGGTCTCCAGCATGGTCAGCCAACAAGGACGTTAAAGACTGCAGTTTCTAGTGCGCCTCTTGACGCCATGGGAGTGAGGTTTACACGCACAGTTCTTACTAGCTTGTCTCCTTTACACTCAGCCCCTTAAACCATCCAGTTCACGGCACCAAAGTAACCGGACCTAGTTGACCCGCTCTGGGGTGCAATTCCCAAAAGCATTGTTAGCCAACTATTGTCGCAAGTTCCGTCGCTATCAGCATAGTTCAATGAGTCAGTGTTTTTTTCTGAAAACATAGTTCCAACGAACATTCAAAAACAGCATCGCAAAGTTGTGTGGTTTGAACAACAGCTCTTGACCTGTGGTTAGAAGCATAGTTTCTTGTTTGCATGACATGTGGACTCAATAAATCCCTATCTTGAGCCAAACAAGCATGCTAGCATTCAGTACAACCTGTATCTTTTATTTATAATACATACAAATGTCATTTACGTCTTTTAGTTTGTCAAGAGATTTAAAGCGTCATTTTTGAAGAGTGCGCATGTGCGAACGTACCCTACTACGTAAGAACGAGCCTATGATTAAATCTGGATTCTGGAAATGACTTAGAAAAATTCGAAATAGTCCTCAGATGCCATGTCTGTAATTCATAGCAAAACATCTAGCATTAATTAGATCTCAAACAGATTAATTAAAAGTAGTTATTACTCCACCACCTGCATGACATCATTAACCAACGTGGTTAAACAATCAATTTGTGACAATACGATTTCGGGAAACAGTTGTGACTAGCTAATTGATTTCTTCAACAATGCATCATACTATGGTAGTATAGCAGCAAGTTACGTCATTGTATGGTAAACACACCCCTGAGCGGTATTCAAACTGGGGTCTCTGGCATGGGAGGCGGGAACGCTAACAAAAACACTAGAGACCTAGAGTCTAGCGTCAGCTGGTTGTACGCCTCTTGAGGCCAAGGGAATGAGGTTTACCCAGTACCACACAGCTCTTACTACAGTAGCTTGCCTCCGTTACAGAAGTGTGCTAGTACAATCAAAATATATTGCTTCTGTCAACTGTAGATTACCAAAAAAAAAAAAAGTTTTTTTATAAAAAAAATGTTTAACACCAAATGATTGGCTAACTGATGGCATCTACACTTCTCCTTTACAGCCAAAAGATGCTAAAATTGTGGCAAAATTTGATTCAGTCATTTTGTAGGTATTCCCTCCTGTATTTAAATATAACTGTTATGGTAAAATTTTGCAGTATATGATAACTGAGGTCCAGAGTTTTCGAACTAAATCGAACTATCAAAGTAGTATCGTTTTTAGACACTGTTACCTTGTCTGCAGTGCTTAATTTGTACTGTCTCATATGCAATGCACTTGTTAATGCCGGAACGCAAACATCCAAAATCTGACATTTTCCGTAACGGGATCCGGCTCAAATTAAGCACAGCTTGTCTGTGTGTAAGTATAATCAAAATATATAGCTTCTGTCGACTGCAGTTTACTAGAAATTGACAAACATTAATGCGCATCTAGTTGCTAATAATTTTATTTATTTTTTTCAAATGGATTATATCAAATGATTGGCTAACTGATGGCATCTACATTGGAGCTTTTTACTGACATGAATGTGTAAGATTCATTTTAAAAGTGTGGAAAACGGAGCATTTTACAGAGGAATACATTAGATGCGAGTGAGGACGGAGTAATTTAGGAATTCTTTTCTGTATTTTAAATGTGGTTGTTACAACTTAGAAGAATTTGGCAATTGAGAACTAAACAGAGTTTTGCAGAGCTTTTTATGTTGGATTCAAGCTAGAGAAACTTTCACATGGAGCATTTTAATTATAGGAATGCGTAAGCTGCACTTTGAGAGTGCAATAATTTAGGGGATTACAGGGATACGCTCCTGTATTTAAATATGGTTATAAAATAATGCTAGAGGAACTTTTGGATTGAGCGTATTACTGATAGGAATGCGTAAGATGTATTTTGAGAGAATGGAAAAAGTTGGATTGGTTTGAAAAAAGCTTGAATAAAATAGATTAGATAGACCTGGCACTTTTATGTTTAAGTTGCCTTGCGTGTAATTTCTGCACTAATACCAGCACCAATTGGAATTGCATTCTGTTGCCAAATTGGACTGGAAATATCAACATTGGTTCAACCAATGATGGAAATTGTGGGCTCGGCTAACAGGAAGTATTTGAAATTTGTTAGAAAACCATCTATATATTTTCAAATTTTGTTTCCAGATGGATGGTTACGTTAACGAATATGGTTCTTGATCAACTTTGAGTGTAAAAGTGTATCCAACCTACAAAAAAATCAGCACAATCTACTAATTCAAATTTGAATGGTAAATCACTAGTCTGGAATTTTCCTCCCTCAAAGTCAGCTCTCAAATTTGCGGGCCTTAATGATTAGCTGGTTTAGGGTTCGTTGAGGGATATGACCTCATAACCATGAGCAGACACTGTACAGACAATTTCGTCTTGGAAAGAGGTCTATTTTTGGAGACAGTTTAACAAAAGTCCTCCTCAACGCTCCGCCTCATCAGTGTTTGTAATCAGAGCACTGGAACGGAGAGCAGAAGAAACCGAGGGAAGGCTCAGCGGGGAAACTGTGAGCAAGGGAAACTGAGATGTGGAATGCCTGCATTTAGCAGCTGTTACATCACCGGACTTTTCCATTCTCCGCTCCACTGAAAGCTGGGATGCGTTTCTTGTCCAGACCAGCATGCAGACGGAGCTCTTGCAACCTTTCCTACTTCCCTTCCAGTCTGAGGTCTGCGTTCGTTTAAAACCAGATAACTGGAAATTGTTTGTTGTGTCTCGTTCATTCTCCTGACACTGTCATCTTTAGGCATCCCACAATTCAGAAAGTCCTAATCTGATTCCGGAACAAATCCTGATGTATCTTTATGTATTCATTTATATTTATAAGGCCTATGAAGAAAATTGACTAGGTGTCCAACAATTAAATTGGTTGGAATTAAAAAAAAAAAAATTAGGCATTTTTCTCCCCTGGAAATGACCACACTAATGGCTCATTGAAAACTACTTTAGCTGTTATGCTAGGTTCACATGTCATCAGTCACAAATCAAAATGTGTAGCTAGTCACATTTTACATCATATTACACTTTTTTACTCAACTAAAATGAGCAGCAAAATGTTAAATTAGAGAGACGGATTTTCAGTGATGGGTTGTGTTGTTCAGTGTTTGGCAGCGGAGGAGAGAAGTAACGCAGGTGGCGGTTTCGAGTGAGATTAGCCTGTCCTGCTGGACGCTGATAAGACGCCCAGTGTCCATGCATATCATACTCACTGACTCACTCTCTGAATTTACACGGATAGATAGATGAGGCTGTCTAGGGATATTCCTCAAAAAGTAGAAGGAAAATAAATTGCATAAGTACGGCCCAATATTCTTAAGTTAGCACCTTGGTTGTTTTTATTTATTTATTTATTTTTTATTTTTTATTTAAAGATACTCTGCGCTATCCACCTTATTTTGCAACATGGAAGTAAGCTATTTTCTGTGAATGTGCAAGACTTACGATTTATTACCCGCTGTATGTAATTAAATAGAAGAATAACAAAATGCAGTAAATGGTAGAACTACTTGTGCTACAAACCAGTGTGTTTATAATTACGATAATAAATGGAAATTCTAACTAGTTATGTAGTACTAGTTCGAAACTGTCACGTTATGTTATGATACAATTTAGAAAACAACTAAGGGGCCGTTTACAAAACACAGTTTTTAACTAAGAATGGAAAAGTTTGTCCTTGGCGTTTTTTGTGTACAGACTACAATGCTGTCAAAACAATCCCCATTCACATGGACTCGCAAAAACAACTAAAAACGATGTATTATTCATGCCAGGCCAGTAGGTGGTGATGTCACTTTGTAAAGAAACTACGCGCCTATAGACCAAACACGTAATTCGCATGCGCATGACATCATTGTTTTCACACATTCACATTTTTGTAGTTTACACCTAGATCTGTTAATGGGATCATTTGCAAAAACTTGCACCCGTTTTCATGAAACGCAGCTGTTGGCCAATGGCCAAAACACATAAATAGTTTTCGATTTTTAGTTTTCCCTTTGTTTCCTTCATTTAGATTAGTTTCCATGGTTATTCATTGTTTGATTAACTTGATCCACCTGTTTCTCGTTTCCTCCCTTTGTTAATGTTCGTACAGTATAGCTATACAACATAGAGCTGTTTTCAGATTTCCGTTGTACCGATCTCGTCGCAGTAACATGGTTGTACTGTTTGCTTCGTGTGAAGATTCTGAAATGTGTGTTTGATATTTTGAGTTAGTGTTTAATAAAGAAAACTGCTGCGATTAGATCCCGCCTTTTTTCATCCCTTCTGCAACCACGCCGCGACAGAAACGATTATAAAATCCTACAATAATAACTTATTATTATAGAATAATAACAATTAACAACATAATGTAATGTAATACAAATTACAGTATAAAACAATTATTTATTTGATTTCATATTATAAAATTACTCACATATTTGCAAATTAAATTAAAACAATGATATGAAGTATTTTCCAGTTAAATACACTTTTCTAATTCATTCAGTTATCCAATTAATTAATTGTATTCAAGTATGCAGATGTTCATTATTATTAAATAATTGTTATTATAATTTTTTCTTAATTCTTGATTTTTAATATTTAATTAATATTATAAGATAATCTTTATATTTATATTATATCTATTTATTATATATTGGAGACTAAATGCTTTTTAATATGACAGCTCAAGAAGAAGGAATAAACTTTACAGATAACTACCAACCAGTCTTGTGTATTATATTATATTATATTATATTATATTATATTATATTATATTATATTATATTATATTATATTATATTATATTATATTATATTATTTACTGTACTTTTTGCACATTATAATGATGATTGGCCTAATTCTGTATAGCAACTGTTAAGTATTTAGTGCAAATCATTTTAAATGTTCATATTAAAATACTTTTTTTTTTGTACTTGCCACATTCAAACGTGCATTACCTGCATGAGCACAATGGCTTCACATGCTATAGCTAACCACTAGGCTCTGATGCTTTCAAGTTGTATATTGAAACTTTTTCAAAGTCATATTTTAGAGCTATATTATTAGTTCTGTCTGCTTGTAAAGCATGCAAGTTAACCATGTTTTGGGGTAGCCAGTGAGCTTCATGCATTATGTAGTACGGCCACAGCCACGCTTCCAGTCAGGAAACCAAGTCGCCTTTGGAGAAAAGGGAAATCTAACCTGAATTTGACATTTCCTAATATTCTTGTCTAAAAGTTTTTTGTTTCAGGGAGATAGGGATGGTAATTGCTCCACCACAAGAAAGACCGGTGATCCTACTGGGTATTGTGGGCGACTGTGGGGACGAGGAGAGATTGGAACGCGGTAATTGCGAAGACAAGGGGCCTGAGAATAAATGGAGAAAAAAAATAGTTCCTCACTGTCAGCACTGGGAAGGTCAAAAGTACAAGCGTGTGATATCCGTGCATGTTACAGCATATTATGCACAACACACATGGGATCTAAATCTTTTTTTAGATATCCAATGAGCCAGATGATCCATGCTGAAGTAACAAGACATGGGCTGCGAGATGCATCATGTCAACAGCGTGGGGTTACAGTTAATATAGCGACGATGTCCCTCGCTCGCTCGTTCGCCCCTCCAAAAAAATCACTATTCCATTATTTGATTAACGCGTCGCTGCTGTTGTCACAATACATACATTTCCCTCGTAAGATGAAAGACAAACAGGCGCAATTTATTTCTTCAGATTAAATATTGATCAGTGGTTCTATACGGAGCGTCAGGTGTCTATCTGAAAAATGAACGCAAAAGGGTTTTATGGCACAGATCCAGTCTTTTGGCTGCGTTCACCTTACTGTCCTCTAACATGAGATTAATCTGTGCTGGGTAAAGGTGTGCAGTATGACCAATTTAATATCAGAAGAACAGTATATTTCACAACTCTGGAAATACAACATCATAATGATTTATATTTAATATAACCCCACTGCAATGTCTTTTTTGATAATCCAGTGTATAAAAAATAAATTTGATTTATTTTCTCCTTTTATTTACAGTACAATTTGTTGGATGCAAATCAAAAGATGATTATTTATTAAAAAAGAATACATTTTAAATTTTATAATGCAAGTCACATTGTATGTTGCGAGTGAAAGACCTAAAAGTGACAAATTAACATTATGAAACTTATCAGTGTCTGCCACAGAACGAAAAAAAGATTTTTTTTTCGTGCAATTGCGAGTTTATATTACAATTTGGAATCGCAATTTGCAATTGGGAGTTTGTCTAACAGTTCTGAGAAAAAAAGAATTGCGGGATATAAACTCACAATTACAGAATTGCGAGTTTATATCTTAAGTTCTCTTACGAGAGTATCTCTCGTACTGCGTAATATGCCAGCGACTTCAGACTCAAAGGCTCGTCCCGCTGTGTGCTTTTTCTCAGACGGCGTGGCTTCTCACTCCGGATCCAGCGATGCGTGATGCTTCGCTGAAGAGATGAAAATCAGTGTACCAGCCTAATCGAGCTATATTTATAGGGCGAGACCACGGCCTTTCTGGCGGGACGTGACGAAGTGGGCGCGAAATGCCCCCATTGGATATGTGTCACGCAGGGCCACTCTCGATAGGCTGCTGTTGCCGCAGGGCAGCCAATAGGCGCCCAAGCCGTCTTGCCTATGTCTGCATGATGCTGCACAGCGTTTTACATTAATTCAAAATTAAGGATAATTTTTGGCTTCAATATCTCGTGGAAAAGAGGTTTTCCCCATTTTCCCCTCTAGAGAGAACCGAGGTTACGTTAGTAACCGAGTACGTTTTATCTTAGTTATGAGATAAAAGTCAGAATTGTGACGAATAAACTTGCAATTGCAAGAAAAAAAGTCAGAATTGCGAGAAATAAACTCACAATTATGAAAAGAAAAAATGTCAGAATTACGAGATATACAGTAAACTCGCAATTGTGAAAAAAATGTCAATTGCGATATAAACTCGCAATTGCGAGAAGAAAAAAAGTCAGAATAATGAGATATACAGTAAACGTGCAATTGTGAGGAAAAAATGTCAGAATTGCAAGTTAGTCGTAATTGTGAAAAAAGTATTGCGATATATACAGTAAACTAGCTATTTTGAGAAACATTGCAGAATTGCAAGATATAAGGTAAACTCGCAAATGTAAAAAATGTCAATTGTGAGATATAATCTCATAATTGTGAGAACAAATGTTAGAATTGCAAAATATATAGTCATACATGCGAGAAAAAATAATTGCGAGATATACAGTAATCTCGCAATTGTGAGAAAAATGTAAATTGCGACTTTATTTCTCAGTTGCGGCTGCGAGTTATAAAGTGAGAATTGAGAGATATAAATTCACAATTGCAATTACTTTTCAAAATTTTAGTTCCCTGGTGGAAACAAGCTTCCATAAATGTCATGTTTAAAGCTTTTGTAAAAAAAAAGAAAAAAAAGCCAATATAAAATTCTACATTATTGCGTCAAGTTGCAATTTTGAACCTCAATATCAGAACTTAAAACCTAATCAAAGTTTAAAATCAATCAGTCTTCCTCGTGTCTCAGTTTAGATTTCAACAGTCTAAATCAGAGCGAGGAAGGTCAACAAGAATGGGAATCGCTGTGATACATTGTAATTGTTACGCTACATGAGTCACAGTGCAATAAGTATTGCTTTTTTTTTTACAGCGTAAGTACACCAAGTATTGCAGTGCATCAATCTTTTTTATTTGACTGCTGTGAGATGTTCATATGACAATCCTTGCAAAATCATGTGTCAAACGGTGTCTGTAAAAGCCAAAATGAACCGGCATGCTGGATATGCATCTTCAATTCCATTAAAGTAAACAAAGCCGCTCACAGCTGCATGCATGTCTCGAGCAACTATTAATTCCATTTTTTAATGTAAGGGTGTGAATTGATCAATATTTTTTTTATGAAAATCAGCATATTTATATTTTTTTATGTGTTATTTATAACGTTTAACTAATTAACTAATTAATTGTTTTCTGATTAATATCACAAATAATCATATTATTTGTTCTTTTCCATCAAACTGGTTAAACAGGCCACATTAATCACAGAAATTAATGTTAATGTACTCAGTCCAAATAAACTGAAATATGATGCTTTTAATACAAATAAAAACAAAAAAGTCAATGCTTTAGGTCGCATCAGCACTCAAAATATTTGTCGGGATGATTCAGTAGTTTCGTATTTTTTTCTAGAGACCGGTCTCAGATATATTTAAGGCAATTTTCAACATTTACAGGAGGATATGAACAACTGTGCTGTAGTTATGTTGTCTTTTCACATCTGAACTACTGTTTATAATGGTTAAGTAGCAAAGAAGAGCAACAGACCCACAACAGAGAGAAGAAAGGAAGGAAAATGGATGGAGTGAAAGAGAGGGGAACAAATTTGTAAGTGAAAGTGCCAAGAGCTGCAGTTACTGACATAAAACAACAAGTTATCAAATCTAATTAAATCCACGAGGCTGGAGGGAACAATGTCGCTTATTGCAGCGTATGTTATGCTAGTCACACAACACAGTGGAACATTAAAGAGCTGTCACATTGATAACTAGATGTCGGTACATTTCACTCTAGATGTCGAGAATAGGAAACAACTTTTATACAAGAGTAATACTTTCAATTATAATCGAGTAGACTTTACTTTTGAATACATATAGATGTGCACCTGTGCGTTGGTGTGTTTCTAAACTAACTGTACTTTTGGGGACCAAATTGCTGGAAAATGTCCCAAGAAGTTTGCAAAAATGTCTTTTGAAAGGAACATTTGAAAAGTAGTAGAACACAATTTCTTCCTAAACAAACAACACTTACAAGCTTAATTTAGGAATGTTATTACATTGTTAAAGGGATAGTTCACACAAAAATAAAAATGTCTATTATCAATTACTCGTTCCGATGTCAGTCTAAGCCATTACTCGTTTGTTGTTCGTCTTCAGAATACAAATGAAGATTTATGTCCCTCAATTAATAGTCTATTCTCCCAAAACTTGATCAGCTAATGTTTACAGCATTCAATTTTGGGAAACGGAAGCTCAAACATGTTGCTTGACGCGTGAACCAATGAGGTGTCATGCAGTGCGTTTGAGCTTCCACAACAACCAATGAGGATTGTTGTCAGGTTCGGTTGAGCTTCTGTTTATGTTCGCTGATCAATGTTTATATGTGAATAAAAGCCCAAATTCAATCTGTTCATCATATAAAGCAATCATAGAAGACTTTGATTAAACTGCTCGATTCGTATGGATTTCTTTTACCATCTCTTGTTTTGGGTGAATAGACTTTCAATGGAGGGTCATAAATCTCTCAAATTTCATTAAAAATATCTTAATTTGTGTTTTGGAGATGAGAAAAAGTCTTACAGGTATATGATTGGAATGACGATGAGGGTAAACAATTACAGAATTTAATCATTTTGAGTGCACTAACCCTTTAATTTGGTTGTAAAAGAAAGATTCTTTGAAAGTAGAAAGTTAAAAAGAACATCATTTATTTAATCTTTTGTAACATTATCATAGTCTTTTGTTCAGTTTAAGGCATCCTTGCTGTATTAAAAAATACATTTCTTAAAAAAACAACCCTTTTTGCAATATTTTGTACATCTACACCTTTACATTTACATCTACATCAAAGGCATAGCAAGTCTGATATATGGAAGATAAATACCCATCTCAAGGAAGTTTTTGCCTCTCCAATTTGGCGTTGTACTTTTCCCTTTCCAAGCTCTATGAAACTTTTCTCTTTGTTTCTGACATTTAAACAGATTGACCTTCATTTGTAATAAAAAATAACCTTTATAACCTTTTTAGCATTGGCTGGCGTTTGCCAAAGGAGACTTGTGATGATTTGAGTATCGTTTCATGCGCGTCACAAAATTAATTTCCCAAATAAAAGGGGAAAAAGATTGATAGCTAATGGAAAGAAAAACCCAGGAGTCGTTATTTTGCTCCGGACCTCCCACTGACAATCTAGAAACCCTCAATCAATCATGAGTCATCAACATACTGTTGCTACAATTAAATCAATACCAGCGCGTTTAATTAAATTCTGATTTTTCTCGCCCCTAGAATAAAATGCGCATGAAGGCTGAGAAAACATCCACCGTTGTTTGTTGCCTCACTCTTTCTGTGTGTTTTTCAGTGGCGGTTGTCAGCAAAGTGGGCTGTATCTTTCCTCTTCATCCAAAAGGATGGAGAAGAAGAAGGGGAGGCATAAATTACTGTAGCTTCTGCAGGGGCGAAATAAAAAAGTATGGGGAAATAATGGGTGTATTGAGTTTACCCGCTGTTATATAATTTATATATTGTGTTAAGCCATCCATCAACACCTCTGAGACACAAGTGTGCCCTACTAATACTGATACCAAAACCACATGAGAAATAAAAGGGACCTAGATGCACTATATATTATCAGCTAATTACAAATAGCATTTTTTTTTGGCCTTTTTCAAAGCTGTTAGTCAAATATACATACCACTGTTACTTTAAAGGGATAGTTCACCCGAAATTGTGTCATCAGTTACTCAAGCTAATGTCGTCCCAAACCTGTATGGCTTTCTTTCTTCTGCGGAACACGAACAAAGATATTTTGATGAATGGTCGTAAGCAAACAGTTTTGGATACAATTGACTTCCAAAATAATGAGACATATCTACTTTTGTCATTTAAAGTCGTGAGAAAATAATGACAGAAGTTAATTTTGGGTGAACTATCCCTTTAAGGAAGTCATTTTGTTATTTTATGATCATGTGATTCTACCGAAGGTGTAGAGTACTTTCATTTATTTTGAAATTTTGGATAACTTATGAAATATCTTACCTGGAAACACTGGAATTTCATGATTCTCAATGTCAACTTCAACAATTTAGCAGAAACTAGAATGCCATTGGACACACCTTATGTAATATAAATATCTGCATCGTTAATGTAAACAAAACCGTTTTAATAACTAGTTTTTAAAGTAAAAACATTATTACTTTTTTAAACCATTTTTTTCTTACATATTTTGTTAGGATATTTTTATAATGCACTGATTTATAAATTCTGTCTTGGTATTAACATTTGAATTTTTTTCTAAATAAATTAAATGTAAATCGCTAAAAACTAAAATCAGTCATTTTAAATGCCAAAAATGAATTTAGGCATGTTTATAAAGAAATATCTTTCTTTAATTTTCAAGATTACATTTATTGCATAGCAATAGGTCATCAGAAAATAAATATAGGCAACATGAGGAATTAAATATCCAATATAGGCTGATGATCATTGTAAAAAAATCTTTAATATCGTTCAATAACTTATATGATACCTTCTTTCTTTCTTTCTTTCTTTCTTTCTTTCTTTCTTTCTTTCTTTCTTTCTTTCTTTCTTTCTTTCTTTCTTTCTTTCTTTCTTTCTTTCTTTCTTTCTTTCTTTCTTTCTTTCTTTCTTTCTTTCTTTCTTTCTTTCTTTCTTGCTGTTTACCAACAATCCTAACTGGTATTAACATAAATCTTGTTGCAATGTTTTTAAGTAATATTATGATTTTGAATAAAGTAACAGATGTGTTGGTAATTCAAACGCTTTTTTTCCCACCATCAAAGTCTAAATTGAATACACACTTGTAGTTCCTCCCTTCTCACCTTTTAAGCAAAACCTGGCAACGTTGTACAATTTGAAGTGATGATAGCATCTGCCAACTGGCTCCTAGAATTCTAGATGCGTTGTTGATTTTGAACATGTGCACCCTAATGAGGGAAGACAGCCTCTTTTTGTTAGCGTCTATGCTATGACTCACTAAGGATTAGAAAGGATTTGATGATGTGACTCAAGCTTCAGACTCAAATAAAAACTCACCCCCTCACATCCTCATCCAATGACCGAACGCCGCCTCGCATCCACGTCCTCCCGGTGTTACCGAAATTTGCTTCTGTTCTGATGGAACGTCTCAATACAGCCGTCGGCGTGATGGGAGCTCATGCATTGGTGGCGGTGAAGCTTATGGCTCACTTAAGTGATGGTCATCTGGAAGAATTGTTTGAAGGACACTCAGTAATAAAAGTGGAAGGGCCAACTGTTTAGTGGAAGAAAGTGAGTGAGCTGTGAATGTGGATAGATGGATGAGCACTTGGTAAAGTTATTCAAGGTGAAGAAGTACACAATTGCCTACGGCATGAAAAACAGGAGATGACAAAGTATAGGGCTGTGTGGCTCGACAAAATATATACTGTGCAACTGTAGAGAAGTGTACATATTTTGATCAATGAGTTATAGCAACGTGTTATACAAGTTATACAAGATTCAACTCATTTTTTGTAAGTCAGTTTAATGTAATTTAAGTTGAAATTACTTAAACATCCAAGGTGATTGTACTTAAAAAATTTAAGTCAGCAACATTTTTTTTTTTTTTACAGTGAGTGATTTTGATAGATACTGTACAGAGGTGGTGTTCTAATTGAGTAAATTGGATTATTTTCATGTTATAGCTGATTAAAATTCAGTATTTTGTCTAAATATACACTATAGCCTACCAATGAAATTTTCAGATTTAAAAAAAATGAGAAATTAATATTTTTATTTAGCAAGGTGACAGTATATACATTTTTAATGTTTTTAAAGATTCCTATTTTAAGTAAATGCGGTTCCTTTGCTTTTTATATTGATCAATAAAAAGGTACCACAGTTTCCACAAAAATATTAAGCAGCACAACTGTTTTCAACTCATAATAATAATAAATGTTTCTTGAGCAGCAAATCAGCATATTAGAATGATTTCTGAAGGATCATGTGACACGTGCCTGGAGTAGTGCATTTTAAAATATATTCATATAGAATATGGTTTATTTAAGTTGTAATAATATTTCACAGTATTACTGTTTTTACAGTATTTTTAATTTAAAATAATGCAGCCTTGGTGAGCATAAGAGACCTCTTTTCAAAAAAAAAAAAAATCTTACTGACCCCTAAACTTTTGAAATAAATGCATTTTTGAAAGAAAAATACATTTGCTCTGGAATTTTTTCTTTTTTCCCCAACTTTTAATTAGTGTAGTCAAACATGATTTTTTGTCAGAAGTATCTTCACGCTGTTTTGTGTTTACAGGTATGTATAGAAAGGGATTGACACTGCAGATTGGCGTCTTCAAATAATATGAGTAAAGTTAGAGATTTTCATTAACTTATGATTTTTCATACACTTAAATTAGTTTAAATATCTGTGTTTACCATTTACCTTTATAAAATCAGGTATTTTTTTATAAATAACATTAGTAGTTAGTGCATGAAAACTGTACTTTAATGGTTAATAAGATCCATTTAGTAAATATACGTCCTTGAAATTTGTAATATTAGTTATGATTTTCTCATTTTAGTTAAGGATCAGTTGGCTACAGTATGTTACGCTTTGATGACTGCATAATGTTTAATGTGCCGAATTATTCAGAAATAATATATTTTTGTTTGAATTTACTTTAAAACAACATGCATAAACGTATATTGGAAAAAATATATATTAAAAAAAATATATATATTGTATGTGTGTGAGTGATATAACTAATGTATTAAATAATACTTATTACATATATATTGTGATATCTAATCTTAGATTTAAGATTAAATATTGAATAAAATGAATGAAATCTAAATATAAAATACAACTCAAACTGTTTTCTTCTATGCAAATGATGTGTGTCTGAGCTGTATATACAGGAAATGATGTCACTGATCGAATCATAATATCATGCAGTCCTTGTTGCAGCCACATAATTGATGTTCTGAACATGGCAGTTGTTTTTTGCACACGATGACTAATGTAATTTCACAAGAGAGTCCTTGTGTTGCGAGTGGAGAAATCTGGATGAACCGATTCTCAGTCTCAAAAGCAGTTAAGATGTCATTTTATGTATTCACCAGACGTATTTAATCACGAAACTCCCCAAGAAGTTCCTCTGAAATGCCCGGAGAGTGTTTTCCCACCCTTTTGGTGCGCTGGCTTTGGCAGCACTTCAGCTCGTACCTTCCAGCGACAAGAGCATCGGTGTAGACAAGATGCAGAGAAATGTAGAGACACCTGCTTGTTCTTCTCGTCATGCTTTGCATAATTTGAGCTGCTCTCTTTACCCGACTGCTCTAAAATCAGGTTTTCACTCTTTCCTCCGACAAACTTTCCATTTTCCTCAATGGGAGATTAACTGTCTTTCCCGGTCTGTCCCAATGCCTTTTCTAACGGTCTTTTACGATTTCCTTATTTATGTACATCACATTTCTGTTTAAAATGTCATTTTAATGAACTCTGTCATTATGGCCTTTAAATATTTAATTTCCGTGTCAACTTCTGACGATTGCTGCTTGAGTGTCTCTCTAACTGCCTAACTGACTCTTCTTGGATCTGCTGAGAAGAAATGAACTCAAATCTGATTGTTTTTGACACAATCACAACTAAAAAACCAACCACAGACTGTGACCTTTCACTGTATCCTTTCATTGAAGGCCAAGGTCCCTCAAGTAGTCGCCAGGTTGAAGTCGGGGCGTCTGCCAATTTGAGTTCCATCCACGCCCACTTCTTTATTCTCGTTTTCAACCCCACATCCTATTCCACCTCTGTCCAGACCTCAATCAGGTCCAGATTTCTGTCCCCAAGCCCCGTTCTGTTCAGTCGGTGGACTCTTTCTCCTGCGATAAGGTGAATGTCTGCCTCAGCCTGACAAACCTGCTCTTGCCGTGTCAGTGCCTTGTGCATGATAATTGATAATGTCAGCATGATTTTAGAAAATGTCGCTTATCTCACTGAGCTGTGCCTAATGCTGCCGGTCTTTAATGTTGGTCTGGGATCAGATTAGTTGTATCTGTGACTGTGGGGTTTGAATGGAGGAAACTAGCACCAGATCAGTGTATGAGCACTTTTGCAGCTCATTGTCAATTTTCTGAATGTTTGTTGGGTTTAATAGTCCTGTCTCTTTCATATTTCAACTTTGTGCTGCTTTTATTGAGGAGAGAGTGGAAAGAATAGACAGGAAATGAGAGAAGCCAAATTAGGGATTTAAAAATGATGCAAAATGGATTTGATGTGCAAACTGCTATGCCGCTCCTCCAACGTACCCCTTTTTTGGTTCATATATATATATATATATATATAAACTATGTATATGATTCATGGGTGGGTGCATGGGTGAATCATATATATATATATATATATATATATATATATATATATGATTCACCCATGCATTTTATAAATAAATAAAAAATTCTGAGGAAAAAAAAGGGGTACGTTGGAGGCGCCGCGTAGCAGTTTGCCCACTTGTTATATATAGTTTGGGAAACCCTGAAACCCTGACGTAATGTAATTTTTAATGCACTTGTTGTTGATAACAAAGAATGGAATATATTTTCTTTCTCTTTGTATTTTGATATCAATATGGTACAAGATTAAACAAAAATTGTAGTTAGTAATCCATTAGATTACACATTTGAGGTAATGTAATCTGGGTACTTTTAGACTACTTTTAACGGATTACTTTTAGATTACTTTTGACCTAACTCGTTTATCACATTGATGTCATTTGGAATCAGTGAGTGACTACAATTTCTAAGTAATCTACCCAGCACTGTTGGCCCCAAACCAGCGCAGTTATACATCCCTTTAGACAGACAAGTCGATTTTGAAATACGTCAAGCTTGTTGTTTCGCATTTTTAGGCAGGCTGAATGTATTTTCCATTTTGTAGAATGTGCTAATTCCAGTTTGGGAGTGGTTTTACATATGGAGAAGATACGGGGGCTCAGTAGATGTGATACAAATGCCCAGCAGAGATGTTACGCAGGATGAGTGACGCTCATGAGGATGTCTGTAATGGTAAAGACATCCTGGTACCATTCTGGTTTTCCTTTGTCAGCGGCTAGCGCGTGTGGGCCGCAGCACTTTTTTTCTTTCTGCCAGAGAAAGGGAGGTGTTGCCGTGTTATCGAGAAAGACAATCCTTCTCTAAAGATGAGTGGGTTAACAGGAACCATTAATTGGTTTAGCAGGATTTCATAGGGACTCTAGTTCCGGCTTAGCTTGCAGGCGGAAAAATGGTTATATTCAGATGTATTCAGCTCCTGCTTGTGTTTCTCCCCCCCTTTTTTTTCTTTGCAAATGATCTCAGTGAGAAGAGAGGCTGTTTAACATTTGCTTTTAAGCCTGAGGTTTTGATTTGGGGATCTGGAGATTAAAATAAAGTGGAGTTTGCACGCACGTCATCACTTTTAATGTTGAATTCAAAACTCGAGCTGTCATATATTATTCAATGAGTTTTCCTTTTTTCCTGCCAAGCACTTGCTGCTTTCAGCTGAGCTTAAAGAAACAATGTTCAACCCGAGCAGGGTGCACATTATGGGGGAGTGTGGAGGGTTTTGACACCCCCAAAAAACAGGACTTGGACGACCAAATAATGTCTAAACTAGAGGTTTAGGCGGTCTTGAAGTTGTTTATTCCATATTGTGACATATCGAGTGTAACATATTTTATTCTAAAAATGCAGGGCAGGACTTCGTTTTATCTGTCGATTGTTGATTGGATTTTGAAATTTCGCCTTGGCCCTCAATAATGAATGCGTGCTTGTAGTCGATAATGGAAGGGCGGAGATTGGAAAAGATTGATTATGACATTTTAATTAAACATTACAATGTTGACTATAAGTAATGTTGCACCTATGTGTCAACTAAATCTCATTAGAGTATTAGTAGCCTGTGCTTAATATCTGCAAACTCTTTATTGTGTTGGTCCCTCAACAGACTTTCTACTGACTATAAGTAACTTTTCAACTACATGCTACTACCTGTCTAATACTCTACTAATACTCGATTGAGAGTTTGTAGACATGTAGGTGCAACGTTACTTATAGTCAACAGAATGTGTTAAAGGGACCATCAAAATAAAGTGAAACCAAAATAAAATAAACATATGCACAGATAATTTGTTCACAAAAAGATCATGCAGTTATAAAACAAATTTCTCATTTCATCTTTAAAGGTATTTTTTTATTGAACTAACTTATTCAATGCAGAAATTACATTTGTTTTTGTTTTTCTGTAGTCTTTACCACATAATCATTTTTTATCAATGTGGTGCATCAGACAGCTCTTGCAAGTGTGGATGAATCCGCTGTGATTCAACAACAACAGCATATCTTGGTTCTGTGAAACATACAGTTGCAAAACCAATGTTACTCATGTATCAAGCAGAAACAAAGGAAATTCATTTTCAGGCCTTCCTGCTCTCTAATGTTTCTCCAGTGCTGGAAAGCTTTTCTAATATTAATGCGGGGGCTTGTTCTTGCCTGATCGCAACTCTTCTTCTTCCAATTATACCCTTTAATTTTTAGTAATATATCAGCCATCTCTCTTTCTATTGTCTTTCCACAAATGTCCCACTTGCTTACTCTCTGTCTTCCCCATCATGAGCGATACGCCCCCTTTTGCTGTTTGGCTACAAGAATGTTATGCTGCTTCATGGATCAGTCAGATCCACTTTGTTGTTTTTTTCACACACAGCCAGGACTATGTGCAAACACTATATATTTCTTTCAGCACAGACACAGAACTAACATCTAGCAAAATTGTTTGTTTGGGTGGTGCTTCTCAGAAATCACTTACTGCACCTTTAACTGCTTTAACCGCACCAAAAGATGATTTGCATTTTCGAGAATAAGAAGAACAGCTCTCTGAAAGTGATTGACAGAAATTTCTTTGCGTTAAAGTTTTAGAATATTTTGCATTCTGAACTTTTCTCTATAGTTCTCTAGATTTGTGTAATTTAATATCCTTGAAATTATACATCATCTAGTTTTCATTTTTCGTCAAGAAACTGAAGCAGCCTTAGTGATCTATAACCCAGACGGCGAGAGGATGTGTTTTTAATGTGTAGCCCCCAGGGGAGTCCGGCGAGTCTGTTGTCGCTCTCTCTTAACCAAATTTATTGCCACTCTATCTTTGATACCCTAACAAAGGCAGCCGGTCGGCCGCTCCCGGCTTATTTGTCAAATCGCTGCACCTGTGAGTTCCTGCGCAGGAAAAATTCACGACTGGAGAGCTCAGGCAGGAATAAATCTTTTTCTTTCACTCCCCTGTTGTTTTTTGGGGGGGGGGGAGTTTCTCTGTTTGGGCCAAAACAGCGAGGCTACGAAAGAGTGGTCTCTTTCGTGAAGAGTAGTGGTGAAAGCCGTGATAAATTGCGTTCGTTCTTGACACCTTCATTGGGTTATTTATGGTTCATTAATTGAACAGAAGAGGAGAGTTGTTGGCACAGTAGGGGGTTTAGGGGGCCGTGCAAAGCTGGTTTCTGTCTTTGCCTGGGTAAGACCCTCAGGGCTGAGAGGAATGAGTGAGAACGAGAGCACTCCTCTCTTTTCTTTAGGTCTTCTCCCTGTTTACCGAAGAACGACAGAACATTCATCAGAAGAGGAGAGAGAAATGGACAATTGTACATTGTCTGCCCCCACCCAGCTCATCCAAAATCCTGTTTCTGCCCTTCCGCAACAGGCATATTTTAACACGGGTGCAGTAGTGACTTGTCCCCACCATTTAATGAAAAAGCTTGAATGTATTTGTCTTTGCAATTTGGTCCATTTTGGCGGTTGGTTCAGAAGATGCATCTGAAATTGGTATTTAAATATATTTACAGACCAAAGCAGTTTGGGGTTACCAACTTTGTTCAAAATATATTATTTTATGTTCCGCAATAGAAAGAAAGTCATACAGATTTGAAATGACATGAGTGTGAGTAAATGTAAATGAAGAAGAATTTTTACTTTTGGTCAAACTATTCTCAAAATATGAAATCATTTATTTAACGAAGTTATACTCTAAATCAAAGACTAAAACTGCCAGTAGGTGGCATTCAGGAATGAAGTAAATGGCTCTCTTTTTAAACGTGCCATTGAATCATTGGTTCACCTGTATAATTCGCTCAAAACACGGATTCATTCAGAAACGAAACACTGTTGTGTGTTACTCGAAGATGCACAAAAGTTAGCAAAATTGAGCAAAAACAGACAATATTATGTCTGTGGGTGTCAGCGGTACTGTGGGCGGGTGCGATAAATATTTTTTTCATGTTATTGTTTCTTAACTAATTGTGTAAAGATGTTAAATCGACAGCCTTTGAAAATGAAATGTATGTTGAGTAGCGCTAAACGTGTGTTCAGTTTTATACGAAAGAGATGCATTTTGAAACTGGCAATGTTTTGTTACTTTGATCGTTGTGTGTATAACCACAGTTCAGAAATTAAATGTGCTGTGAGTAGTGCTAAAAGTGCATTCAGTTTCATCTGTAACAGATGAATGTGGATCTAGCAATGGTTTATTGGCAACCACCTTTTCAACTTAGCATTTCCAATGAGCCTATGTTGACATTTTGGTAAATACAAGTGTGGATTAGAATCTTCGTGTTGAAAGTGCAATGTAAGATAATTGGTGACACCTAGCCTTTCAAACTACCAAAATAGTGTTAAACTAGTTATGTATATCATAAATAATATTAATAAGCTCAGCCTTTGCCATTTTGTGACAAAACAACTGGCACATCTGTGAACTACTACTACTTTTTATGAAAGTGACACTCATGCCTTCCACCCTCTGAAAACCCTCAAAACTTCTTTTAAATTTCTTCTTTTGTGTGTTCATTTGGTTCAAGGAAGGAAGTGCGTTAATCACATTGAGCCAGGAATTGTACTGTAGGCGCCGAGTTCCTCGCACGGCTTGGAGAACAGAACTCGCTACTCAAAGAAGCAAATCAAGGTGCTTGTTTTGTCTTTCCTTCAGTGAAAGACTCTCGAAATTCTGCCACTGTGCGCGAGTAAGCAACAGCCCGGAGTATAAACACTCCGAGTCTGGTGGTATGATCCAACGCACGAGTAACATATTAAAGCGCCTGCTTGTCAGCATATGGCTTCTCTCGTTTTATCAGTGAAAAATCGAGTTGGTTCCTTTTGATATCAATCTCCTTTCAAGGCCCTTCAAGTCTTTTCAAGGAGAAAGGGGCACTTCAGACATGAGCCTGCAAACATGCTCTTAATTAACAAGTGGATTAACGGTGCTCGTTTTCATGGAGAGGAGCAGCTCAAAGCACTTCAAAGGGTGATTGCAATGCAGTTTGAGGTACAGTAATGAGGGACGGCTGAAGAACAGAGCAAACTAAGGGACTTCTGTGGATCCCTCTCTCACTCTGACTCTTATTTGTGCTGTTTGCTAAAGTAGTCACTATTACTGTTGCTCTTACTTAGAGTTAAGGATTTAAGCAAACCCTTAACCCTAAGAATTCACTACTTATGTGCATCATTTATCATTTTACGATCACGAACAAGGCCCAAAATTGTGCAGTTGAATGTGTGCTGTTACTTAGGGTTAAAGTGTTACCATTTTTTCCTCCATTTTCTTTTCAGAAAGTCTTGTTTTTCTGTTTTTTAACTCTCTGGAAGCTTTTGGACTTCATATCTTGCATGCTTGTAGTTTAGATACCATCAAACAGTGATCACAGTGGCTTTGTGCTATACAGTATGTGTTCTGCCTCGTGACTGATGCTTCAGTTCTGGTCTCATCTGTCATTCATCCCATGAGCCCAAATTCACCTGGTTCACACTTGTCCTACCCAGACTGTAAAATTTGAATGCAGTTTGTTCCTGGTTTTTCTACCTGCTTTTGGTATTCAGATAGGATCCTGAATAAAACCAAATTCACTACTAATAATGTAATGTAATGTAATTCGCAGATGAGCCAAAACATTATGATGACCTGCCTAATATTCTGCCAGACCCTGAAGGTATCCTGTGGTCTCTGGCACTAAGATGTTAGCAGCAGATCGTTCAAGTCCCGTAGGTTGTGAGGTTGAGCCGCCGTGGATCAAACATGTTGGTTCAGCACATTTCACAGACGCTCAATTAAATTGAGATCTGGGGTCTGAGATCTGTTTAGGTAAGTGGCACATGTCAAATTGACGTCCACATGAATGGCCGGACCCAGGGATTCCCAGCAGAACATTGCCCAGAGCATCACACTCCCTCCACAGGCTTGTCGTCGTCCCACAGTGCATCCCGATGCCTTCACTTCCCCAGGTAAACGGTGCATACGTACATGCACTACCACTTATTGAACCAGACGACCTTCTTCCACTGCTTAAAGGTCCAGTTCTGACTTTTGTGTGCCCATTTTGGACGGTGGACAGGGGTCATCATATGCACTCTGATTGGTCTGCAGCTACGCAGCCACATATTACACAGAGTGTTTGGTGACACATTCCTCCAATAACTATCATTAACATTTTGTGTGACGTGCCACAGTAGACCTTCTGTTGGCTTGGACCAGACGGGACCAGAGCAGGACATTCGTTGCCCTCGTGCATCAATGAGCCTTGGGTGGCCCAGTTTGTGGTTTGTCCCTTCTCGGACATTGTTGGTAAAGTCTCACCACTGCTGACCAGGAGCAACACACAAGCCTTGACATTTTAGAGATACTCTGACCCAGTCGCCTTGCTTTAACAATTTGGCCCTTGTCAAAGTAGCTTGAATCTTTATTCCTGCCCTTTTCCCCTGCATCCAACATGTTGATTACAAGAACTGATTGTTTGCTTATCATCTAATCTACCCAGACCTTAATATTTGGCCTTGTTAGGAGATGATGATCGATATCGCATCAAATGTGATTGGTCATAATGTTTTGGCTCAACAGCACAATATAATATAATATCATTTAGTAGTCACAACATTCTGAGGTTTATTATTCCCCGATAACTAATGTCTCTCTCGTATCATACTTACATTTAACCCTTTATTTGCATGAATGTTTTGCCAATCATTATTATATTTTCGGGTCTTTAGAGACCCGGATCAATATCTAACACTGATGGATCTCTACTTGTCGTGATCATATAAAACTCTCCTGATATTAGAGTAACAATAACAGAACAATAAAATAAAGCATATGTTGTTTAATTTCAGAGTTTGGAAGGGTTCAGTTTGAGCAGATGTTTAATACCATCATCACTGTCCTCATCGGAGCTCATTTCCCAGTACATTCAGCATCTGGATCATATTCCCGATCTCAAACATAATCTCAAAACTATCATTTTCAACATCATCAAAATCAATATTTTGATCGCTGACACCTTCTTCACCAGATCCACCACCAAGTGACAGTGACACTATTTGATTGCGTTCAGTACTTGCTCTGCTGTAAATCACTGAGCCATTTCGGTACTTGTGTATCCTTTTGTTTTTCTGCCTGCAGTAATTATGAGTGCAACATCACTTCATTATTGTGTATCAGATATTGCCACCTTGAAGAATAAAGGTGAATTGCACTATTTGGGTCATCGGAGATCCAATTATAGTTGTGCAGAATTTTTTTCAGGTTACTAATGACCCTCTACAATTTTTTTTACAAAAAAAATTTTTTAAGTATATTTTTTCTTGTTATATTGTGATGTATATTGGTTGATGTCAAACTTTAAAAAATGAATGAGGGGGAGGGTATTAAATTACTTCCCGGGTTGAAAAAGACCCGAGGTATGCAATTAAGGCATAATATAATGTAATGTATAATAAAATAAAATAAAATAAGCCTTTCTATTTATCCATATTTCTGATTGAATCAGTATATTTCAGGTGGAATATTGAGAGAGAAAAAAAAATCAAAAGTAAGTCAGGACATTTTGATTGATTTTTAATTTACACCAATTTAACTTTAATTTGGACAAATGACTATCAGTGTGGGTGGGGTTTTGCAGCATATGCCATTTTTGGACAAAAGCTATTAGTCACCTGTTCTTGCTTATTCTCCTCTCTCTCTCTCTCTCTCTCTCTCTCTCTCTCTCTCTCTCTCTCTCTCTCTCTCTCTCTCTCTCTCTCTCTCTCTCTCTCTCTCTCTCTCTCTCTCTCTCTCTCTCTCTCTCTCTCTCTCTCTCTCTCTCTCTCTCTTTCCCATCCATGTGGTGATTTGTTTTCAGGTGATGGCAAATCCTCACCCTCAATTTTTACAAGTACAAAGCCCCAATCCTCAGTGTAAATGGCTTACGTTTTCCCGTACATTTAGCTGTGGTAGCAGAAAGTCAAGCAAAGCTCTGCCCGCTCCACACGAGCACTATGTGTGTATTTTTAAAGGGTTTTTGATCTGGCAAACACATGGCTGATAGTAATCTACACTTCAATTACACTGCACAGCTCATCGGACATTATCTGTCTCACTGCCGCTGGAGGCCGAGGGCTTTGACGCCGCGTCAGAGCCGATGTGATTCAGCTTTTCGACAGCTCTCACAGAGAGCCGCACCGAGAGGGTTACACCCACCTGTGTCGATAATGAGTGCGAGTGTGTGTTTTCCAGTCGGGTACCAACCTCTCCGTGAGCATGGAGGGGCTTTTATGCTGAAGCTTTCAACTTGTTCTAAAAATGTCAGGTTGTTTCGTAAGCATTAATCATCAGTTTTAAAATACTGCAATTATACATTTACACGAATGTCAATAATAAATAATGAAAATAAATACGCCTTTATAGAGATTTTGATGTAATTTAATACAGTAAAATGTTGACTAAAATGTTAATAATATGAATTAAATGTGATTAATTGTCATGAAAAAAAGTACGAGATGCAAAAAATATGATCTTAACAAGTTTGTGCAAAACTTTTCCGTCTTTATTTTTCTTTATTATTTTCTCTTTTGAAATATGATGCAGGCATGGTTTTATGAGAGCCCCTGGTTCCTTTCCTCCTCCGGTAGGGGTCTCTTTCATAAACTCTGACATTTGTAAGGCATGTATCTAGTCTTGATAGGGCCCTTTGATGAAGTACCTTCATTAGTTTCATTAGGAATGTTTTTTTATGAGTATGTAGTGTGTAACAGAGTATCTTAATGCCTACGGGAGGCATTTTTATTGGTGTAGTCTAGAAATGAATGCTTGTGGGGTTATTTGTTTGATGTAGTGGAAACCTGCCATACATTCTGTAATATGTGTTTGTGTTACTGATTTGCCTCCTTTTCTCTCTCTCTCCCTCTCTCTCTCTCTCTCTCTCTCTCTCTCTGAATTGGCGCTGCGTTTTGGTCTGCTCCTTTGGAATTACATCATAAAGGTAAGTGAGTTTAATATTAAAAAATAAGTAAATATCAAAACTCTTCGCATAGTGTAAAGTAATTGGATACACTTGAAAATGTAATTGCATTAGATGACAAAGTATCACATCAAGTCTGCAAAGAAATAATGCAAATTTACACTATTCTTTGGCTTTAACCTTGTGTGACATCTTTATGATTTTTTTTGTGGTCAGTTTAGAGGGTGTTTATTGTTTTATTTTATAGAGGTTTTGTTTTATAGAGGTTTGCCTGTATTTATGACGAGATTTTCATTTCGTTTTGTTTTGTAGTTTGTGTTGTTTGTATTTTTGACAAGTTGTTTTGTTGTGTTGAGGTCAACGTGAATTTATGATATGGCTTTTTATTTAATTTTTTGTGGAGGGTAGCGTATTAATGACAACGTTTTTAGTTTTGTTTTGTGATTTGTATTGTTTGTTTAGTGGAGGTTAGTTTGTATTTGACAAGTTTTTTTGTTTTGTTTTTGTTTTGTTTGGTAGAGGTCAGCGAGGTCATATTTATGATATGTTTTTTTGAAGGTTAGCTTGTATTTATGACAAGGTAATCTAAATTTTTGTTCACGTGTTGTTGTTTTTTGTTCAATTTGTGCAATTTTGTTTTACTTTAGTACTATTCCAGATATGTAACAAAGTACTGTAGTAGTAGGTAGGAAACTGTTAAGTAATTACAAGACAAGCTGTTAAACGTGGATAGCACAGCCGTAATGTGTCAATTACAAATCCTGTGGCTTTTCCCATCAAAACACATGCACGTCTGTTATATCTCAGCCTTTTCTGTCACATTTTGAATGTTTGCATAAAACAGTGTTTTTTATTTCCTGTACTTGGAGTCAAAACTCTCGAAAGGTTGTTAACTTGTCAGGACTGTTAGATGACACCTGTTAGTGACCTTTGGAACACAGAGTAGTGTGCGTATGATGTGATGGTTACCATGGCAACCGCTCGCTTGGCCACACACTGCTGCTTCTAGTACCTCACACACACACACACACACACACACACACACACACACACACACACACACACACACACACACACACACACACACACACACACACACACACACACACACACACACACGGTTACAGTTCCTGGGTTCCTCCACTAAGTGGCAGGTACTCTGTGCTTATACATACACCTAGTAATGCAAGCAAATCAAGATGGATGACGGACAACATACTTTTATCAGGTTTCATAAGCAGTGATATAGAGCAAGGACAGACGACGTGCTTAGCTGAATGAATTGTGTGTGTGCCACAAACGCAGAAAGTGCTCACAACTCATATATCAACTAATAATAATAATTATTGTTATACTCTGTTTGTCACTTTTTCTGTTTGTTATTTTTATCCATTGTTTCCATTGAATAGTTACAGTGGCACCCACAAATCAGAGACTACAATCAAAATCAAAACATAAATTAAAACTTGAAATAGTGTTATTAATAATAATACTAAAATTGAATGTTTTCTAGAATTTTTTTTGGTCACTAATCAAATTGTGAAGACTTGTGATATTTGAGTGCTGCTATGAAAATACCAAATACTGAAACATTCTGACATTCATGTTCCTTTTTAATGTCAGCTTTTCGCTCAATGTTTTGCTCATAATATCATTTGTAGAAAAACAATGGATTCAATTAGAAAAATGTAAATTAGAACCAATGTCATTGTCTTAGATTTTTGAACCCTACTGTCTTATAATTGTCTAATTTTATTTATTTATTTATGTTACATTTCTATCTCGGTTTGCATCAGTTTTGTAACTGAATGAAAGTTCTTTATTTTTAATTTTTTATAGAATTATTAACTTTTCACTCTCTGCATCGACAACACCGGATAACTAAATCTAAAGCCAGATTTGTTTTCAGTTTCGCCTTGCAGATTCCAAAAAGAATAATTTTATCCCTGGTTCCTGATAGAAAAAGCTGGCTGCCTCTGTGAGTGACATATTTCCAAGCAGTCGGCACACATTGCGGGTCTCAGAAGAACATGGCTGTCACTGTGACAGTTTATTGACAGGTTCTTCAACTGCATGGGTGTCTGCCTCTCTCTGAATCATCACTGGTGCTCCAGCAAATGCGATCCCCTCTGATGGGCCCCTTTAAACTCGCCTGATGTCCCTGAGCAATAAGAGAAGTGACAGATAACAAATAAGCCCATAATTATCACATCTCGGGCCCTCGTCACATACTGTATTTGCATAGCACTGGTGTTTTGAAAGCAGAATGTATTAAACCTGCCGAAAACAGCTTGTTTTATCGAAGGACTCAAAATAATGTGAGAATCAAAAACTATCTGTCTGTTTTGTGTTTGAAATCATTGTAAACCAGATAAGCTGATTCATTGGAGATTCTAGTTAAACTATCGCCACAACTCCTGCTTGTCTATAATGTGTGTCTATCCTCCTAGTCTAGTGACGTGAATGAATGGCACACGTAAAGGTAAAGTGCAGTGAGACAATAATGGCTGAGGTAAATGGCTCGACCACACCGGGGTCCAGTGAAGTACAAAGCATACTAAAGGACAAGATTGCTCCTATTGTGTTTCTTTGCTGTATTTCCCCACAGAGCAGCCTCTATCTTCCGAGACGCTGCAGGCTTTATATCAAACCTTCAAAAAAGAGGCATAAAAAAAAGAACAAAAAGATAGACTGCGAGCGAAAGAGAAATAACTTTTTGGAGTATGCTGAAAATAGATCTGCAATGACTGGCCTGTAGAATTTCGTCTTTATTCTACCTGGGAACACAAAAGACTAATCATGGCCATCACAAAGGCCGTGTTCCCGCCGCTCACTGAGTTATAGCTCAGGCTGAGTCGCCATAAAGGTGCAGTTGCGTGTCCGCGGGATTAGATGAGAGGTGGCGCTGTCCTGTGGATCTTATATGAGAGGTTATATGAGTAACAGGCAGAAGACCTGATGTTTGGCTTATTTTGAGATGTGTGATGTGAACATGGATGCTTGTTAACTCTTGATGGTTAATCGACGTGTGACTCATTTCCGTTTGTGCTACAATTAGGGGTGTAAATCGGAGAGTTCATCACGATACGATAACGATTCTCTCAGCTAGAGATACGATATTTGGCGATACCTCAAAAAATTCTGCGATTCGATTCAGGGCTATATCAATCGATTTATCAACATTTAGATAATTATGTGCCAAGTGTACACAACAACGTTTATTAACTCACAAATGCATCCAAAAATATATAACATGAAAGTTGAATTAAACTCTTTGAAAATTGCACACCCTCTCCCAATTGGGTTTCAAGTTGTTTGTTACAAGTTACAAGTAAAAAAAAACATGATATATAAAAAAGAACAAGAATGGAGTTATCCATTTTTGCAAATGAACTCTATAACAGTAGAGTTCATTTGCAAAAACAGATAACTCCGTTCTTGTTCATTTTCATATATCATGGTTTTTTTTGTATTGTGCATTTGAATATCAATCAAACTGCAGCTGGGTTGTTTTGATTAAGTAATAACAACTAAAAAAATACAGGTAACTTATAAAATTAAAGTTCATTGAAAGTATTTATATATATATATATATATATTTTTTTTTGGCAAAAGCAGATAACTCAACATTTCATATTTCAGACTTAAACAAAGCCAAGCAATTGCTATGATACATAATAAAACACTTAATCTTTGTAACGTTAATCTCCGTAGCTGACATAGACGCCTGTCAAACTTTGTTGTTGTGATTAACGTACACGCAATGCAGAGAGCTTTTCCCTCACCACTAACGTGCTGTTTTAGCAAGATTACGTGAAAAAGTTTCAGCTTTTATTTTCCTTTTACGCCCCAAAGAAGATATCAGAGGGTCATCAAGTTCATGAAATCCATCCTCGATCACTTTTAATCAGCTTTGATGAAACTACTCTCAGCTAGCGCGTCTTTTCAAAGTGACTAGCAGCCTTGTCACCCGACCTGAATACTGCACACTGATTCGTTAAAACAAACTTTTCGGGTTGTGTTCACAAACAACAAGGGTGCTTGTCGTTTCTGCTGTAAAACATGAACTCGCGATGCCTTGACAGTGGAAAATACCGGCTTTTGTGACAAATGGTTCTCTCAATCTTGTCAGGCGTCTATTTCAGCATAGAAAAGTTACGTGAGGATGTGGAGAGTGTGAAAATAAAGGTTACCATATATAGATATTTTATATGTAGCATCGATGCATCGTATCGTTAGACGTTTGATCGATGCATTGATCCATATCGATGTATTGTTACACCTCTAGCTACAAGCACGAATAATGCCTCAAATTTGTCCTTTGTTGAATAAGTTGTGCTATTACTATCTATCTATCTATTACTATCTCTCTATCTATTACTATCCATCTATCTATCTATCTATCTATCTATCTATCTATCTATCTATCTATCTATCTATTTATCTATATTTATGTCTGTCTGTCTGCACTGTAAAAAATTTTTGTTGTTTCAACTTAAAAAGTGTTTGTGTACAGTATGTGAAGTACTAAGTGACAACTTGTTTATTTAAGGTAAGTAAACTTAAAATTTTAAGGCTGCACAAATACTTTTTTAGTTGAAACAACATTTTTATATCTATCTATCTATCTATCTATCCTATCTATCTATCTATCTATCTATCTATCTATCTATCTATCTATCTATCTATCTATCTATCTATCTATCTATCTATCTATCTATCTATCTATCTATCTATCTATCTATCTATCTATCTATCTATCTGTTTTTATTCTCATCATGTGATGTGAAAGAATGGTTTATCATTTTATTTTCGGAAATGATAAACCATTCTAGTTATTTATTTATTTATTAAATAAAGTTTATTTTTTAATTTTTACTTTATTTTATTAACTGAACAATTAATTCAAAAAAATTTAATTTAGATGTTTTTATTTTATTTTTAAGTTTTTACAGGTCCAAAAAAAGATCTGTGTCTAAAAGGTCATGTTTATTCTTAAAGCTCATCTAATTGGTGGTTCGTCTTTAATTAGTTTGGCTCTTTTGCATGGCTGCTATCAGGAATTGAAAGTAGTGGAGTGATAGCTGACATACCCCCCCTCCCCCCCACCCACCCCATTCACTTCCTCCATCCCTTCCAACCCCGTCTGATTCATTTCATCTTCATTTCCCTAGATCCTGTTTTTAAAGTTTTATTTAGGCTGTCATTTATTTAATAAGGGATTATTTATTTAGCGCATCAAATCATTCTGGAATGAATATTTATATATTTGTGGGGGCTTTAAATATTTACATGGTCCCCTCCACTTTCTGTGATGCCAAGCCACAGTAATGAGTGTTGTTGTTGGATATGCAGCAGAATAACAAGACTGGTTTCAAAGTAAATAATCCTTTGCATATATTTGAACTTAATTGCTTTGAATGTATTATGAGAGTTGATGCTCTGATCTAAGTGTAATTTGAAGTATAAAACGGGTGGAGCAGGGTCAGGGTGGTGTTATTGCATATTAATTATGTTATGAACTTAATTCATAATTGGGTTGAATGATTTTCCGACTTAGTGACTGGCCTTGTGATGTTCGCTTTGTTCGTTTGCTCTATCCTGAAACCCTGGTTTCCTTCCGTCCTTTTGACCTGATGTTGTCTTTGCCCAATTCCAGTAATCCTGAAAGAGGGGTGGCCACTTAAGCCCACTTAGATTTCTTACCGCTTGTTTTAAATGAATTTTTTGCGTTTCGACCGAACACCCTTCCGTTTTGCTAACATTAGTTGCGTCTTTTAGTGCGCCGAAACAGTAATTCTTTTTACTTTCCATTACACCAACAGAAGAGCTAGGTAACAAGCTACTAGCTTGACACAACCTTTGCTTGTTCCAAAACCTGATGATACTTGGTCATTTAGGGTAGATGTGGTCATTTAGGGAAATTTCGGTGACATTTTGCAAGCGGAAAAGGTCCATTGTCTATTGTGAATAGTTAAGCGATTTATGAAGTCAAGTCACCGTTACAGAGATTGTTTCAAAGCAGCTTTATAGTGATAAACAGGAAACTGACGATTCAATGATTCAAACATAATTCAATTGTTCTGTTGAGCAGCTCAAAAAGACAATAGTAAACAGTCATTATTCAGTTGAAATCAGTTCAGTGTTGGTCACTTTTTAAACCAAGCTGTTTTATGTAAGTATACGGTGCGATTCAGTTGCAAAATCTGCATAGGGAAATCTTTCGCTCACTTAAAAAATTCCTTATTGTATTGTGTGATTCCTATTGAAATGACTGTGAATTCCCTCGGGAAAATTTGCAGAACAACGGTAAATGTGACTGCACTTTCAGGCAACATTTTTTAGGGGTTCATATACGAAGACTGTTCTGAAAGATGTTATCTTATCTTGCTGCCTTCTAAGATGCCTCATTTTAGCTCAAATTAATTGTTAGCTTAGCCACATGCTAACGTCAAAATCAGTTGTCACTTTTGAACCAAGCAGCTTTCTGTTGGTCAGCGCAATGAATTTGTGTGTCCAACTTAAACCCTTGTGAAATCTTTGTAGGGAAATCTTTCGCTCCCACAATTTTTTTTATTATTTATTAAAAATCCCAAGTGGCGAACAATACGAGAGAAATGTTGGAGGTAAATAAACCATTCATTATGGAAAAGTATCAAAATTATTCTACTCAATATTGTCTGTTGCCAATTTTTATCCTTGTTAGAGTTTTGCGCTGTTAGCTTAGCCACATGCTAACATCAAAATCAGTTGTCACTTTCAAACCAAGCAACTTTCTGTTGGTCAATGCAGTGAATCCGTGTGTCCAACTTGAACAGAACAAGGCAAACAGTAACTGTGACACACCTTCACGCAACATTTTGAGGGGTCATGGGCTACATTTTGAGGGTTCATATGTGAAGACCATTGTGAAAGACAATATCTTATCACGATGCCTTCCAAGGTGCCTCGTTTTTGCCTAAATTAATTATGGGAAAGTAAAAATAGGTTAGTCAGAGATTATTGCATGAGTTGCATCTTTTTATCCTTATATAGAGTTTTGTGCTGTCAGCTTAGCAACATGCTAACATCATACTCAGTTGTTTCAAAATCATTTTTGAGTCAGGTCTATCGTGCGAAGCTCACTTTAGAACAAAGGTCATTTCAGGCAACTTTTCTAACCTAATGTAATGTATAGCCTAGCGCGAACATTAGCGGGATCGTAGCGCTGTATACCTAGACTGTTCAATCAGAGGTTGTCTCCATACTATTACCATAGGCTCCTAATGAGCAGCTCCTAGCAGGTGCGCGGGGTGAGTAGCACCCTGATTTGTTCTGCATGCTAAATATGGCCTGTAATCTTTATTCGTCTGAGTAGCTTATTAAAAGTGAAAGGAAGATGAAACCTTCGAGCGCAGGCCATTCCTTTTCTCCTACTGTTTATCAGTGGATCTTTTTCCTCCCTTAATATTGAGGTTATAGTAACCTTAGTGGGTGATAGATGTGGCATGTGACTTTAGGTAATAATAGCCATGATGGATCCCTACCTGAACCCAGGAGATGTAATCTTGCAGGATGCGGAAGATAAAGTGGCAGGCGGTTGAAAGATACACACGTAGCAGCGGCGCCCATCCAGCAACACACTTTATCACAAGGCAGGCAACACCGGGGTGTCCAAATTTATGACGGCTTGCTGTGTCTTTAATTCATCAATGGTTAACTCAGCCCCAAGTGTATTCATCGGGATTTGCTGGTTGGTGAATAATGTCTTATCTAGCGAGTAAAAAAAATAATTGTTTGTGCTTTTGTTGTTTAATTTTGATTACAATGATGTAGCTTTGGATTTCAGATGCAGAGATTTTGGCTTCATTCATGAAACACAAGAAGATAAAATCACCACACTACAGCACAATATATAAAACTAATATATATATATATATATATATATATATATATATATATATATATATATATATATATATATATATATATATATATATATATATACCCTTCTTTATGCATATGTACATTTTAACCTAATATCTTTATGGAAAAGGGGCATACATGTTATATAAAATATTTACCTACCCACATATAAAACTTTGTTCATTTTTCATTATGAGGTCCAGTATTTCTTTCCTTGTTGAATCACAGCTCAAATTTGCATAGCTTTTGTTCCCCCCGAAACTTTTTAGAAACTTGTTGCAGACTGGACTCAAACCTGAATCACGAACATGACCACCACATGTATTTAATAGTAGATAATTATAATACTAAGGAGACAAATTGTCATTCAAACATGCATTTTAGCATGAACACAATGTTGTATTGACCAATCAGCATCCATGAGCAAAACTGTGTGTTTTATATGTACTATATTGACCCCAAATTGGTGTATTAATAGTTGTGTGATATCTAAATGCGAAAGCTAACTGTCTTATTTTACAATGTAAAAAAACGCCAAGCAACGAGGCTAATAACACTTGCGCATATGTGTATAGCCTCCCGCTCCAATCTCCCAGCGCAACATCAGCGTGGTACAAGGTGGCACAGTCATTGCTCCATTAACAGGTAATTAATGACGCTCATTTGTGTAACTGTTATTAAGCCCTTTGAAATATTGTTTGTGTTCAGATGAAATGAAACACATCCCAGAAGCCATCCATTGTCGCGGGCGAAGATTAAAAGAGCAGTGACGCACTTTGAAAAATGTTATTTTATCGATGGCGATTTTTCACCATACCCTCTGGGCCGCCGCTGACAGGGAAACACTGTAGTCCTTCTTCATGTTGATGTCCTTTTTTAGTCTACAGTACCTGGGGAGAGCAGTAAGTGTGACTGATTCATTCCTTGACCAGTAAAAGGTGTCAGCCAGGTGTGAATGGATGTGGTGGGTATTGACAAGAAGAAATGGCTGCCCTGTTGTCCTGTTCACTGACCGCGGATAAAGAGTCTGGGAAAATGAGTGTGTTCTGAACAGAAGCTACAGTGACACTTTTCTGTTTCTTTCGTAGGAGCCAGGCCTCGCTTTTACCAGTATTATTAGTTCTAGTTCAAAACCTAGTGAACTGACTACCTAGACAGTATTTTCAGGCAAAATATGGCCTGAGTGCTTAATCTTATGAAGTTTCGGTTTGTTTTGTCATCATTCTTTAGGTAGTTCAGATGCTAACCACATTGTACATGTAATGATACAGTGTGTACAAACAGTAATGGTTGTTTTTTCCAAACACATGAATGATATCTCAAATTATTTAGCTTGTCAAGATGTGCTTACACTTTTTTGGACTTTTCTTTTTTTTGGCTTGCGAATGAAACACTGTTCGAAACTACTCCTAAACGACTCTTGCTAAACCTTATGTGTTTAGCAACATGCTAAAACTACCCGAAAACTATCTGCACATTAAAATCTACTAAAAAAATTTAGAATGGCACAACAGGTTGATAAAAATGACTCTGAAAACCTTAATCACAATGTTAAAATGGTTCCCAAAAATATTTGCAACCAAATAGCAACATGCTAAAACATGCTCTGGGAAACTTAGCATACACATACAGTCAAAAAGTACTCTGAAAACCTTAGCATATGTGTAGTAGCAAAATGCTAAAAACAATTCCGAAAACATTCACAACCGTATAGCAATGTCAAAAAGTGCTCAAAGAAGATTAGCAAATCTTTATCAACATGCTAAAATGACTCAGAAAATCTTAAACACTGTAAATCAACATGCTAACATGTGCAACAGCATCATGAGCTAAGTTGATAAGAAAAAACTCGTGGCAATGGTCTCCACGATCAACTTGGGCTCACATTGCTTTTGGGAAACGCAGCGCTGAACACCTTTGGCAACTGCATGTGAGGTGTGAAAAGTATTAATTCATATACAATTTTGCAGTATTCTTTTTACCGTTTTAAATGTGCAAAATACCATGACGGGGCAAAATAGTACTTCATTTTGCCACTCGATAGACTCTGCAACATTGGCATAAGGATGCAGATGCTCAAGAACCATTAATGTAGTCGAATGAGAGGGAAATATTTCAGTTCGAGGAATTTTCTACTCAACCGTTGTTGTTGTTGTTTTGCTCCTGCAGTATTTTTAGGTTTTATTTCATGCCATTTACAGTGTCTCTATGCCTGGTATAATCCGGCCTTTATTCCTCTATGTGATAAGTATCATTTCCTCTCGCTGGTGTCCGTTGGCGGCTCTGTATCTGTATCCTGGAGTGAATGGCCCGGCTCTCTTACAGGGATCTGATTTCCCTCAAGAGAGGATCACGTTGGCTGGTTTTTTTTTTCTGCACTCCAGTGAGGGGAGTAAATTTTGCTGGCCTTTGCTACTGATTCTACTGAGAGAGAGAGAGAGAGAGAGAGAGAGAGAGAGAGAGAGAGAGAGAGAGAGAGAGAGGGTGAAGAAATGAAAAGTAGTTTGTGAACAAACGTAGAGGCAGATCACTTAGTGACAACAGTACGCAGCCAACACACACACACACACACACACACACACACACACACACACACACACACACACACACACACACACACACACACACACACACACACACACACACACACACACACACACACACACACACACACACACACACACACACACACACACAGCTAGGAAGAAATTGGGGTTTATATTTAGCATCTGGTATACTCTTTATGAAATATTTAATAAATAATGTGAATAAGTCACAGACACTGTTGTAAGTCACAACATATAATCTGTCATTGCAAGACAAATTGCCTTGAACTGACATTGTTTAAACGGTTTGTGGTCGAACAGTTTACATTTTTGGGTATTTGGTCGGATTATTTTTATATAACACTATGTAATAGCTTCTAATTAAAATACCCCCCCAAAAAATATATATATATATTTTTTTTTTGCAGTTTTTGCACATTTTTATTATTATTATTAAAATATATTACTATTTTTTTTATAGTTTTATTATAATTTATTATTTTTAGATTGTTGTTGTTGTTAAAACAGTGATTAAATATATTTTGATTACAATATTTTGCAATTATAACAATAATATGATTAATTATAATAATAATAATAATAATAATAATAATAATAATAATAATAATAATAATAATAATAACATTAATAATAATACATGCTGTTTATAATATTTTAGTTTTATAAATGCTTATTTTATTTTAGATAACATAATATAGATTTTATAATAGTGTTGAATATGGTAGTAAGAAAACATATAAAAATAATAACATATATAAAAATAATATCCATTACTGTCATTATTTATGGTTTATATATTTTACAAGTGTTAACATATTTGCGGTGAATTTATATGTAAAAAGACTTTTTTTGTCAATTTGTGCACAAAAAATTATATTTTAAATTTATTATTATAATACAGTGATTTAATATATTTAAATAACAGAATTTTACTATAATAATAATATATGCTATGTTTGTAATATTTTATTTTCATACATAATGTAATATAGATTTTATGTAGTGTTGAATATGGTAGTAAGAATCTATAAAAAATTATATCCATTAATATCATTATTTATATAGTTTATATATTTTACAGGTATTAACATATTTACAGTATATTTATGTATAATGTAAAATATAAATGATATGTTAATGCATGTATAATAAGGCTGGATATTTCTGCTATTATGTAAAGTAAATAGGCGGTGTGATGGTTGTCAGTGATCTGTAATATGACTTTATTAAACGGAGAGAAATGAAAGAGGAGTCTGGGTTGGCCAGCACTGCTCTGGATGGCACTGACTCAGAGAGGAACTGGCTCTTTGTCATCGCTGTTAGCATTAGCCAGAGATTTGCATACATTTCTGTGGGAAAGCATTAAAGGAACACAACAAAGAAAGGAAAAAGACTAATGCACTATTGAAAGTCTCCCTTTCAAGATTTAAAGAAGCCCCATTAGAAATGGATGACTGCTCATGTAGTTTTTATTACATTTTCTGTCAGAGCTCTCCACTCCTCCTGAGGAAGACTTTGATTGTGATCCAGGTTTGGAATAGACTGAGAGGAGGTGTGTGTGTGTGTGTGTGTGTGTGTGTGTGTGTGTGTGTGTGTGTGTGTGTGTGTGTGTGTGTGTGTGTGTGTGTGTGTGTGTGTGTGTGTGTGTGTGTGTGTGTGTGTGTGTGTGTGTGAGTGTGTGTGTGTGTGTGTGTGTGTGTGTGTGTGTGTGTGTGTGTGTGTTTGTGTGTGTGTGCGTGCGTGCGTGCGTGCGTGCGTGCGTGCGTGCGTGCGTGCGTGCGTGCGTGCGTGTGTGTGCGTGCGTGCGTGTGTGTGTGTGTGTAAGCGCTTGCGTGTGTGTCATGCAGATGTTGATTGCTGTCTTCAGCACTCGTGTGTTTTTTTTATAAGTGCAGCTTTTGAATCTCAATAAAAATATCTACAAAGAAAGTCCTTCACAGTGTAGTTTGAAGAATATCATTTTTTTTTTGTTTTTTTTTGAAAAGCTAATTTTTGCATGTGGAGTTTTGCATGCACACTTAAAAATAAAAATAATAACATAATAGTTCATTTTAAATGTGTATTAGAATTTTATTTTAAGGCTATTATTTTATTATAATTAACAAGTTTATATATTTTGTATATATAGTTATACAGTATATATGGTTCTTGCTTGCTTAAATTAAGAATATACTGTAGTCAATTAAAAATGAAATAATAATATAAAATGTTGTTTAGTTTTTATTCTAAATATATAGTTTTCCTAACTATATAAAATGGCAATTGTAATACATTTTATACATAGTTATAGAGTATATATGGTTCTTGCTTACCTAAATTCAGAATAGTCATTCAAAATATAATAATAATATGAATTGTTCTTTTTGTTGTATATAACACACATAATTAATACTTTTTAATTACTTGCAGGTCTTTTTGACACTATTTATTGACAATGTCAATAGACATGGATCAGGAAATTATAAGTTGAGACTACTGAAACCCGTTTTCAAACCAGTCTTACCTGGAACATGTAGCACAAACTGCTAGGCCACATCTCCGACACTTGGAATTTTCAATAAACGAGTACAGAAGCAACTGGATTCTAAATTGTTTTTGTGGGGGGAGCATTGTCTCATATGTGCCATGCGTAAGTAAAGTGGACATCAACCGTTTCAACCACGTCGACCGGTACACACACCTGGAGCGGAGCACGCGGACGGGACGCTCCTCCACGACCCCACACATAACTCTTATCACTCTGACCTGAATTCAGGGACGGTGGACAATTTCCCAAGCAGCTGGCGATCAATCAAAACCCACTTCAAATGCCCACATGTCACTTTTACATTAGGACGCCACGCTGTTCAAAATCGGGTGTTTTTCACTTGTGTTTTTGATTACTGCACAGGTGGAGTTGTTCTCCTCATGGGGCCCCGGGAGCCAAATGCAACCTGTCCCCCTCGAGTGCTATCTCTCCTCCCCAGGATGGGCTAATCTGCATTGGGAAGGGGGTTGTGAGTGTTCGTTTTGAAGGGGGGATATACAGGCTTGAACATGTGCCTCCACATCTGGCTCGCACTTCCAGGCTTTTTGTGCATGGCAGGGCTGAGATTCTTTATGTGTGCCCAGTCAAGTCGGAATACCGAAAAAAGAGGTTAGCGTTTGGCTCCCGGCAATATTTCCCAACACTTCTCCCACGCTGACTAATCGTATCAGTTTTAGTGGTTGATCAGCTCGACTTGAAGTGTTTTATCTCCAAACTCGTGTCCGTCCAGCCCAGCAGCAACATACATCTGCTGAGTATCCCATCCTTTTCCCTTAACTTTACAGGAATCTGGACTTTCCCAGCAGGTGTCAGTGTACTATAATCAGGATTTTATTCTCCAAGATTTGCTTCCATATCAGGTCATTTGTGTATTACAGACTCTGAAGATATCGGGCTGATACAGTCATGCTAATAATTATTGTTATGGCTCATATTAATATTCAATACTAAGAAATTAGAAATAAAACACTAAAAAGTAAAATCATGTGCATTTGGGCATCAAAACAATATAATGTATAAAAAAAATGGATATTCATTTTAAGATTTGCTAAAGATTACACTAAGAGTGTTAGTTTTGTTTTTAAAGATGAACTATAATTCAGCTTTAGATATAGGTCATCTAAATTTGAAGGGACATGAGAATATAGAATTAGAGATCCAAATTTGAAAAACAAATCACTAATATCACATGCTAACCAGTATAATACTGATTTACTGTGCACTCCTAGTTGAAAATCATGAACATTTACGTAGTAAATACTTTTAAGTTAAACTCTTTTATGGGCTAAACATCCGATTTGTGAGTGAACTGTGTTTTTGTATCTTTTTTCCCACTGAATAAATAGGCCTATAACTATAGTCCAGATGAATGATGGCCCATCGAAGTCCTAAAGTTTTCTACCCCAAGCCTTCACATTCCCTGTCTGTGTGAACGGAGATCCAGTGTCCGTCTGAGAGGCACACTGAGAAGGTGAAAGCTGTTCAGAGCAGGTGTATGTGGCGAGCACAGGCGGGTGATGCACCTGTGCGTTTGCCCGCTGTGGTCTTGCTTTCACAATGGCACAGATCCTGAATCACGAAGCTAATGCAAAATAAAAACTGCTTCCTGCATGTAGTTGAGTTTCACTCCCCACTGGCTTTGCACATTCTTTTTTTGAGGGAAGTTCGTTATTTTCTGAGCTCAGGACAGTTCTTAGAGCTCAGTTTAATAATAATAATAACAATTATTATTATTATTAATAATAAAATGAGTAATTAGTATTATTATTATTATTATTATTATATTATTATTTGTATCATTACTATTATTATTATTGTTGTTATTATATTAATTTTAGATAATAATAATAATAATAATAATAATAATAATAAGCGTTACCATTGTTGTTGTTATATTTATTATTATTATTATTATTACTATTATTTAATAATTAATAATCAATATTAATAATGACTTTTATTATTATTGTTAAACTATAATAATAATAGTAAGTATGTTTTATTAATTTGTATTATTAATATTAATATTATTATGATAGCTATTGTTCTTATTAATAATATTACTATTGCTATTACTATTATTATTTAATAATCAATAATAATTATTAAGTAATACATAATAATACAATAATAATAATTGATATTATTATAATAATAACAATTATTATTTACTATTAATTAATAGATAATACAATAATAATAAAAAGTAACTGTTAATTATTTGTATTATTATTTTTATTGTTATTGTACCTATATTTGGGGTTATTATTGTTATTATTATCATTATTATTACTACTATTATTATTATTATTATTATTCCAAATTGGTACATAAAATATTGAAACTATCAATAGTGTTTTTTGTACATGCCTGTTTTTTAAAATATAGCAGACTATTGGAGTAAAACTATGTGAAAAAATTATTGTAATTTTGTCATTTTAAATGTCGCATTAGCTTAACAATTGACAGTAAAGTTAAAAATAATAGACTAATTGTTGATTGTTATTAAATAAGTGTGGAAGAAATTAGCCACTAAAGGACACTTATCGATTTAATATAGAAATGAACAGTATTCGTTTATTTTTTCAGACTAAACTCTTTGTTTGAAAAAAATAAATAAAAATTGTTTCCTTCATGGTGTATCTCACCACACAAGGTCTGTGGATAGCAACCGCTCTCCTCAGACGCTCATCAAACTGTTGCCGTCTTTGGTTTACACACAAAAATAATCCAGATTAGCCGGGATAATTATGTTGTCTGAAGCCATTAACTCTGGCAGGTAAGGGGAGGGACGGTTTGGGAAACCTCAGTGTTGTGTGACACTGGGCTTGTAAATTATGGGCATTCTTCCAAAGGCACGTTTCATCTCTTTCTAATTGGCCTCATTGTAGATGAAAAATTAAATGGCCGGCATGGCTATTAATGCTGACGGTTATGGATGGCGCACTGTTGTACTTAATACGGCCTCTTGCTTGTCTCTTTTATTTCCACCACAGTGTTCTGTCCACTCGTGATGTATGTGCTGGAGAAAGGAAACCGTACACACACAATGGGGTTTCAGTCCACTGGCTGAGGGCCAGACTGGGAGAGATGTCAGACCGGTAGAGTAATTGTCTGGATTGGTGGGAGTTGCTATGTAGTGTTCACTTCAGACTGGTTTTGTGTCGGGTTGCACTTTTATCAATGGGGACAAGGGGAAGAACGGGATTTGGAAATGACACCAGTCACGTCACTTGCACAAACTCTTCAGCTCAATACCTCAGTCTGAAAGCTAATAGGTAACAGGTCTTCAGTCAAGTTGTATGAAAGCAGGTCACTGGGAGATTCTGAATCCTGTTTTTGAATCGCTTCACTGCTGTCCAGATACTTGAACTGACTTTTAAAAGAGGACTTATTATGCACTTTTACAAAGTCTTGTGCTCCGATTGGTCGGCTGGATCAGTGCGCTCTGATTGGTCAACCGTTTCAAGCGTGTTTTGGAAATGTCACACCCCTAATCATAACACACTAACTTAACTCATCCAGCCCTCGCCCCGTGTTTTGTGCAAGCCTTGTGTGTGGGAATTATTTAAATGAGGAATACTGTGACGTGTTCGTTCCTGGAAGACATCTCAAGACTAAAATGGAGGCGTTTCAGGGAGTTCAGAAACAGTGACACTGATATAGACACTTTGCAGACCTTTTTCCTAAGGTCTAAATGCTTTAGAAATATTTTTCATTGTTAATTCATGTTAACTAAAGTTAACAAATGGAACCTTACTGTAAAGTAGTACCAATTATTTGAACACTGTTTTTGTCGCTAAGTAATTCATCATGCTAACAAGCTAGTTAAGTAATTATTCAAAATGTGTAACATTTTGTAATGTTTACATTTTGTTTGATTGTTTTCATCAATAATTGTACATTTTACAAAACACTACAAATTTGTACCTTTACTACAACCAGTACAGAAGCTTGTTTCCTCCACGGAATAAAAAAAAATTGTAATAGATAATTGAGACATTGCATCAATAATTGTACATTTTACAAAACAGAATTGTGAGATATAAACCCGCAACTACAAAAAAAGAAGACAGAATTGTGTGATTTAAACTCGCATTGCGAGAAAATAATGTAGAATTGTGACGTAAACTCGAAATTGCAAGAAGAGAAGTCAGAATTTTGAGATATTAACTCGCAATTCTGACTTTGTAAATCACAATTGCGAGTTTATATCACGCAATTCTAAGAAAACGTCAGAATAGTGAGATGTAAACTTGCAATTGCAAGAGAAAAAGTCAGAATTGCAAAATTCAGATTTTTTTTCTCCCAATTGTGAGTTTATATCCCACACTTCTGAGAAAATTCCGAGGAAAACAAGAATGTTTTTTTTTTGCTTGCAATTGCAAGTTTTTTTATCGCAATTCTGAGAAAAAGTCTGAATATTAAGACGTAAACTCGCAATTGCAAGAAAAAAAGTCAGAATTGTGAGATAAAAAGTCGCAATTACCTTTTTTTAATCTTTTATACAGTGGTGGAAACAAGCTTCCATAAGTATCTGTGAAAAAAAAGAACATTTTTGCCAGTGTCTAAAATAATGTTACAGCTTAGAAAGAATAGAAGGTCCTTTAAGTCATAGGTCCTTCCTGTGATTAATTTTTTTTTTTTTTTTTTAGTTTGTTTAGAGTTACTTTTCTCAGCATTCATGAATCGGGAACAGCAGGTCTCAAACCTACCAGACTTGTCAGAATCAATAGGTTTAATCTAAAGGTTCTTGAAGGTCTAGAAAGACAACTAAAACAGTACTGATCACATGGATTCTAGTTTGGCACTGACATCCTTTATCTTCTTATTTGCAAAGATACAGAAAAAAAAAAGATTCGCTGTTCCAAAGTTCTAGAGGGAATTCGATTTCAGTCGTTACCATGGGAACAGAAAGGATGAAGATGTATCTGTATACGATAGTTGCCAAGCCTTGCTGACTTAGTGTATATTCGTTTGTGTGTGCATGCATGCGTGCGTGCATTTTTGCATGTTATCATGTGTCTTTCTGTCTGTTTGCATAGGCGATGGAGATTTCTTGGTGTTAGTTTATGGATTTGCTTTTCAAAATAATGTAAAAACCTCTTGGCTGATGGTCCACAAAAAACAAAACAAAAAAACTGCTGATCATTTAGCAAACACATTCAGAAGCAGTCCACCGGAGAAACGGCTCATTAGAGAAGGTCACTTCATCTTTTGAGTTTGCCACAGACCTTATGTTAACCCTCTCTTTCTCTAAGTGGTTTAACTGTTGGTTATTTCACACCCTATTAGCCTGACTTTAGAAATAGTGTTAAGTCAGTCGCATGGTCACTGCAGGGGTGACAGTTTGGCGAAGGAAGAGTCGATGGATGTGACAATGATACGAGCAGTTCATCTGGAGTCGTTTAGCGAACAGCCTCGGTTGCTTATTCTGCGGAAGGACGGGAGGCTAATTGGATTGGGAAGGAGGCGTGTTATAGGGTCCTTGACATGAAAGCTTCTCTGCACAGCTGAGGCCGACACGTCTGTGCCCCTATCAAAACTGATAGCGCTACGACTCTTTTTCAATATGCTCACTGCATGCCATTCTAATTATTTGTCTCTTTCATTTTTTTCTCTGCAATTCCGATTTTTAAAGTTATTTACTGCTGGAAAAAGGTTTTTAATGTCAGTTTTCTGGAGTGCTTCAGTGCTGCATAAAAGCTGTTTGACTGCGTTTGCATGGATGCGCCACACTTTGAACTGTGGTGCTTGTATGGGAAATTTAGGTTCGGTTCTGGCCTGCAACATCTCATAAACTGTAATTTCAATCATATATATATATATATATATATATATATATAAGTGGCAATCAGGGCTAGTTGTTGCTCTTTTTAGTCTAACGGCTGTTTCACACCGCAAGCGTGAGCGGCACTTGAGCAGCGCGTCAGCGTAACTACATCGTCACTGCAGCTGCAGACGCACGAGAGTATTCACACAGGAAGCGATTGTACAGCGTCACAGCAGCGGCTCCAAAGCTACATATAAGCGAACAATTATTTACAAAGAAAACTATAAATTTGTTTTTAGAAGTTGGTAAACCATAAAAGGTAAACAACAAAAACAACCAAGAAAACAGCTCCAATCTTGTCGTTTCAGTCATAGCCTAGGCCTACTTTCGATATGTTTACAAGACTGCAAACTCCGTGGATAAAACACACACACATACATATACAAAAAACCACACACTCGGGTTTGATCTGGGTTATGCTATGTAGCTGTCTGTGTATTTCATAAACTAAAAGAAGGTTTATATATGATATTTTCTAGTTTACTTTAGTTTTTCTTTTTAGTTTTTATAATAGGCTACACCATAGGCTACTTTCAGCCAAACTGAATAATTAAAAAAAGTTTAAATGGGTAGCTTAAATCTTCTATAAATATTTTTGAGTCTTCATTTTCTTTCTTTTTTGCCTACTCCAGTAATTTTTTTGCCAGTTCTTGTTAAAGCTCACTAGACATGCTTATTCTGTGCATTTTGGGCACTTTTTGTGTTAAATCAAATTTATTTTGTCCATCAAAAGTGTGCTTTCACTTTAATTGAGCGTGAGCAGCGCAGCAAAAATAGACTCGGCGCCGAAACCCCCGCTTCACTGCTTCTCACGCGACGCTCCTGCTTGACGCTCACGCGCTGCTCCTGCTCGCAGTGTGAATGCACTCATTGATTAACATGCACGCCGAAAAAAATACGCGCTGATCACGCGACGCTCACGCTCGCGGTGTGAAACAGCCGTAATACTTTAGTCTAATATTTCTTGGGCAAAGTAAATTTTTTTGTTTAGACACCAGTGTAATTTTATAATTATTATGTAATATTATGGTATGTATTAATATTTTGATTTAGCTTTTATTTTTTATATATTCAGTTTTCCAATTACTTTTTATTTACAATTGTATTTTTTTTGTCATTTTTATGATTATTATTTTTATAGTTCTATTCCGCTTTAATTTATTTTAGTTTTAGTAATTTTAGTACTTCACTTTAATAATATTTTATTATATATATATATATATATATATATATATATATATATATATTAGGGCTGTCGGTTTAACGTTCATTTAATTATTAGTTATTTATTAGTTATGATTTTATTTTATTATGAAATTATTAACACATTTTACCCACCCAGTGTGCAAATGATATACTGATTGTATACAACAGTTCTAAATAAGAAGCTGATATTGTGTTATATTTTAGACATAATATTGTCTGTTTTTGTTACCTGAATGAATTTTTGTTTCTGAATGAATTATCATTTTGAACGAATCAGGGAACCTATTATTCAATAGCCCGTTCATTAAGACTTCATAAAGAATGAATCGGCCGTTTGAATGAATCGAATAAATGAATAACTCAAAGGGCCCTATTTTAAGGATCTAAGCGCATGGTCTAAAGCGCACTTAGGGTGTGTTTGAATCCACTTTTGCTAGTTTAACGATGGGAAAAAAGGTCGGCGATCTAAAATGGTTATCCCTATTCTATTAGTTAGTAATGGGTGTGTTTTGGGCGTAACATTCAATAAACCAATCAGAGTGTAATTTCCCATTCCCTTTAAAAGACCGTTGCCCTCCGCCATTTGGCGGAATTTGCAAGCGGAAAAACGGAACGCTTCTCCAGAGAGGAAACGGATCTGCTCGTGCTCAGGGTTAAAGCAGGAGCAAACCAACTACAGGACAAGCCGGATTCCACCATATCTTTAATTACAATATTAATCTTTTACTTTGTAATCCTTTTATTTTTTAAATATTTGGCATGTTTGTGTGCTGCTGTGGATCCCTGTGTGTGTAATAGGTAGAGTGTACGCGCGTTGTGGACCCGCCTATATTGGCGCACATTACTAACGCACTGTTTAAAGCTACACTGTGTAAAATTTTCTCCCATCTAGTGGTGAAATTGTATATGACTATAACTGAATATTACTTTCTAGCCCCTTAATTCCGAGGGCGTTTTAACTCCTACGGTGGCCGTATTATTGCAAGATTAACATGGCTTCCAGTTCGACTTCATCCATGAGTGTTCCTTCAAGTGATGAGGTTACTTTCGAAAACTATTACAAATTGCATTTAGTTATTTAGTCAGTTAACATGAATGTTATGACCTCTATGTAAAACGTATAATAGTTTTACGTTTTCGCTATTTTGTTACCATTTCATTGATAACATCAGCTATCAGGTTCCCAAACGAATGCAAACTAATGTTAGTAAAGTACCAATGCTATCGTTATTCTGTATATTGTACGAGATTAATAGTGTAAGGAAATGTTTACAGCGTAGCATAGACGTGGATCATCTATATTCAACAGGCTTTCAAATCTGCTGGCAGTCACGAGTAATCTCCCCCTCGCATTCGTCACGGTTCCACTGACTGTAAAAGCGCGAAAGGCGAAGCTTGAATATCCAGGTATGTCCCTCTTTGGCTAATGTATTTTCAAGATGGAGGCGCAACATGGCTGCCGCCATTCGAGCGATTCCCTTATATGTATTTTGAATGGCAGATTCTACGCTTACGAGAGTACTTGATTAGTTGGTGGAAGTAATTACACATGAATGAGCACGTATAATTTTGAAAGAACAAAGTGTTTTTTGCTAAGAATCAACTTAAAAAAATGACATAGTGTAGCTTTAAATAACAAAAAAAAAATTGCAGTCTATTTCAGTTGCCTCAAAATAACGCTGCATTGCACCAGGTGTATGATAGGGCCCTTTGACTTACTCATTTAGACATTTTCCTATTTAGAGTATTTTATATAAAAAAAAATGAATAATAATTATATTCCATATTAATTGAAACCCATTAAAAGTTTAGTAGTTAAATCAAATGTAATATTTCTTTCTAAAACTACTTTTTGTAATGTCTGTTTATTGCTTTTCTCATTTAACACAATAATGCCTTTAAATAATCTTTGGTGGGGGGGGGGGGGTAATTTCTCAGCTAAATTTGATGTGCAATTAATTAGATTAATGAATCGCCACATTATGTAATTAATTAGACGAAATTTTTGAATTGCTTTAGTTTTCATTTTTAATTTTAGTTCAGTTTTTTTGTCATTTTGTAATGTGCTTTAGTCATTTTTATTTATTTATTAATTTAGTTTTATTAGTTCTATTCAGATTTAATTGAAGGAATTTTAGTACTTACAGAAACTTTTTTTTAAAAATTTGAATTGATAACAACGACAGACACAGTTATATTTTGGATACACTATTGAATATCTCTACATTTGAAACGAACAAACAGACAAAAAAAAAAAACATGTTGCTGCTCATTGGCATTGGAACAAGTTGTCACAAAGGAACCTACCATTAAACAGCCTATATGAAATAATAATAAAATGCAAAACAAGTCATGAAAAGGCAAAAGTACAGATACACACACACACACAGACGTCTGTGACATCACCAATCTGGTTAACAACTCAAAACGTGCAGAGCGAAGGAAATGCTCCTGAAGATGAACCCTGGATCCGCCCACACAGACGCGCAGTCGGAGACGTGTTGGGGCATGCTAACTCAACACGACAGTATGCTCCATGTGTGCCGCAGCAGAAGAATGCAGTTATTAAGCGGAGCACCTGCAGGCAGAAGCACTCTCCCACCACTAACCAGAAGACAAAGTAGCCAGAAAAGCCCCGAGTGGGCCGAGCAGCGAGCTCTAATGTGCTGCTTTTATTCATCACGGTCCGCGTTCACTGCTGCACCGCCGCGAGGGACAGTGAACGATTCGGACTATTCAGCCTCATTACAGAGTCATATTAATATTTAACAGACTGAAATTGAGAAATAACGAGGTAATTGATGGCATCAAAAAATGGAAGTGCTTGAACTCTATTGTATTATTTAAATATTTGTAATAGTGTCGCAATTACGGCCGGGGAAAAAATGCATCTAAAAATGCAATACGGTAAAATATTTAAGTCCAATATGTCGAAATAGAAAAAGCAAGGTTACAGTGTTGCGACAGAGCTTTAAATCACATCCCTCGAAATTTAATTACAGATATAAAAGAAAAAAATCTGATTTGTTGGCCCTACTGTGGAAGATTTTCTCCCGCAGAGCATAAAGCTTTGACTCAGATGTGTGAAATATGAATTTGCATTGAGATTTCTTAACAGGCACACGTGAAGATTATGCGGAGGGTGCTTCGAGTTACGGCTTTTTCTTGAAAGCTCTGGGTTGAGGTTGCCTGTTTGTGCTGATCCAAGACCCGCCGCCAATGCTTTACTCGTACTTTAGACATCATGAGGGAAACACTGAAAGCAGATTTCAGATCAGGGTAAGCTGGAGTTTTACTAATAAGGCATTCATCATTGAAATCAGAGAGTGAGAGAGAGAATGATGGTTAGTACGTGTAGGTCTCAGAGGGTGGTGAAAGTTAATGCGTCTTCTATCTGCTTCTTCAATAGATGAAGTGCCGTCCATTTTTACCAGCGCTGAGCTTTTCAACGTGCTTTTGCTGCCTCTATTCATTGTTCTGTAGCTCACACACGTCTTTAAGTGAGTTTTTTTTTTTTTTAGAAGAAAAGGTGTGAAATGGACTTATTTTTTTCCCTTTTTGTAGTCGTTGGCGTCATAACTCAGAAATGTCACTAGTGAAAGTCTCTGTGTTCTTGTGGTGCCGTCAGCCAATCAGCTTTGTCAAAATGTCATTTTCCTGTGTCAGGAATTAGTTCTGTGAAATTGACAGCTGAGGTCACTTTCAATTGCTTTGTCTTTGCTGATTATATGAAAAATACATGGCCAGTGTAGTCTAATTTGCAAATGAATGACTCTTACGAGTTGATTATGTTTAATGAATCAGTCATTAAGCAACTTGAATTAACCTATTATGTCCTTTTATAAAGTCTTGATTTTGTTTTTTGGGCTCTTCTAGAATAGGTTTTCATGCTTGAATGTTCAAAAAAACACATTATTCTTCACATATTTGACATTTTTGCAGCACCTTCCTTCCCAGTCTGTCAGTAAACACTCAGTTTTGTTCTGTTCTCTATGAAGCTCCTCCTTCTGAAAAGCACAATGTGCTCTAATTGGTCGGTTGGACCAGTGTGCTGTGATTGGTCAACCGCTTTGAGCGTGTTACCCTTAAAATAACCACGAGTTTCAACACACTAATAACGCAACTCAACCAGGTCACACCCCTTTTTGCGTATGCCTTGGGTGAGAATTATATTAAAGAGGGATATTGGGATGTGACTGGTTTCATTTTTTAGGATTTAAATAAATAAATAACATGAATATGTTATAAAAAATAGTACTTTATTTGTTTAGTATCTTTGTTCAGTATATAATTTGTGATCAGCTTGTACTCTTTTATTTATGAATTAATAAAAAAAAAAAAAGAAACTACAGCTGATCTTTCATAAGAAAGGAAATGGACTTTTATAATTCAGAATGTTTGCTGTTTTCTGTTCTCTTCTGTTTTGTCCTTTGACTCTTTATTCCTCTTTTAAATTGTTTGTAGAAGTCGATACTCTTGTGGAGGAAAACAGACCTTGTATGATGTAGATCAGATGGTGTTGTCGTTGTCGGTTGCCATAGTAACATAAATTAACTTCACAAAAAACAGCACTGAGCACCAAACTCTGGGTGCTACGCTTTTGCTCACGATGTTTATCTCTGACATCAGATGAAACAACGAGAGGAGCACTAACGAGCATTTCGTTAGTCATTGGAAACAGAATGTGGAGAATCAGCCATACAGCTGTTTATTTACCGGATCATTACCTTGAGATTGATAATAACACAAGAAAAGATTTGACACAAACATACATGCACGTGCATTTAAGGGGGAAAAAATGGTAATGAATTTTTTTTGAGGCGCCATAAAAAGCCAGCGCACAGAAAAATTGCAAACAGCTGCCGGCACACCTGTAGCATTTCTCATTTTTCAGCACAGATTTGCTGGCTGGTTGACTTAGAGGGGCGTAATCGGACTCTGAAAGCAGCACAAATAACACTGAAATGAAGTCCTGGGCTCTGGAATCAGCCTTACAATAACAGTCATACTACAAATGGTGAAATATGACTTTGCTGTGTCAACATAGGCCCTGTTTACATCTGGTATTGAGATGTGTTTTTGTCGATCGGATCACAAGTAGATGAGGGAGACACATTCCCGATTACACATGGTGGTTTAATTGCGTCTTTTTAGTCAATTTTTAACCACTTCTGTCCTGATTTCTTCGAGGGGATGGTCTACGGGCGGGTAAATGTATGTTTTTTTCCGATCTTCCGATCTAATGGATAAAATACGTTTTTCATCTTCAAACTAAACTTTGGTCTTCAGTCGACAAAGTTTAAATCCCGTCTGGCGAGTGCGCTTCCCGTAACGTTTACGCATTAGGTCAGTAGGCGGAGAGTAGGTGGTCTTTTGTGGCTGTTCAAACACATTTGAACAATACAAACACATACAAAAGCAATCCGGTCGAATGTGTTTTCAACTACCTCTGGAATGTTCTATTCTCCTATCATAGTCTGAATTCTTGCTGATACCTTGTTTAAAAGCACTGATGATAATTGCACAACTTTGAAAGAAATTCAATTCAGTCTATACAGTAACAGATTTTCCACATTTATTTAGAGAGGCTATTTATAGCTATAAAGATTTATTTAATAACTCATAATGGGAACATTCACAAGATTGCAGGGCATAATAAAAATAATAATTGATTTTTTAATGATTATATTTTTTGATTTGAAGTAGCTTTGATTCAATAATTTATGCGTCAAAGCGTTAACTAAACGAGTGTAAGGAGGACTTTTGAGTAATAAAAAAAAGGTATTCATATCGTTTTTAGATGAAATTGCAAGAAATCCGCTATAAACCAGCGCACGTTGCATGACTATGTTGATCTGTGCTGGTGAAGTGACACGATGAGTGTCAAACCACCACAAGCGAGAGAGACACCGAGAGAATCACTAATGGACTGAATCCCGCCAGTGAATTTGCCAGTCCCCAGTCTAAATAGATGACCAATTTGTAAAATCGTCCGCCTGAACATAAGCATCTTGGGCCACTTTAATTGGTCAATTTCCCACTTGTATTGAGTGCCCGGATTGATTTATTGCCTTTTTTAAGAGGCCGTGGGGACCCAGCGAGAACAGCTGTGCCAGACGGCAGACGCAGTTGCAGAGTTGTTGGGAAAACAAGGATGCGAGCACCGAACATCCAGCAGCAGCAGACGGAGAGGAGCAGATATTTGGGGGGAGGTGCAATAGTTCAGAGAGAAAAAAAAGAAAAAAGATAAGCTGTGTTCAGAAGAGAATAGCCTTCTGTATACTGCAAAGTATACTGGAATTTTTTCATTTATTGAATGGTAAAAGACTAAAATTGCTTAAAAACCTGTTACATAATTGGATGCTTACTCTTTACATGAAAAAACTGTAATAGATCTTTTTTTAAATGTACAATGTTTGTAAGTTAAAAAGAATAAGTCGTCATATAATTTACAGTGAAAAACAACCGCATACTTTATTAATGAATAATGACTCCTATTCCTTCCATTTCTTCCATCGTTTCGCTATTGTGTTGTTACATGAAAAAGAGCAAAGAGCACATTATTCAAAATGGAAGAAAAAGTTGAACGGAAGAAAAAGTCGTACAGGTTTGGAAAGACATGAGGGTGAGTAAATGATGAAAGAGTTTTCGTTTTCTTTGATTACTATCCCTTAAAAATCATGCGTGTATGTGCTGCAGAAATAGCAAAGGTAGCATATTAGTGTGCTAACATAGTCAAAGAGAACTGAGCAATGAGGAGGGAGTTACAAGCGGAAGAGTGGAGTCAAGAAAAAAAAGACCAACAATAGCAAAGACCAGAGGAGGTAGAGACAGTTGGCAGGAGTAGTGTCTGCTGTCTGGCAGAAGCAGCGAAAGGGATGTATTTCAGCAAACAGACCCCTGTGAGCGTGAACCCAGCCTTGAAGAACCAAGAGAGAGAGAGAGAGAGAGAGAGCTTGATTAGTATATTGTCATGATCGTACAAGTCTGTTGCTGATTGCGAAGGGAATTTTAAGAAGAAGGGTTCTGCGTTGTGTTTGTGAAGTGGCAAGTTTGAGGTTATGGAGTGGCACGTCTGTCAGACTCTGATGGATCTCCATCAAATCTGATATGATCTCCTCTCAAAAGCCCTCATGAATAATCAGAGAGCATAGTGGAGAAGTGTGGAGCATTATTGTGATTTCTGATCACCGCGGTCGTTTCATTTGTGGAACCTATCGCGTAGGATCACGTGAGGAAAATACTTCATGAAAATGCTTGAACATTGAATATATGTAGATAAGGCATCAAAATTTCATGCATGGTTAATCACACACTCTTTTGCTCTATTCTAAAATGTAGCTTTTTAAGCCATCATACAGTCACTGCACTTTAGATGCAAAGGTCAAACCTTAATTATACTGAGTTCTGGGGAGTTTCCAGATTTGTTTTTAAAGTGTTAACTGTGTTTTAACTTAACATGGCATATTAAAAATGAAAAAGCAAGCCAGTGGTCAAATTTTAGTTTTAGCCTAATTCCAAGGCAGCATAGCATATTATGCTTCTTCTATGTAATTTCATTTTAAACTGCACAAGATTATGCCGTTTTATGTTTTTTAGATGTCATGCTTTTAGCTTAGCAACATGCTAACTTCAAATTGAACTCAAGTCTCATGTGCAGAGGACAATTTGCGTGGTGCATGAAATCTCTTCGTTCCATCATAGGAAACGATGTTAAAAAGTCAGCTCACTAGGTTTTGGAAAAAAGCTTTTTTATCATTAGTATGATGGGTAGAATAATGAACATGGACTGTACCTCTGTAACATTTGCAGAAAACAAGCACATGCTTGCACTTCTAACTCACCTTTTACTCTCTTTTAATGTGGTTTACATTTCATTAGATGTCACGTCTCTTAAAAAAGGGTTTTCCTGACTTTTATGGAGAAATTTGAAGGCCATGTAAATTTATGCGGCTCTTCCACGATTATTCATGCAGAAAGTGTAGTGGGGTGTTGCTCACAGACATTGCAGGAATACTTCGGATTATCCATCGCATGCAGCAGCAGACGTGCCCTGGCCGCCGTGTTAACGCATTTCGGCACAGACGCTCCCAGGGAGAAGAGATAGCTGAGCGCATCCTGTCTGAAGTGAAATTCTTGGAAAACTCCTGCATTTTACGGTGCAGATTATGAGGTACCAAGTTACTGCAGGCGCTTCAATGCAGTTCTCATGAGCTCCTGGCTCGACTCTCCAAGCAGAGTTGATGGGTTCCTGCTGAATAAGTGAGTGAGGAATTTCTGCACATTTTTGGCCCACTCCAGGAGCCTTCTTTAAGATGAAAGGGACTTGAAGATCCCTCTCTTGTAGCGCTCTTTCTGGGCTACTTGAGTAAAGTAAAAGCAACTGCATTATGTAATGCCCGATACATTTCCACACCCTACCGTAAGACTTTAATTAAAGGGTATCAAACACAAATATCATGCCGTTCACTCCTCGAAGATTTGCAGACTTACCCAAACTAGCCTCTGATAAACGTTTGCAGACATTTTTGTTCTCTAACAGGGCAAGTTTGCTTGCTGCAGGGCATTGCACACCCTTTCCCGTTTCTCCACACCCTCATTGGAAACAGACATGGTCAGTAGAAAGAGGGTTAAGTTATGATGTAACATTTAGTTGTATCCAACTGAATTAAAGCCAACCGTTCTGAAAGTGCCCAGTGTTTCACTGGTCTTTTCTGTTTCGTCTTTTCTGGGAATGACAGAATGCCCACATTGTCCCTCATAGTTCAAACTCCGTTCCACTGGATTAATGTGATTTTAGGGTAGTTAAACTCTCCTTTCTGTACCTTGTATTTGAATGTATGTACTTGTGTGCGCCTAATCCCACCGATGTGTCTCCTAACTGCTGGATAACAAACTACCGGGAACCTTTTCAAAGATCAGGCCGGGTGCCCTGGGCAAACATATGGTGACTATTGGAGGCATCCGAATGGCTATAATGTCCATCATGCTCTAATGAAGCAAGACTTAGTTTGCATGTACCTTTCATGCATATACAAATGTGAACCTCATGTTTACTTGCAGAGGAAGTGATTAGGGCATTGGACACTATTATGTTTTCGTTGCTTAGCTTATCACTGACCGAGAAGAGGGCAGCTTAGCTGTGGACTGAAATCTGTCCTATTCAGAGAGTCTTGTTGTCACAGTTGAGCCTTGCACCCCCCCCCCCCCCTTTCTCTGACCCAACCAACACTCAGTCATCCTTCAGTTTAAACGCTCTGCCTCTTCTCCTTTCAGTGCTTCCATTGGTCCTGACGGCCTCAAAGAAATTAAACAAAAATCTGGTTAATTACTGCATCATGAGTCGGAAAGGAATAAATGAGGTGCGTAAGTAAAGCCATTATAAAGCAAAAGTCATTAAGCTGAGAAACTGTTTGATTTCCGAATCACCCAGTATGAGCTGGCGGCTAATCCAGAGACTATGGCGCAAAAGAGGTGAAACCCAAGATGTCAGCGAAGCATGTAATGTCCTCCTATTTTGCTTGCTCCGATTTGGATTTGGCCTGCTGGAGAGAAAGAAAGAGTGAACAAAGGAATGAACGAACAAATAATAAAAGGACATTTAACTTTAGCTTGATGTCTGATCCACAATGCAGTTTATTGTAGCCAAGAACTGCTTGGTTAGAGACAGGAAGGGACCGACTGACTAACAAAAAATATATACTGCAAACCTAGTAAACTTCTTACTCAGAAGTGCTCATTCTGCCAGCCTAGTGTATTAGTTATGGCTTGTTTCCACTGAGCGGTTCGGTACGGTACGCAATTATTTGCGTTTCCACTGTTAAAAGTTGTGAATGGTACCAAAAAGCCGAACCGTACCGTACCACTTTTTGGGTACCCTTCCGTTGGGGTACCTAGCACAGTGGTACGGTACTAAAGGGAAGAGCTAGACTCACTGCAGAACGTTGATTTGTTGACAGAGTATCGTCACTTGCGCGTGCTACAAGGGGAATGAAAACATAAGAAGCGCTATTTTTTAATATACAGCTGGAATATAATACTACGGTTATTCTTTCATGAAATGTAGTTTTAAGAGTTTTTCAGGCAAGAATGTAGTTGTTTAAAGCTCAAATCTGTGGTTTATTTATAATGATTTATGATAATTTGATCCATTCCAGGGATCACCGGGCGCCCGGCGCTCATGTTCCCCGCCTGGAACAGCCTTTCCTCGGCTAATCGTTCGGACGTTTGCCGTTGACTCTGTAGTGGTAATTCGCGTTGTGAATATAACGGGTGATCTTTGGTCTCGTGAATCGATCATTTGTTCCCTTGCCAATCGTTTTGGCTGAGGGCTAAGTGAAGTTTCATATATTTAGGCTATTTAACTTTTCCGTTGTAACGTTAACGTTAGACTAGCGCTGAATTTGTATATTTGACTGAATTGTTTGCTTTATTTCTTATTTTATAGCTTCTTGTAACTTTACCTTTTACTTATACTTTTATAAAGGCTATTATTGATAAAACTGAAATATAACTGGGTTGAGTTTTGTCATTTTTTATTTTATTATAAGATTATCACTGTAATATTGTTTTTTGCAACATTTGTACAAATGCACATATTGCCTAGAATATGTTTAATATTTTTAAAATTTAAACGAAAAGATGCAGGGTTGTGTTTTATATTCCGTTTTGTTATAAATAGGCTAACATTAAACATGCAGTAAATAATATAATCAGGTCTATACATTGCCTGAACCACATTTGTGTGCCTATAATGTTTAATATGTATATAAATGAAAACGAAAAAAGGCAGAGTAGTGTTTTATAATATATTTCGTTTTATTGTTGCCTAAAATGTACATGCAGAGCGAGCTGAGCGATGCTTTCAAGAACGCGCTGGTCCACTTGGAGAATTACCGGACTCGCGTCCTCGTCATTCAGCAGTCATTCTGCTGAGAACTTTGCGTACTTGGTATTGAGAAATGCCTAATGTCGGCGCTTCGCTTCTTGTGACAAAAATGCCGAGAAGCAAGGACAATATCTGCTGTAGGCCACCCATTGGTGTTTACTTTGTCGCTTTCTTCTTTGCGCGAAAATGACGTTGATCATTTTCAAAACCACGCCTATCAAGAAGGGTATTGTTGGCGGTGGAAACGCTAGCCGTATCATGGTTTACTGACCCGACCCGAACCGAACCATACTGTACCGTACCATACTGCTCAGTGGAAACGAGCCATTAGTACAAGTTCTCACTGCATTGATGCTCTCACAGAGATATAGGTTTTAATCTGGCTTGCATCATTTTCCGATGCCATTCCCTTCTCTCTATACTTTCTTACCACTCGCCCACAGTATTGTTTTATAAAAAGCTGAATGCCTTAAAGAAACGACTAAAAAAGAAAGCATGCTGTGTAACATCATGTTGTGCAGCAACTTAAGTACATACTTGGGCACATATGGTCCGCCCTTAATGCTGTTTTGGACGCAGACAGACATTTGTCCCTCTCTCATGGGCTGGCGTTTCTCGGTTCCACAAGTGCAGTTTAAATGATACAGCGTCTTGTAACCTTCCCGTCTTTTTCAATCTGCTAGTGCTGTCTCTGGGGTGTATGCTGACCCGGTCTGCCCTGGCCGCCTCTGCTCATGTTCTGCCGATAGATCATCAGTTTCTCTTCTCTCTCAACACGTCTGTTTGCTTTTCAAATGGACAATCAATGAACTCTTACTTCATCTCATTGACCTCTGGATAATTCAAGCCATTTCCACAGTCCTGCTTGGGGAAAACCGGCCTCTCTATCTCATTCATTCTTTTTCTTCCGTTTCTCTCTCTCGATCACCCCTCCTCCTCGTTTTACCCCAGACAGCAGGGCTGCGGCTTTGTGTTGCTTATTGTTCAGCCTGAAGGAATTAATGTGCTGCGAAATTAGCATTTTATCGGACTGCAGATACAGTAAAGCAGGTAATTAGAGATGGGGTGCGGGAAGCTGCTAAGGGAGCTGTGGAAGATTCCTGTAAAGGAACAGAGGTAAGGGACAAATAGAGCAGGGGATATCTAAAATAAGCACTGCACTACATTATAGACCACTATAGTTTTTTTTTTTTGTCATTATGAGTGATTTTTTCTTTAGGTTAATGGGATCATTGTTGTTTTTTTTCTGTTGTGATTCGTTTGAAAAACTCATGGGCCCAAAACAGACACCTGAGGGACACTGAAGGGATACAGCTTCAATTAATAACATTTATCTTCATATTTGGGTGTCACATAACACTTTTATTTAGATACTGTTATGAGTAATTTTCTTGCTTAATTTGTAACTGTATATAGATACACACAATGGTAATTTTGTAGGAAATTAAACATGTAAATATATTGAATTACTATATTTTATTTGTTTTAATATAGAATTATAATTATAAATTCTGATTCACATTTAAAGCTGCTGCAAAATAGAATATTTTATATATATTCTATTTTACAGGAACTTTTCAGCTAAATGTGGCTCAACCAATCAGAATGTATTCTCACATGTTAGCATTTTCACAGAGAATAAATGGTTTTAAGCGAGTTATTATATTTTACTGTAGTTTGTAAGTAGGAAATATCAGTTTACATTTCTTTTTTGCCATTAATTGTAATAATCCAGTGATATTTTTTTATGCACAACAGAGTCTGACAACAGCCGGTACTCCACACAGAGATCTGATCTCACCATCATCAAGTCTATCTGTGATTACAAATAGATACTGAGGCAGACTAAATTCAGAAGAACAGTGGCAACATCTCTTTTTTGTGTGTGTGAAAATACTAACGTGCCTAAGAATTTTGCACAGTTCTGATTGGTTGTGATAAATATAGAGTGGGTAATTAAATGCTTTGAGTTGTGATGCGCCATCATTGGTCCTGGGCTATTTTCAGTGGCAGTTCATCACTGAGTTCTAGGCATAAAAGTATTAAGGCTTTCTTCTAATGGCTCTTGGCTCTTTTTTCAGAATTTCAGTCATGGATCTCCCTGCTTATCTCTCTTTCACATTGGAACACTGATCTCCAGATTAAGTGCCAAAAACATTGATACCATCAGACTCCTGGAAGCATATATGATGGGGTTGTTTCCCCAAGATTTCTTTTGCCAAAGTCCTCCTTCGCTCCCTAAGAAATTGTGATCTCTGATAAGGATTTTCCGGAGTGGGGGCGTGGCTTAATTTGCTCAGGATTTTACATGCAGATCCAGAAGAAAGTGCACGAGTGCTCTCATATTTGTTCCCACTGGTAGTTTTCTAATGAACTTCCATGGTTTTCATCCGCCTTCACTGTATGAGGGTAAGATCACAGGCAGTAAGTCCACAGATAATGACTGTCCATATTATGGCTCTGAGAGTTGAGTCTGCTCCCAGCAGCAGGGGCTGATGGGTCCAGAAGTGCCCCTGGACCTTGGACAGACCTGGCACTTGCTGACTAGCCTCTGTCCAGTCCTCTCAAGTCCCCAGAGGAGGCTAAGGGAGCATGAGGGCTGTTTGCAGTCTGTTAAGGGCACTGTGTGTCTCACATAGACAGATGGGCCTCTCTTTCCCCAGCTCTTAGTGCATTCTACTGTAGGTCAGAAGCCATGTTACACCAAGTAGGATGTTCAGGAAGATCCTGGATCACTATTATTACCTATTGTTGAGGATTCCAGATGAGGAATGCCAATGTCAGTGAATACCTATTAAAAGAACATATGTTCACCGGCAAGACGTCTATGAAAATAGGTGTTTTTCATAACTAAAGGCTAAAGTTTCAACCCTGTTACGCATTCTATCATCTATTTAATGGCAATATTTATCTATTTTTTTATTGCAGTCATACTAATCAGGTTTTAAAACTGTATTTAGACATGTCCCAAATTTTATTAACAAGGTAACTAGTAACCAAACTCAATAGAATATAAAACATCAAATAATAACTATTTTTGACCTTTTGAGATTAGTGATTTGGTTGAGCGATTTCTTTAACAGACCATTTGACTGAAAAAAAAAGATCTTTAATTTTTAAGGTTTATTAGGTTTTTAAGCACTTGACGCCCTATTTTGTACCCTGTTTGTGAAAAGTGTTGACATACGTATGCTATCCAAGTGTCCTGAGATGTGCAACACTGCATGTCTCTGTGTTTCCCCTCTGTTTTACATCAGCTTTGCACTTGGACCTGCTACAAAAACTCTGCATTATCCTGTTAGTAGGAGTTGTTATTTCTGTGGTTAATCACAAGGTAGGGTTCTTTTTGAAAATGAACCAGAAAACATTCATCACATGCAGCTTCTTAATTGAGCACATTTATATGTGCTTGGCCTAGTGCTTTGTGGTCTGCAGGTAACAGGAAATAACAGTGTTGCTGAGTCCTCAGCCCCGTTCGGGCAGCGTTTGATAGTTGGCGCTGGGAGGTCGGAAACTCTAATCCCACAGTTCTCTCTCCCCCCTCTGCTTTTCTGAGTAAAGACAGCATGATTTCCAGCACCCAGAGGATTGCATACAATAAGAACATTATCCCCGAAAGAGAACTGAGGTGACACTTATATATAGATAGATGGATGATACCTCTGCTTCAATCAATCTCATGCAAAGAGGTGGGGGGCCACATGGAGACATAAATGATTAGGTGCTATAAAGGGAAAGTTATATAAATACATAAAACATGTATACATATAGATGAAAAAAATGTATTTGATCAACAATAAAGTTGAAACAGTTATTGTTTAATTTTACCATTTAAAATGTTTTAAAATGTCATTACTCCAGTCTTCAGCGTCACATGTTCCTTCAAAAATCATTCTTGTATGATGATTTGCTGCTCAAGAAACATTTCTTATTAGGGGCCAAGCACTGAATGTATCGTTGATAGCCATGATATCGTTGATGAATGATAGCCAATGTTCCATTGGCTATCCTATTATTAGTATAGAGAATTATTCTAGAGAACATCCTGAACTTTAACCACAGCAATTTTAGAGTATCTAACTCAATCGCTCTAGCGCCACCTTCTGTCCAAATGTGCACTTACGCTTTAACTAATAACTTTTTAACCATAAGGGGCAGGAAAAAAAATATTTTCCACTGATTCCTGGGTTCAATGATTTGATTGCACCCTATTTCATAATTTTCCATCATGAAAATATTACCGCCATTTTGAATTTTCTGATAAACAGACTCCTCGAACTCCTCCTAGGCCGTTGCTCCAATTTTCACAAAAATTGAATCGGATCATCTTCAGACTATGCCGACTAAAAGTTCTGGAACTCATTTGATTCGTCAAACTGTTCTTGATTAACGCTCAAACAAATTTGACGAAGAGCACGTCAAAATGAACCTGAGGCTATATCTCCACAATGCTTTAACGTATTCGGACCAACCTGAGGCTACCTGCACAGTTTTTGGTTCAGTGCCACCTAGTGGTCAGGATATATGACAAATGGCTATTTTTGCTTATAACTTCTGAACGGTTTGGCCAAAAATGGTCTCTTTAAATTCGGTTTGGCATGCCTAGTCGAACCATTCCTCGTTTTCTAATACCGGCCATTTTGGGTGTCGTCCAAATAGAATGCTATATTTTAAGAGTTTCACTGGAAACTCGGTATGTGTCTTTGGCACCATGCCCTGAAGGTACTCAAAAAGTTTTGGAGCAGCACCACCTTTAGGTCAAAAGTTAGAATGAAATTACAAAAATCATTTCTGATTAAAATAGCCTATTGTAATGAAACTGGTCTTAAATGATTCATTGGGTCATGCTGGGAACATGCCAAACTGAATCTGCCAAACTTCCTATCCACCATTTTGATTTTCTTTAAAAACCTACCTTTTCAAACTCCTCTTAGACCGTTTTACCAAAATCGAATCATATCATATTCAGACAATGCAATAAAGAAAATCTTCAGACAATGCCAGCATAAAGTTCTGGATTTCGTGTCGAAAGACGAAACTGTTTTTGTATACCGCATCAACTAATTTGATAGCATGATGCCAATAACTCGGAGGCAGTATCTCTGCAATGTTTTGGCATATTGACACCAAACTTTCCATGTGTCATTGTCACCTAGAAATAGAAATTTCAAAAGAACTCCATTTATTTGAAATATAATTCTATTCTAACATTATACATGTATTTCCTGTTGCTTTTGATCAATTTAATGTGTCCTTGCTAAATAAAAGTATTAATTTATTTGAAAAAAGATAATCTTACTGACCAAAAATGATGCTCACTCATTTTTGCTTGTCTAAACTGAGTTTGCATACTAAAATCTTTAATGTATTTGTAATTTTTTGTGATAACAAAATAAGTGAATTTTACACTCAGAAAAAAGTGTTTTACACAGACAGAAAAAAATCCCAATTTACGTTGATAGTTTTGAATCAGTTGATTCAAATCATTAATTCAGTTATTTTAAAAGTTGTTTCTCTAAACGTTGGCTAAAATGAGTTTGTAACTAAGTCTGCTAACCAGACCATTTTGTAAAGATCACAAGTGAATAGACCTTATTTTTAAGCAGTTTTTTGCTTGTGGGCGAATTATGGAGTTTGTTTTGAAGGGGAGGGCTGGGCAATGATAACAGCATGTTATTCATTTTAATGGAGGTGTTGCGAGTGAAAGCCAGTGTGCAGATTACAGGGGAGGCTTTCGGTTGGCTTTGATGCCTGTCACCATCTGGATGTTCATGTTTATAAATGATGCTATTGTCATGGATGCCAGCAAAAAGAATCAATGGGATATGAACCCGCCTAGATGATCTAACATTATTTAAGTTGCTTCAATGCGAAGATCCTGATCCTGGAGTTAGTGCTTTTTCTTTTGTCTCATAATGATTATATTTGATATAAACATCAAATTGATCTGCGATCACTCGTCTGGCTCGTTCAGAGGCTCAAAAGTCACCCCTGCAGGAAAGCAATCATTTTTGGAGTTTCAAAACAGCCCTTTGCTAGTTTGAAGAAAATCTTGTTCTTGTCAATGTTATGCAACGCCTCGGTTGCGTTTATTTTGTGGAATCTGCAGGCAAACCCCTTTGCGCTCAACACTGCCAAGTTGAACCGAGCCCTTGTTTGCTTTGTGCTAGTCTCCAGCTCTGTTTGAAGACCAGGCATTGGGGGTTTGGAGGACATGCACTGGGAGAATAGTCTGAGGGCAGTGCAGTCGAGGGGTTGCAGGTACGAGAGTAAACACTGCCCGAGGGCTGCACTTACTGCTTTAGTTAACAACAAGGCGGCAAAATGTTATGTTTACCTTCTACTCTGCTGGGAGCATCAAGTCTTTAGCTTATCCGGGAAGTGTTGAGGCAGATGTGCTGAAGTTTAGGAAATCATATGCTTTTATTCTGGTTTTAAGAGTGGTTTATGGACTGTGGTTTAAACCACAGGTTCCCCCTGTTTTATTAATTCTCTTATGCAAGATAAGAACAGTAATCATCAAAATAGTAATGAAATTGACCTATCAGTAAGCCCCTCCCCTCGAACGCAGATGAGCCAATGGCAGTTGAGTATCAGTTGCACGGGGACCGTCGCTCAGACATCTTTAGGTTTTAGTGCTATAGAAAAACATTGGAAGATCCAAAGCTCTACTCGGTTTGATGGTGTTTATGCTACAAAAATGGTAAAACGATGTGCCTGGGGTACTTGTAACACTGAATCCAGGTATCCTGAGAAGATTGGGCAATGGAGTTTATTTTATTTTATTCCATTTCCTAAACCCAAACAAGACAGAGCAAAATGTCTTCATGGTGTTTAAATCCAATTATGTGGGCGCAGTAACCTGGTTCCCTAAGGATCAACTCCAATCCCAATGAAGATGAAAACATTCATTTTCTCTGTGTCATATTCTCATTTACTTACAATTACATTAAGTGAGTCCATGCTAACGTGCAAACGTAAATAGCTAACTATTCTTCCGTCATATACAGTGTAGGTCATAAACCTATTTCAGTGCCTCTCCATATTAAACTGGTTAAATGTAAATTATTTTAATCTTACCCTGCGGTACAAGAACAGTGTTGATCCTGGATGTTGCAACCTGCGATCGTGACGACCGTAACATGAAGCTTCTCCCGCTTGCATTGTGATCTGTAATCCCTCGCTTCCAAATTAATCTAGTAACCCACCATATTTATTTTAAAATCTTTTATATATCCCTCCATGGCATATTTAAGTCCCACTTGAATGCTCCTCGACAAGAGGTGGTCCTTCGGTGTCCAAAATTGATCACAAACAACTTGGGACGGTTTTCACACTGACAGCTGTCATTGTACGAGTTAGCGACAGTAACTGAGGGGGCGGGGGTTACTAGGGTTGTAACGGTATGAGATTTTCACGGTATGATAATCGTCTCAGAAAATATCATGGTTTCATGGTATACGGTATTAAAGAATCATTATTATTATAATCATCAGCTACAATGACCCTAAAATGAATGAAAACAGATAGGGTTTTTTGGTTGAACATGGTTTATTAAAACAAATGAACTCAGTCTATGAACTTTTATTTTGACAGGTTGTACTAAACTCCTATGAGTTTCAGTCAAGAGTGTCTTTGACGATGATTCTTTTAAATAAAATTATGAAATGCTCATTTATTTCTCTCAGAGCAGCTCTGGATATGTTCATGCGTTCACGTCCTCATATTGTGAGTGAGACGGCAGACCCTTTAAACACCATGGGCGTCACACATACTAAAGAATATAGATTTACAGTATAGCAGTTTTTTGACACACACTCATATATTGATTTGATTTATTGCACAGCTATATTTTAGATTTATTCATCCATCTATCAAATCACGCATTTTTCGTGACATCTGCGTCAAAATGGAAATAATACGGCCTTGAGTTATAAATGGAACTTTATCTGCAGGGAGGGATGGTGTTCGCAAATATTGGAGAACATGTTCGACGTATCCTCCTTTTGCAGCCACTCTTCGTCCACATTTCTGGACACAACTGGATATCCACCTTCAAGGAAAACCCCGCGTTCATTTTTCAGATACCCAAAGTATTCCCACACTGCAGATTTCAACTTTTTTTCTGCGGGGGAAAGAGATTAGAATTCGCAACCTCTGTCTCAGACATTTTCTCTGCTGTACATGTATGGGTGGAGTCTAAGCTCAAGTGGAAAGAAGTTGCATATGCGCTGGTGAGATCTGTTTTAATTTTTTTTCCAAAACCTTGGATAAGCAAATGTTCACGATATGATAATCATACATGTCAATATCGTGATAAACCGCCATACCGGTATACCGTTACAACCCTAGGGGTTACCGATAGGTGAATTGTGACAACATTTAAGAAGCAACCTGCAGGATTTTACCTCAGTGATCCTTAACTTCGGTCGAATCATTTGAGGCATTCTAATAATTGTAAAACTGCATATGTGGTATTCTTAATCTGGCGCTTTTCTGAACGCTACAACACAACCCGTATTCAAGTCTGAGTAGCTACACATTGTTGCACTGTACATGCCTTCAACAGCAGTTTTGAAACTGGGAACCAGCGACCAGATTTAGCTAACAATAACAACACTGATCTGTGACATCAAAAAGTTTAAAACCATTGGCGTGGAGTATGTCTGAGGCTTGAGGTTGATGAGAATGCATTTAGTTTTGAACAAATATTTATTTTGCGTCATGGGCCTTAACAGCAGTAGTGAGAGACGGAGACAGGTAGACAGTTAGGAGTAGCTGAGGGTGGGCAGCCGAGTGACTCGGGACTGCATGCTGACAGGTGAGCATGTTCCCGCTGGTGGGCCGAAGCACTGGAACGCAGATGGATTTCACACCCGTCCTTCACATCAGACCCAGTGCTAAGCTTATTTCTCTCTCGCTGACAGTTTATATTAGAAATCATCTGTCTCGCTAACACACATACATCATCAATATGCAAACTATTTCAGTTATTATTGGCACAAATTCTTGCAGATCTAAATCTGTTACTTCAGTTCAAAGGTAGCAGTGTGTGTTTTGTGTCATGACTGCCACTAAGTGTATGCTTTCATCAAATGCAGCTTGCTGTGGATAAAATTACAGGAACAGTACCTTACCGTGGGCCTTGGTCGGAAACCTGGTTTTTGTCTGGATTTTGTCTTACCTTATGTCTTAAGGTGACTCTTAACACAATGGCTAGTAGTAAGTGTCTTTAACTTTAATGCTGACGTGTTTATATTCTGTTACCGAGCAGAAACGCATGTTTTTGAACCCTCCACCATATGCCATTAGTTGGATAACGTGATAACCCTGCCCCAAACTCACACCATTGGTTGAGCCAGTGTTACTATGCCAGGCTGGTCGGATTGTTCAAACAAGCAGAGCAATGTTTTGAAAACGCCAGAGAGTCGGTGTTTATACTTTTCAGAGTGTCTACTCTATATGGCTTATATGTTAAGCTGAATAAGAATTTTAAAAATCACACCAACTTTAAAGATACTGCAATTCTTAATGATTCGTTTTAATTTTATTCTGTCAAAACAGTAATATTTGTGAAATATTATTACACTTAGTACTAATTGTTTTTTTATTTTAAAATTAAAATGTATTCCTATGAGGGCTAAGCTTAATTTTCAGCATCATTACTCCATCTTCAGCATCTTCAGTGTCACATGATCCTTCAGAAATCATTCTAATATGCTGATTTACTGCCCAAGAAACGTTTCTTATTTTTATCAACTTTGAAAACCATTAATGCGTTTTTTGTCAAAACCGTGATACTTTTTTTCAGGATTATTTGATGAATAGAAAGTTCAAAAAAACAAAATGTATTTGAAATAGAAGATTTTTGTAACATTATAAAATCACTTTTGATCAATTTAATGTCCTTGTCCTTGTCCTTGTGGGAACATTTTTTGGTCCCCATGAGGAAAACAGCTTATAAATCATATACTAAGTGATGTTTTTTGAAAATGTAATAATGAAGAAAGTTTTCTGTGATGGGTAGGTTTAGTGTAAGGGGAAATAATATACAGTTTGTACAGTATAAAATCATTATGTCTATGGAAAGTCCCCATAAAACACAAAAAAACAATGCGTGTGCTAACCACTAGGTTTTTTCATCAAGAAAATGATTATCAGAGAAGCTGACAGAGTCTATTTTGAGTGATACCTACCTTCAACCAATGTATCATAGTTTAATTCCTTCTTTTAGATTTTTTTTAATCTCTTATCTTATTAATCTTAAAAAAAGAAAAAAGAAAAGAAGGGTATTTTTGCCCTGGAGCGGTAGAAACGGAATTTGTATTTAGTGGATTCTGGCTCCCTAATGACTCGAGTTAAATGAGCTCAGAGTCTGGCTGAATGCTCTATAATTGTGATGAGTCTTTTTACCTCCGAACAATTAAAGATGCACATGTTCTGTGGAGACCGTTGTCGGACAGGGAGGGCTGAGCATGTGCTGGGACATCCACCCAAACACTAAATAGTTTTACCCATTGTCCCTGTCGACACAGGTATCACAATTGATTAATTACGGCTTCCTTAAGCTCTAAAGTTTCTATCTTGAAGGATCCAAAAATTTTAATTGTCAGTTACTTTTTCTCATGTTATTCCAAACCTATTTGACTTTCTTTCTTCTATGGACCACAAAAGATATTTAGAAAGTCAACATTCAGACAATGTTGTTTGAATCCCATTGACTTTCATTTTATAGACCACATTTGCTGGTCTAAGATCAGATTCTTTCTGGTCTAAGATTAGATACATCCTACATGTCCAGAGGAGAAATCTGATCTGGAAGCTGCGCTTCTACCTCCAAGATGCCTCATGAATACCGATTCAGATCAAAGCTGGCCTGTGCTATGGAGGAACTCTGCAGTTGTACGAACGGAGTGAACGAGGGATGCTTAATGGATGAGTGGCAGAGGTAAAGATGCATGTCTGCCCCTGAGCCCTGACAGGAGAGGAAGAGAATAAGAGAGATGGAGTAATAGGTCGTTCAGGGGGTCAGGCCATGCGAATGCAAATATTTATACAAGCGATTAAAACACCCTCTCGATGCTGCCCACTCTTTTCAAATACAGTTCCCTGTCTCCAAAAGCGCTGCTTCTCCTGAAGGCAAGACTGACTGAGGGAGCAGGAAGAGAAATTTGAGAGGAAAGAAAAAGCCCAAACAAATGGTGACGTAAATCTGAGTCACTCTCCTTTTTGGCGTTACAATACAGAGATTAGAGCACTGGGCTCTTTTTTGGGACGCGGATCTCATCCGTTTCTCTTTTTATAGACTTTCATCCCCTCAGCCAACAAGCCCAAGAAATTTCACACTGTCACAGCCATTTGCTGAGAGGGTCAGATTTGTTAATCTCATCAGCGATGATCGTGATGCACCATTCTACAATGTTTGACTTTACCGGAAATAAAAATATTAACTTCGTTATTTTATAGTAATTTTCCATGCAGCTTTTATCTGTTTTTAGCTTGAGAATGACACAGCATTCTAAAAACATGGCACTCATCTTCTGTGTGAATGGTCCCTTAGACTGTTATAGCGACCCGAATCTATATCGAACACAGATTATTTTCAACACACACACACATCTACAAAATCAATATTTTGATCGCTGACAGCTTCTTCACCAGATCCACCATAGAGTGACAGTAATATTTGATTGCTTACAATAATTGCTCTGCTGTAAATCACTGAGCCATTACAAGTTTTGCTGATGATACTTCCTATTCTTTTGTTTTCTGCCTTCGGTAACTATGAGTGAAATGTCACTAAAAGGTGTATTTTATAAAGGTGAATTGCAGTTATTCAGTCATCAAAAATGTAATTATTGTTGTGCAGAAAAAATATACTTCCCCTGTTACACACCTCGGGTCATTAGCGACCCTATACAATTTTTTACAAAAAGTGAATGTGAAACCAGGGATTCTTTTTATGTTTTTTTTCTTCTTGTGATGTTGTTTATAATGAATAGATTCAGGAATACTAAAAAGGCTGATGTCCACCTTTAAAAAATTAACAAAAGGGAGGGTAGTGAATGACTAAAGACCCGTGGTATGCGTTTGAGGGTTCATTTTTAAAACAATTAAACATTATGTATAAGCCAATTTGTGGGTAGGTCAATGAAAATGCTTCCTCTAATATTACACTTTTGATGTATGCATTTTAAAATTTCCTGAAATGACACTAATTGTAAGATAGGACTGAAGGAAATGGTATCCCTTGTGAAACTACCGCAGCTGATTTAAAAAAAAGAACCCTTTGGTTGTTTTTCCTCCGTTAATGACATTTTCCAGAGAGCAAAGGTCTTTTGGCGTGTACAGTAAATTCCCTTAAAGACAGATCTTCCTTGTTACTCCTTAAGTTTTAGATTCTTCTACACAAAAATGCACCGTAACCACAGTAATCATGTGATGGATTGAATAACCAAATACAGTCCCCTCAGCTTCAGCGATTATGCACCAATTTCTAAATTCAGAGATGCTTTTCCAAGAACAGGCTCAATTCTAAGAATGGCTAAATCAGATGAGGGGTGTTACTTAATGACTATGAAAGAATTTCCTGTTTCATCATACACAATTTAAGGTTGTGAAAAAAAAAGATATTTCAAACCCACACTCTGACAGAAATAGTCTCACAGACACAGTCAACACGAGTCATCGTGATGAGCACGGAAGGAGTTTGTCGTGAATGAGACTGTTTTTTTAGTGAGTAGGTGACAGCGTGAAAATACATCTTCACCACAACATTGATTTGCTTTCAGCGGTGCAGTGTTCCTTATTTGTTCAACCATGCACATATTCAGTGAAAGCACTTTTAGGATGCTTTCCGGGTACTTTTACCTCAAATGATCTGTATACGATATGTGAGACCACTCAAAGTGCAGCCGTTCAACACATCTAACATCATATTTCACTCAGAATTCATTCACACTTGAAGTTTGTTTGTTCCGGACCAGAAAAGACAATTATACATTTAGTCCTGGTTTGCTTAGTGTTCACACTGCGATTTTTAACACCGAACCTAAAGATACAAAACGCAAACAAAAACGGCTTTTATAGGCCTATTGTAAATTTTGCGACGGAACTTGTCGAAATCCAAAACAATGCTGTGCGCTAGGCTGTTAGAATGCAGCTAGACAAGGAGTCTTCATCGGGACTGTATTCTCACTCGTTGAAGCGCAATTAGAACATTTTAAGATCAAGAGGTGCTCATTTGGTTGTCAACTGTGATAACTAATGCGCTGACAGAATCAGAACCTACTGCTATTGATATTACACATTTACCGTTATGAGTGATAACCAGCCCGATCTCACTGCAATTTTCTACGAATTTTACGAGGTGGCTAATTCGTACGAATTAGTAAGATTTTTGCTAAATCGTACATATTTTACGAGTTGCCCAATTACCCATCACGTGGGTTTAGACAAATCGTACAAATTCGTACGAACTGGTCGTGAGATAGCGTTGGATATAACACCATTAGGGTTCGTTGGTCCGTGTAGTCGGACTGCTTTCAGACCTCAAGTGAACCGTCCCAGAGTTCATTTGCAATCGGGCCGAGACTGCCTCGCTCAGGCCGTCTCGGAGCGATTGTTTTGGTGCGTATCCGAGCGCGATCTCGGTGTTCACATATAAGCCTAAACAAAGTGAACCAAGGTGCGAAAGCACCCTAAGACCGCATTATTTTTGGTATGAAAAGTCATACATAATTTTTTGACTGTTAGTTTATTTGTTTGTTTTTACGAAGTTTATACATACATTATGTAAACTTTTGTTATTATTTTTAATGTTATATTACTTATATTATTACTTATTATATTTGCTGCCACTAAATCTGCAAGCAAACCTTTTCAGTGACCAACTGTAATAAATCCAAACATGAATCTCGACTATATTGTTTGCTATTGTGGTCGCTGAATAAATGCACTTACGCAACCAAAGTATTTTGTTGTTGTTGTTTTAATAGACAGACATTAACACAATTTGCAATTACCGGTATTAGAATTCATTTCAATTTATTTTTAGAAAGAAATTAACTGTTTTAGCTTGAGAGAGAAGGTTTTACCAGTTTTCATAACTTGAAAAGTTTGTATCTATATGGTAAATATAATAAAGCCATATAGTGAAGTGGAAAAATATAAATTTTTTAATGAAAAGAACTGATGATCTGAAATTCTGAAATTATCAGAATGATCCATTTTGAGTAGAATAATCATGATTATCAGTTTAACCATTATCATGCAGCCCTTCATTTTTTATCCAAAGCCATAATCTGGATACATTTACTTTAAGAAGACTTATTTAATATCTGCCATACATGTTACAGATTTAATCAAATCAAAGGAGGGATTACACTCAAGGTGGGGTCTGATCCATATTTTCACCAGAATATATAATAATGACTTCAGGGGCTATTTAGACTTGGACAAGGAAGTACCCACCCAACAACCACCCAAATTACTATAACAACACACTAAAAACATTGGGAACACGTTGTCAAGCAAGGACCTAAAAAAAAGAAAAAAGAAATTCACTCATAACATCTTTGCAACCATGTAACAACACACCAGAGCAGTAGATTAGGTTTGGATGTTGACCATATCATCACTGTTAGACTGAAGACAAATATATCAGACTGGTGTTTCAATACTGAGTGAATGAGATTGTCCTGTGCTTATTAATGTTTTAGACATTATCAAATTTAATTTTAATCAGGCCTTGGAAGCCAGTGATTGAGGGTACGACTTCTATGTCTCTTTTTGCTCTTTGTCTCGCTCTAAAGGGTGGCAGGCGAACGGCTGCCAGATGATGATATAATGAACATGAAATGAGAGCGAGGCAGAGAGCGAGAGAATGTTTGCTTTTATTTAGTTGATAACCCATGTGCACAATTTGCTTTGAAAGATGTTCAACAATTACATAAACTGTAGCTGATTAGTTAATGGCTGTCATTTCATAGACTGAGCATCTGGTCCCTCTTTCTCTCTCTCTCTCTCTCTCTCCCATCTCTCTCTCTCTCTCTCTCTCTCTCTCTCTCTCTCTCTCTCTCTCTCTCTCTCTCTCTCTCTCTCTCTCTCTCTCCCATCTCTCTCTCTCTCTCTCTCTCTCTCTCTCTCGCTCTCTCTCTCTCTCTCCAGCATATGTGTTTGTGTGCGGTATGTTGCAAATTATAGCATTCATCTCTTGAAGTACTGATAGCTTTGACCGGCTTGTGAAATCTCTCTGTTTGCCCGATGGCCTTGTGCCTCAGCCCTCTCTTTCCAGACAAGATTACATCCTTGATAAAAAATTTAAAAAATCACTCTATTGGAGTGTTTATTAAGAAGTTCTCCACTTGAGCATCAGATGCAAGTTATATTCGTTGGAGATTACAAAAGAAAAGAAAAAAACTGACAAAGACAGCGACAGTAAACACATTTAAAATTCAATTGAAAATAAATACTGTTCTTTTTAACTTTATATTCATTAAAGAAATCACAGATATTAAGCAGTACAACTTTCAACATAACAGTAAATCAGCATATTAGAATGATTTCTGAAAGATCATGTGACACTGACTGGAGTAATGATGCTGAAAATTTGCAGCTTTGCATCACTAAAATAAATTACATCTTAACATATTTTAAAATAGAAAAACTTTATTTTGAATTGCAATAATATATCACAATATTGCTGTTTTTGCTGTATTTTCATCAGTCTCGGTGAGCATAAGAGACTTCTTTCAAAAACATTACAATATCTTATCGATCCCAAATGTCGTGTTTTGTGTGTGTGTGTGTGTGTATCATAGAGAAATATTAAACATGTAAAAGGAAGGAGGAAAAGTGAAAATAGTAGGAGGAAAGGAAAATTAAATGAGTAAAGAAGAGTCAGCCTTCATCACCTGAGATTCAGACTTTGTAACATTAATACACAATAATTCAGAGTGCTTGAACAGTTGTAGTAGTTTTTATTGGGGAGAGGGGAAGGATCTGCCAGGATATGAGTGCTGAAAGGGAAGTTTTTCTTGAGGAAGTGTTTGGAATATCTGCTGTCAGAGAATGTTAGATCTTCTCCTGCTCGCAGGCTCACGCGGTCACGGGGGAAAATCAGACCAAATAGAGCTAAGCTTTCAGAAAAAGCTGGAGTCACAGCCTGCGTAACCTGCAGGATATGGTGGGAAATTACCAGTTGTGCGGTGTTGTAGTCTGCTAAACCAGTGCAGGCCCGATAAAATTCAAGGCTTATGCGTACATCAGGGATTTTCACCCAACCGCCCAGTTAACATGAGATGTCATGGTTGGGTACTGCAGTGTAACTCAATCTGAAGCTGTTTTGGAAAGCACTTCCCACAGCACACTGATTGGTAGGTTGACTTAATGAAGGATTAGTGTTGTCAAAAGTACCAAGTCGTAACAATGTAACAAATTTGTTAAAAAGTTGCTAAATGGGACTACAGAAGACATTAAATATCATCACACCGAACAGGAAAACTCTTTATGCACTAATGCAAACTATTATAACTCACTTTCAGGAAAAAAAGTTTTTATTGTTTCGACTAGAATGTAAGAATTGTGGGAAGCTTGATGGGGGAGACGTTGAAGTCGAGCGACCGTGGTATAGGTTGTTTATAGACTAGAGTTTTTATTTCTGGCAATTGTATTTAGGCTTCAAAATTCATAAATTCTGTGTTCACTTGTGAAAATGATCTTGATGGACAAAATGTGTTGGTATCATTAACTTTTGTTTATTACAGAGATTTTTTGGTGATAATTCAAAAGCCTGTGGAAAGAAAGCCTATTGGGTTTTTGTGAAAAGAAGCAGTGTGATGCTAACTTCCGGGATGGCCTACAAAAATACATCATTACTGCAACTACTATTTGCAACATGTTTTTGCAGCATTGAGGATAGTAGCCAATCACAGACTTACTTGTTGTGCTAGTGAACGCAACGGCCAAGCAAAGTAAGTAAGATTGTGCTCTTTACACAGTTTGTTCAGAGTGAGCTCGCCATGCTCGCTAATCGTTTCGCTATGGCCAACAAAGTACAAACACAATGTAAATAAGAGATTCATTTTGCAGTATGGATGTATTTTTTTTATTATAACAGGAGTTTCCAGGAGTTTGTTCTGCGGCTGTACTGAAGTGATATCAGCTTCATTGATTGTAAAGGCAGCAAACTTTGCTCAGTTTTTGTATATAGCCCAATTATTATTTTAATAAAAGTTTTATTTTTCATGCTGCTGTGTATACAATGCAAAGTTTCGGGAGTGACAACCGTATGAAACTACATCTCGCAATTCTGACTTTTTTTCTCAGAATTGCAAGATATAAACTCATAATTGCTTTTCAAAAAGTACAAAATTATTATTATTATTTTTTATTTAATTGAACAATATTATAAGGCTAATGCATTTTTTTAAATTTGCTATTTACATATAATTATTAACTAATTTAATTTATTTAATATTTTTATTATATAAATAAACTTTTAAAATAAAATTGTTACAATAGTTGTAGTAATGACAGTGTCCTTGTTAAATGTAGTTACTATGGTAATAACTATAAATTATGCATAATTACATCCAACTAAATCAAACCCTTATTCTAACTCTAACCTTATAGTAAGTACATATTAATTAATATTCCTTTGTACTTAAACGTATAATTACACTGTTATAAGGAGACCTTAAAGTAAAGGGTTTACTTTATTTGAATGTGTCTTTGTTACGTAGTAATTATACATTTAATTACTGAGTAATAGTTAGTAGCTACATGTACTTAGGTCTACTATAAGGTTAGGGTTAGAATAAGGGTTTGGTTTAGTTGCATGTAATTATGCATAATGCATAGTTATTTCTATTGTAACCACAAATAACGATGACACTGTAAAATAAAGTGTTACCAAGTAAAGTATAAGCTAATTTTTTTTTTTTTTTTTTGGTATGGTACCGAAATTGGTACAGAGAACTGTGATATTTTTCTAGTATTGATACAGACTATTGACATTTTGGTATCATGATAAAAGATGTAATAGTGTACACATACTGTATACACACACACACTGCCCTCATCACACCCAAACACAACAGCCAGTTCCCCCTCAGCTCATTTCAAGCTGTGCTTTGGGAGTATTGTGGGATAATGACCATCTCTGTGTCGTTCCATGAATCTTATTTATTGAGCATAAACTGCTGTTTCAGAGTGCAGTTTATGGTCTCCATTTAGATCTCATATATTTTTATGTGTAGCTGGCACCAAGATATTCCCTCTGGTGTCATTTAAAAAGCACTTTAGGACAGTGTAGCCAAGTCAATATGAACAAATCTCATGATTTAGAGCTTCTGAAGGGAACTCATTTCAAACGGATGGTTTGCGTCTGCACTTGGCCTCAGGTGCTGGCGGACTTTATTCTATAGACCTCTATGCTGGTTTTGCTGGACTCTAGTTTTTTTTTTTTTGATAGAGAGAGAGAGAGAGAGAGAGAGAGAGAGAGAGAGAGAGAGAGAGAGAGAGAGAGAGAGAGAGAGAGAGAGAGAGAGAGAGAGATACGTTTTTGGAAAAGTAAGTTGTGTTGACATCAGCAGTACTGTTGCCACATGAGATGATGGGAACTTTGATGATGGGGGCCACTAAATATTCAGGACGGGCTTCTCCTTGAGCTGCTTGATTAAAAGTTCACGATCTTGATTCAAACACCCACACAATCTCGTTCCTAATGACAACGATTTGCCTGTGTCTATTAAACATTTGACAAAATCACACCGGAACATTCAGATCCATCTTCGTGTTGTCGCTGATAGAGCAGTTATCAGGTATGAACAGCTTCACAAAGTATTTTCAACTGCACAGTATCATTATTTATAGTTACAATAATTCAAATTATCACAGAAGTACTGAGATAAAAGTTCACAGTTCAGATATAAACACTGCAGTCTAGGGTAGTGATAAAAATAGAGCAAATCACCTTTTGAAAGTAACTTAATGCTTCGAAAAACGATTCTATCGGTTAGAACGATTCTATTGTTGCGCCAGTAGGTGGCGACAAGTGACTGTTTAAAAGTGTATTTGTCATTGAATCATTCATTCAAGAGATACGTTAAAAATTGCTGATTCATTCAGTAATGAAACAATTTAAGTATTTATGAGTTAGTCATTGAATTATTCATTCAAGCCGTTTATTTTTTTAAATAATTCATTCAGATTAATCAAACATTTTAAATAGACTGCAGCAATTATTATTTTTGTCAGAACCTCTAGTAAATAACATGTTATTTTGTATAGTTGTCTGTTCAGAATCGTGGCAGAATCATGATTAAGCAAAAAAAAAGAAAAAAAAAAAAAAAGAAAGAAAAGAAATGATTCTCAATTTATCCAGAGTCGTGCAGTTTTAGCTTCTTCATACAAATGTCTAATTCAAACAGCTTTTGAGATATAATCATTTAAATTGTGGTTGTTTTAAAGTGTTTTTGAGAAACTCAAAACACAATTTGACCAAAAATTACATTTATTTAAATTTTATCATTAATACAATAAAAAATAATAAAACATGTTGAGTAAAAATATAATGAAAATATTAGAAAGATTGTGAATACACTGTAAAAATAATTTTTTCAATGTTGCAAATAAAACAGATTATCTGTATGTTTTATAAGAAAATACTATTTCATTCTTTCAACTATTTCAACTACTATTTCAATAATTTTACCTTTTATTCAACATGTTACTTGCCATTTCTTTGTTATTATTTGTGAGATTTTGTGAAATTTACTAGCATTTTCTGAGTGAACTTTTTACAGTGTATACTTAGCAGTATATTTGATCATTTGTCATGCTATAAATAGTAGCGAAGAGAAAAGTTCGCTTCGTGCTGAGGCAGCTCCAGCAGTCAGTCACGACACTTTAAAGCACGTCAAACTGACATTATTGTTTGAATTTGTTGATAAAATTAGCTAAATTTATCCGATTGGCGTGTCCAGGTTCGGAGGTTGTCGAGGACGCATTGTGATTGGATCTCAGTGTAATGTAATGCAATCCAGCCATCGTGTCTGCATTCACAGGTGGACGCCACACAAAACCCCGCCCCTTATATTCCCCCTCCTCTCTCCAGGAATTGCTGTGTGGTTTTGCGGTACAGTCGAGTGCAAAGTACATCGCATATATACTGAAATGTTCGCTTTCGCACCCTAAAGTTGCAGAACCATTAATTTTCTGTAAAGAACGCGCCATTTCCCACCACAGCTGGCAATTTTCTTGGATTCGTTGCTCTATACCGTTTCGATTACTGCATCTATCCACATTATTAGTACTTGCAGCCTCTTCATCCTCCTCATTTTGCGAGATTTGTAAAATGTACCCCGACTGAAAACTGTTTTTAAAAGAAAACCCACCAGTTCAGGTCGACTTTGCACCGGAGCCATTCCTTTTTTTTCTTTTTTTTTCGGGAAATTCGATCTGTTATCGATACAGAAGACAGGTGTAAACGCACCGTGTCCTGCTTGGCTTTTGATCCGATCTGATCGGATCACAGTGATCGCATGTTAATGCCAAGTGTAAACGCAGCCTAAAGGTCTTGGGATTTAAGAATCAATATTGAGGAACATTTTGAACATTATTTTTATAATAACAAAAAAAGACAGCTCCACAAACAGCTCATTGCGACTTTCGACTCAAAATGATCAAGCGTGTCCGAAACAGTATAGTATGTGTGTGTGCAAGAAGTTGGCACACGATTCCCCTACGGGGCTACACCATAGCAGCCAGTGCTTTTCATCATGAAGAGCCAGTCTCTGCTTCTTAGAGAGAGAGAAGAGGCACAGTAGTGAGAGATGGAAAACCAAAACCGTGTGCCTGGCTTCACTTCCTGCAGCCAAGCCTTTGGGGCCCTCGTGAGATCTTAGCCATGGCCAGTTTCTTCCACACCCCTCCACTCATCCATGCCTGCAAGAATGCACCTTCTCCCCAGCCAGACACAATCCCCAGACCCATGAATCCCGGTCCGGCCCCCAACCCTCCCTGCTTTACAAGGTTGGCGGTGATGCTTGGCTATGGTTTGTTTGCCTCTCTTTTTTTTTCCACAGCAGTGCTCCACTGACCCAGTTTGTCTTAATCCCCTTGATGTGACTTTAATGGACTGCCGGGGAGGGGGGTGAATATGTGTACTTGTATGGAGGAGGAGCTTCAGATGGGAAATGTTTGACGCATGAAGCAGCGAGAGGGAAAGAAAAGGGGGGAGAGTGATTTCCTCCTGCCGCCGTGTTGCGGGCAGTAAATTAATTTGATGCTGTTATGTAACCGTAATCATCATACTCTATAATCACATCAGCAGCTTTGTAAAGGCACCCAAAATAGAGGGGCAGGAGTGGACATAGAACAAGAGGAGTGAAAAGAGAGAGAGGGTTTGTCACACTTGAATATCACACAGAATGTGTGTAGTACAATGCTTATTTGTGACTGGCTTATCATCTTTAATAATCACTATAGTATTTGGTCAGCATAATACCATCATGTCGTTCAAGCCGGTATTGAAGGATAGTCGACCCCAAGATTAAAACTGTTTCATCATTTACTCTCCGTCATATTGTACTTTTTATGGCTAACTTTGACTAACCCTAACCCTAACTCCTAACCCTCATGTCTGAAATCCAGTCATTTCAATAGGAATCCATGCAATATGTAATTTCGTGTGAGAGCGAAATATGTTCCCATGCAGTTTTCGCAATGTTGGACATGCAAATTTGCTGCGTTCACCAACATAAACCGGTTTGATTTGAAGGTGATTTCTGTTTGAGCTGTGCTTCATACATCACTACACTGTTGACCAGATTATGGACCTTTTTTGCTCATGAAATTTTGCTAAAATTTCGATTATCTGACCGGACCTTAACCCATACAGGTTTGGAATGACATAAGGTTTAGTCACTTGATATAAGAATTTGATGTGTTGAACATATTAAACATACAGTTTCATAACTTACAACTCCAAAACAGCTCAAAAAGACATATTTGGTCAAATAAGAAAAGATGTAATTGCAGTGTAAAATCTTGCATAAACTTACTTTATTAGTGGACCCCAATGGAAAATAAGAAGAACAAAAATGATATGACAGCTTTAAAGTCCCAAAATATTTGGAAGAGAGGTGTTAAACTGTACAGCACACAACTTCTCTATGTTCCTTTCATCCTTCATCCCTCCTTCAGGCCCAGACAGCTCAGGAAGCCGTTTTCTCTCAGAATGCTGGCAGCACTCACCATGAACAGTTCAGTGATACATTAAACATTTAAAAATCTCAAACCATATAAAAGAAACTGCAAAACTGACCTTAGATCAGTCTGATGCAATATCGTTCTGAAATTTTATGGTATAAATACCTTATCAGGCTCTCATCTGTCAGTGGCGCACCTCTGCTTGGCTTTAAACTCTTACCTCATAGCAGTGGATTGGAACTAATATTGTATGAATTATCTTGATGTACTATTCATAGATGCTTGACTTGAAGGTGCTGAAAAATATCTTTGCCTGGCTGCATTGGCAAATCATCTTTACTTCCCGTATTCAGCCAGAGCTGAAGCTCAGCCAGTTGGGTTGTCATGAGAGAGAAGTTCAACTCAGATCTTTCATCCTCTTTCAAGACGACAGCAAGTATTCTAAAAAAGAAATCCTGCACAAGAACGTCTTCCATTTGCTTGTTGCACCCAGGGTGAAGTTCTGTGCACCTCAAAGCTCTTACAACAAGGTACCAAATGACACCCTTGATGATGTAGTCTTGCATTCTTGCACCCTTTGTTTGAGTTCCCAGTTGCCTACTACCCAATGGTCCATGAATCAATGCCATTTTTTGTCTCGTTTATCAGTATATTCAAATATGCATTCATGCAATTTACTTATACACTGACTTGAATACACCTCTTCTATGAGCATGTTTTTAATTTTTGTAGTAAAATTCATTTTAATTCATTTTTTTGGTTCCCATATAGTCAAAAATGTCAATGTGGTACAACAGGTTAGATACTATAACGAAGAAAAATGCCTCATTAAAATAATTCAATTCGTTAGTTTGGCATAATCTTAAAAATAATTTGGCATAATCTTAAAAATAAAAAAAATAATAATAATAATAACTGTTATTGGTTATTGTCTTATTTTAATTTATTATCATAGTCATAAACACACTGGTTTGTAGCACAAATTATTTGACCATTTACAGCATTTTCTTATTCTTCCAGTTATTTACTGTAGCGGCTATTGAATCGGAAGTGCCCACACATTCACAGAAAATTGTATTTAAGTAACATGTACAGTATTCAAGGTGTAAGTTGAATGTTATATTTTAAATGACTGTTACACCACATGACATTTTTTGTAATTATTTTATAGTTTTTTACCAGAAAACTTTAATAAAACCAACTTGAATACAAAAAACCATTTTTTTTAAGAACTTGCAATGTGTTCTAACTAGATTTTTAAAAGATTGTTCCTCCTCTTTATCATAGACACTTATAAGGTCACTGATGCATTGCCATAATGTGGACAGTAAGGGTTCAGGAGCTCTGGAAGAAGCTCTCGGATGTATAACCTTAAAAAAAACGTACAATAAAATAATCATCCCACCCTTCCTGTTCGTCTGTGAAAGCGCTCCTTGAACGATAATCAAATTCAGCATGTAAGAACAAGCACACCTCACAACGAGAGGCATTACATCCTTCATTAGCCGCTGTTTGAAACAAGTAAGTCGGCCGTGGATGCCAGGCATTGGCTTCGACTGCTGTAGTATAGAAACAACAACGCCAAAAAGTCTGATGTATTGAGTTGAGAAGGAAGGCAGTGGAGTGTGAAGTTGCATTATCAAATACAGATTTCCTGGCGAGCTCCTGAGAATCGCTCTCCTACCGATGAGTGCCAACTGGCAGCCTCCCCCGCCTGGTGACATTGGCAACCCTGATGATGATGGGCTGTCAGCTGGTAAGCCTTAGTTCCAGGTGGGAAGCGGGAAAAGTCATCCCAGACTCTAACTCTGACCTCCCCTGATGTTCTCGTTAAGTAAGTGCAGACCGATCGTGTCAAAATGCGACGTTGCTCGTGTTTTCCTTCGAGTAAACTGTTAACTGTCTCCACTTTTTTAAAGAAGCTACACAAAACACCCTCCTTCGTCTCTGCCGAGGCGCAGAAACGGAGACAGAACGATGTAACGGCTTAACTTATATGTTTTTTGTCATCCTTGGCTTCAGGTGAGTATGGTTCCAAGGAGTCTCTGGTTTCAACTTTAAAACAAGTGGAAGTCTGACAGGTATTACCTAAGCCTGGGGACAGCGGTGGCAGCACTTCATTTGTACTTCATTCAGCTGAACAACAGTCTGACAAATTCATAAAGCCCAAAAGCTCGGTCTGGCTGCACATTACGCCGGCTCTCACTTTTTCTTTTGCCTAGTGTTTATTGTTTACAATGGGCAGGGGTTCGGCAAGTCCCGTCTTCCCCTCGGGTGGAAAACTGTCACTTTTCTCCTGGGATTCAGGCCTGAGTTTGACGGAACCGGTGAGCGGGGCCTGACAAACCCGGCTCTTCAGATTAGGACTAGCGCGTGCCGGTTGGCCGGACAGGGTTTGTTCCCAACCTGCCATTTTATATCCTTAGCCTCAACGTTTAATTAGAATCACTTGTCATGTCTGGTATATCACCTGGGCCTGACTGTGTCAGCTGTCAGAGAAGGAAATGTGATACTTATTCATTGCCTGTGTAGGCGTTCCACTGCAAGGTCACTGGATGGACTGCACCTTGAGCTAACTGTGGGAGAAGTGTGGGCAAGTAGGAGTGTATTTAATGTCTGTGGAAGAGAAACAGTGAAAGTGTGAAGGCGAGTGAGATACATGTGTCAAACCGCAGTTTTGCACTTTGTAAGAAGAGGTGATGTCACTTCCTGAGTTTAATACAAATGCTTGGCAAAACTGAAAGTCCACAGGAGCGTTACAAGAAGCACAGAGAATTACTCAAACATGTGACAATACTTCTCTGAACTTTTGGAAGTTAAGCAGCCCGGGACTTAGTGAATTGCATGGTTGCGTTCACCACGGCAATCTTGCATTTAAAAAAAAGTATTTTAATGTACACTGTAAAAAAATGATATGATCAATATGTTATGAGAAAATTTGTTTTTACACTGCTTTAATTTTTTTATGTTATACAAGATTCAACTCATTTTTTTAAAGTCAGGTTATTGTAATTAAAGTTCAAATGACTTAAACAAGTTCAAATGACTTAAACAAGTTCAAATGACTTAAGTTGACTGTACTTGAATTTAAGTCAGCAACTTATTTTACAGTGTATCTTTGGTATTAAATTAATAGAAAAAGTATGTTTTTGTAGTTAACTCTGAATAAGAGTGTCTGCTAAATGGCCTTAAACATTGGACGCTTTACAGACCAGCAAGTTTTGCACAGAAGCTGACATCTGTTCTTGAAAAGAGATGGTTGCCTGTGTGTGTTTCCTGTTTGCTCCATGTCACATTTCCTGTTCTAGCTGACGTGATACGCTCTACCGACACAACATACACAAGATCCGCTGACCTGTGATCTGTTCTCTCATCTGCATGCATATTTAGCCTTTTACCTACAAGTGGGTCCAGCTACACAAGCGAACGTTCACGTATCTGTTGTCTACTTGCTCCCATGATCACTCAGTGCTGTCTTGTCACTTTTAGTATACATTTGTCCGTCTCTCTGGCTTGGGTCTCTCAGATTCAGCCTAACAGTTATATCCCTCCCCCTGTGCCATCCAGAACGGCCATATTTCTATGAGTAAACACACTCATCTTTCTCTCACTCTATCATGGATTGATTCTGGGCTGTGTCCCCCCAGCTTTTCCCTCCCTTCTCCCCTTCACCGAGTCGCGTCTCCCCGCGGCCACTTTCTGCATATTAGCACCCGAGGCCACACTGAGGAGGCAGATACGCATTGGCTGCCACGGCCGGTGAAAAACGAGCTTTGTAGAGGCAATAAATTGCATCCAATTTAGAGATGAAGGCAGAAATAAATTTCTGTTTTCCAAAGACTGAAGAAAGGAAGAGTGGAGGAAGGCTGGGAAAAAAAAGCCTCCAGAAAATATGGTAGCATTTCTTTTCTTTTCTTGCAATATTCTTTAGAAAATTTATTTTCTGTTACGTGTTTTCTTTTTTATTTAGAATTTACGAAATAATCACACTCTCATGTTCGAGATTGCTTTTCTGTGTTTGCATCGGTTCTGAAATTAATCACTTTTGTCTCGGATGACATTTTTGCATCTCAACTCAAATGCGTTTTGAGCCAGCGGCAGTGTTCGGAAAAAATAAATTAATCAGACCTGATTTGGCATATACACCGTTTCTTTTCTTGCCTTTTTTTTTTTTTTTGCTTCCACCTCCTCTTCCTTTTTTCCTCTTCCTGTGTGTTTTTCTTCTGTTCACTTCATTGAAGTATCCCAAATGAATTGCCCAAGAAAATCCAAATCTTTCCAATCACAGAACTGGTGGAAACATTTGAGAATGTGCCGGAGGTTGTTTCTGGAATATTGTGGGAACGCTTCCTTAAATAGCTCCTGTTTTGTGAAACAAAGCATTAAACAGCTTTAAAATAAATTTGTCTGAGTCCCTAAAACAGGGTTTCCCAAACTGGGGTTTGCAAGTTGATGAAAAACTATTAATAATTAAATCTTAAAAATGTAAATGAATAAAAATGTAAAAAAAAATCCAAATAAAACAAATTCTTTGGTATATATAATATCATAAATATATTTGTATTTGTTTTTAAATAAAATATTTAAAAAAATATTTGTTTTCCTCCATGTCATGTCACCATTAATCAACATCAGAGAACTACTTAATAACTGAAATATTAACTTCTAATCTCAGGGGGACTTTGAGTAATATTTTAGCTCAGTGGAATTCGACTGGCAAAAAACATTATAGCTAAACTAAAACACATGTGGACAGGAACAACATTTATCTGTTCAAACAAAAAACGTTCCTTTTCCTGGCGACGCGTATTGACAGAACGTTGTCTTTTAATGTCATTACCGTATCTGTTATGTTGTCACCAGTCAAACAACGTTTATCTTATACCATTTACCTTCTATTTCCAAGCGCAGCCCCCTTATCCAAGATCCACTCCACCCTTTTGTCTCCAGAATTAGCCGAGTGATGGAATTATTCTCAAGTCCAATAGTATTCATCTGGGAAATAAGATATTATTATAAGCAGTCCAATAGTAATTCTTTGGGGAAGGATGTGATGTTATATGAACATTCAATTATACGAGCTAATTTACGACATTAATAACTAGATTAAAAACACACCCACCCTAGATAAGCCGCTCGCTGCGCCAGCTGTTTATCACAGAACGTTCAGATCTGCCTCTGCTGAGTTTACCTTTGTTAGCGTAGTTGCTAATATGCCGTTTTATCAAAGCAGTGCCGTTGAAATTAGTGATGTCTCTTTAGTTTAGGTAGAGTACATTAAAACACAGCACAGCTGGAGTTCAACAGATCTTAGTTGATGAATAAATAAGTACACCTTAGGTCTCAAAGCAGTCTGAGTTTTGAGACAGCTGAAAAATTGTGGGGGGTTTTTGCGCTACCGGTTGCTGCTACATCCATAGACGAATGCTGTGTCCGAAATAGAATACTTTCCTACTATATATAGTATGCTAAAAACAGTACGCCAAGAGAGCGAGATTCTAAAGTGTGCATTTGATGGATACTTTACTATCCCATGAGAGAGGACTGGAGAGGATTTATGAATGGAATTGAAGCGACACAACTGACGCTAGTAGGTCACGTGACAATAGCAACATGGCGGTTTTACTACCCATATTCAAACTATATAGATTGTATTTTTTTAACGGTTGTGAAGTAAAATCAAATCAAATGTAGTACCAACTCAGACAGTAATGATTTTGGACGCATCAAAAGAGTTGCACACCCCTTGAAATTTGTGGCACTTTTTCTAACTGAATAATTAAAATTGATTGGATGTGAATGCACTAACTCCACAGGTCGTCAACCCTCAAATGCATGAATGTTTCACCAATCATTATTACATATTCGGGTCTTTAGCGACCCTGATCTATATCTAACACGGATGGATCTCTACCTGTCGAGATCCTCATATTCACAATCTCAAATATATTCTCAAAACTATCATTTTCAACATCTTCAAAATCAATATTTTGTTCGCTGACAGCTTCTTCACCAGATCCGCCGTCATGTGACAGTGACACTAATATTTGTTCTGCGTTCAGTATTTTCTCTGTAGTAAATAGCTGAGCCATTACAAGTTTTGTTGTTTGCTGAAGAATAATTCCTTTTCTTTTGTTTTCTGCCTGCGGTAACTATGAGTGAAACTCACTTCATCATTGTGTATCAAAAATTGCCACCTTGTGGAATAAAAGTAAATTGCTCTTATTCAGTCATCAAAGATTCAATTATAGCTGTACAGACAAATAATACATACACTGTTACACAACTCTGGCCGTTAGCGACCCTATACTATAAAAAAAAAAAGAATGGGTAAACAGGTATTCTTTTATAATTTTCTTTTTTCATGTTATATCGTTTATAATGAATTGATTGAGGAATACTAAGAGGGTTGAGGAGGAGGGTAGTGAATAACGTCCCGGGTCACTAAAGACCCGAGGTATGCGTTAAACCCCGCCCATTTCGCGACTGCACCATGTTCATAAATTATGGAAACAGCACAGCAAACCGAAACGCACTCACACTCTCAATTGAGCCTCCCTTTCCATAACAATGCATTTTTAACAGGGTCTCTACACAATGTCTGGCTAGACATGGGAAGGGCATGCATGCATGCATCGTTGCAGTGCGAATTAGTTCATGCTCTGTTCACGGTTGTGCGCTCATTCCGACAACCGACAGCTGTATCTTACATCAGGTGGAGCTTATGGAGAGATTGCATCATCTTTTCTCGTGGCCTTTTTATAGATTTGAATGGAAGACCTTTCGAGGCCATTTAATGTGTTAAGTACCCCTACACCATGTTCCAACCACCTGAAAGATGTTTTGCTGTTTGTTTGTGCTTTTTATTATTATTATTCTTTTGTGGGCAGGAAGTACACATGGGGTGCTAATTTTAGTTCCCCGAAAAGAACATGCACAACCACCACCAGCCTACGGTGAACCACAAGTGCGTTTGCAACTCATCCTACAAACATCAATCAGAAACTAAGGTGTTAGCCACTGCCTGCAACTCAGTTTGTCCTTTTCTGTGAAGTGCTCTGAAGAATTATAAATATACTAGCGTTTAAAATAGGGTTGTCATCAATTCAAAATCAAATCCTTAACGCATGAAAATGATTTCAAAACATCCCAACGCTGTGCCATTTTTTTTTAATTTTAGATTTTTTAGCTTTACAGATAAAAAGAAACGGTCTTATACATTGCAGAATTTTCTGTAAAAATGGAATTATAACTAAAACATGAATACATATTTACTAATTTCTACCACTTCTTCATTTTTATTGTTTTCGACCAATCAAACACCCAGGATTGCTGGATATTGCTTAAATGCCTTTCTCCGTCCCTATATTTCAATGTTTCATGTTTCAGACAGCTTTACAGAGAAAGTGGCAGGCAGCTATAAAAGAGAAAGAGGGACAGGTTGCAGGCCATACTCGAACCTGTGTTTCTTATAAAAGCACCACAGCTTATTTTTCAACTGTTTTAATCTACTGCTTTTTAGATACTATACAATAGGGAAGTGTGCATATTTAGATGCAGGAGCGTATTTATTTATCCCATCCTTACCTTTTTTTAACTGGCATGATTTGGCCGTCAGTTCTGTCATGAGAAACATCCGTTTGTTTGGGTGCCAGATCTCCTCTCTAAGACAAACACCTTTTTTCTTTTCTCTATCGTGGGCCGCCACAGAGTGAGTATGTTGCTTTGGCTGAGGGGAAATCGATGTAGTCTCTTCACGGCACACTGATTTTGTCTGACTCCTGAGAAATAATTAAAGAGTCCCTACACCACTCAGCCAATGTGGCGATGAGTAGCACTCTTACATAAATCGATAGCTGTTTTTTTTTTTTTTGTGGTCTTTTACTATTATTAATTTATTTTTTTCCCCTCTCACAGTAATGCACGCATTCTCCTCCGGCGGTTGTGGGTCAGTGTGTCACTGTGCCATGTCAGCGATGTTGATACGTTTTGACAGGCTTTCCCCTAAAAAAGAAGAAAAACACCCTCCTCCCCCCAGCACATACAGTGTAGTGGGAGATACCATATTGGACGCAGAGGGGGAGATGCATCACGATTCTTCTTTCATTGCATCAGATGAGCATGAGGCAGCAGAGCTGTAAGGCTGGAAAGAGCTGACCTTTCCAATTGAGTTTTTGCACTGAGGCAATTTTTATTCCATTTTGTTTTCTCCCAATGTCAGGCTTCAAAACGAATGTAGCTGCAGCATGAGGGCAAGCGGTGTCTGTGATCATTGAAGTATTACATTGAAGTATTATGTAATATTAGAACCTGGTGGTGTTTCCTTTTTGAGATCCCTGATTGTGAGCCAAATAAATACAGGTGAAACTCGAAAAATTAGAATATTGTGCAAAAGTTCATTTATTTCAGTAATTCATCTTAAAAGGGGAAACTAATATATTATATAGACTCATTACATGCAAAGTGAGATATTTCAAGCTTTTATTTGTTATAATTTTGATGATTATGGCTTACAGCTTAAATTAGAATATTGTGAAAAGGTTTTCATAGCTGTAAGCCATAATCATCAAAATGATAACAAAAACAATGCTTGTAATATCTCACTTTGCATGTAATGAGTCTATATAATATATTAGTTTCACCTTTTAAATTGAATTACTGAAGTAAATGAACTTTTGCACGATGTTCTAATTTTTCGAGTTTCACCTGTACTGCTTGGATTTGCATTAATAATAACAATAATTAATTTTTACTTTTTAGTTACTTGTAGTGCATCCAACTATATTTTCAGAAAGGTAGCTGGATCATTATTATAATTTTTATTATTTGACTGATTTAAGCCAAAAAATGCTTGCATTTACAATAATAATAATTCTCATAACAATAACAATAATAAAAGTAGTAGTCATAATATACTTTTTTCGTTTGGAAACCGTATTGCATCTAAATTATTATTATAATTAGTATTATGATGTATTAATAAATATATAATAATAACATAATATAATAATTATTAGTAACTTGCATCTTGCAACTGCATCCAATTATATTTCCACGATATATTTGTTATTATTATTATAATAAGTAGTAGTAGTTGTAGTAGTAGTAGTATTTATTATAGTTATTATTGTTATTATTTATAGTAGTTCCATATTTTCTTAAATATAACACCTGACTATATGATGCACTGGGTCAAATTTGCATTATTGAGAGAAATTATTATTAATGACATTAACACAATCAGGAGGTGTGATGGTCTATTGTGTGCTTAAGGCTTTTGACAACCATTAAGTAAAGACTAGCAAGGTTAGGAAGCATCAAATCAATGTATTGTAATGTGAATTGACTGCTGACTTTGATCAGCAGCCTTGGGAGTGCTTTAGCATTGAACACACAAGTGGGTTATGCAAATATACAGGCGGGGGTGGTAGAGAGACTGAGAGTGTCTTTGAGAATCAGATGCTAGTGCTTGCTAAAAGTCATTACTCGCTTCCTGGTTACTTTATCCTTCCAGGCTGTTCAAAACAGAGCTGTTTTCCAGTAACAAGGTACTTCTCTATCCACTAGCAGTAACCTTGACAAAAAGCTACAACACTTTTTTTTAATATTGTTTTTTTAATGTAAACTATAATGTGTTACACGTTCAGCTTTTACAGCAGATTTTTGCTGAGGTAGACAAATTTGAAGCAAAACTGAAACTATAACTACTACCAATACTACCATATGTTCTGGAATATAGCAGAATATAAGCATAATAATAATAAGAATATACTTTTTAGTAACATGTAGTGCATCCAACTACGTTTTCAGGAAAGGTAGTTTGACTATAGTTGAGCTACACTCTCTGGGAAGTCCAGTGGAGCATCAATGGTGCAATGTGGTAGTCCTACCTCTGTCCCTGTCCCGTGGGGGACACACAGTCTCTGTTTCTCCCTCCTTCCCTCCAGAGACAGTGTTCTTATGCAATCATATCAGTGACAGCTGTTGTTTTTAAAATATAACTTTTTTTCCAGTCTTACTTTTCCTTATCTGTTTTTTTTGTGTCTTTTTAGAATATTTGATTGCTTTCAATGAGTCAATGAGGTTCATAGTGTAACAATACAAACTTATACCAAACAATTAGAACCTCAACTTATACAGTAAAATAACATTCTGTCTTCATTTAGTCACCCTCATGTCGTTCCAAACCTGTATGACTTTCTTTCCTGTGTAGAACACAGAATGGCATTCAATGGAAAAGAGCAGCAGGAACATTCTACTAAATATCTCCTTTTGTGCTTTATGACATTTAAAATGGCTTAAGGGTTTAAAACAACATGATTGAGAGAAAATTTGTCATTTGTAGGTGATCTATCCCTTTAAACTTGAACTGTAAAGCCTTGTCACCAGTTTGTGGGGGGAAAAAAGGACCATGGAACAACCCAAAAGGTAGCAGCGCTGCTAGGTGCGTCTCCTAACAAGATGACTGTTCAAAGGCTTTTTTGTGCTCTGGAGAACATGAAAGACGTGTTTAAAAATTTAAAAGCCCGATCTGTTCCAGTGCTATGGAGCGGCAGAGGGAAGCAGATTTTCACATCGTCGTAATTCCCCAGTCGTGTGCTTTGTAAATTAATTAAGATGTTTATGACAGCTGCTTGCACCTAATGGAATGCTTATAGACTTTTGTCATTAATAATTACTGGACTGCAAGGCTACTTCCTTTATGTGTTGGGGAGGGGAATGCGTGGACCCTTCTACGACTATGTCCTGTGGTTAACCTCTTGTTTTGTTATAAGTTGGGGGTCACTACACACTTGAGAGCTTTGTTGCATTCCTATTGACTGCGTTTCTTACGACTGTAATTGGCAGTGAAACTAACGCCACCTTTAAACATCTGTTTTTGCAACAGATCAAAAAAAAGTTAACTGCAAAACATTTGCAAACACATTTTCTTATTCAGTATTTTTTGTCTTGTTGTTCAGCAAAATATCTAAACGTACTTAATACAAGACATATCTCGTTAGCTTTTTTCATGTACTCTAACTGATCTGACTTATGCCTTTGTAAAATGATATCAAGAAATACTTAAGTCTACTTAAATTTAATTATATGACAAAATATATCTTATTTTACTGATTAAAAAAGCGTATGATTTTTTTATATTTTTTGCAGTAATAATTATAGTCTGTTTGCAGAATAAATAAATAAAATACAGAAAGAAAGAATAAAACATTCAAATGCGTTTTATTAGTGTTTAGTATTACTTAAGGCAAATCCTCACAAATAATTTCACATATATCCAAATATTTTGTATAATTTTGAAAAGGTTATTTGCCCATAATTTGTCATCTTTCTGCTATTCGACAAAAAAAGTGCAATTCAGTTTCTGAATGTCTTTCGGCAGATCAAATTGTGTAGCTAGCACTGAAACATCAATTATGGGATGCTAATGTCTCATGTTCGAAAACCGATTCTTTCAAAAGAATGAGCCATTGCAGATCTGCCCGGACCTACAGTTGCCACAAAGTGTTAAGTTGGCAACAAACTACCAAGTATCTTTTGGCATTGTCACTTTTTTTTTTTCAGTAAACATGTGCCTCTTCTTGTTATAGTAGCATCACAGTTAGCTTTTATCAATCAAATATGTTAAGAGTTTTTTATTGTTTATTAAAATCACAAAATAGCCGTTGGGTTTGGTGATGGAAATTTGAGTGATGTTTGAGTCACTGACTAAATAACAGTCACATAACAAGTTTTGCAGTGATGCCAAGACTTATTTCCTGTAGTGGAAATGGATTTGTCTTCTCATCAAAAGAGAAAGCGATATTTATACAGCCAGTGCTTTCAGACAGAAAGCCCCAGAGGCTCATGTTACTTCAGAGTCAATGGGAAAAATTAATAAATAAACGGCCCCATTTCACTGATTACTAGACGTGTTATATTTTAGTGCCCTTGTATTTCCACAACCTCGTTGTTCTCTCGAGGGAGCAGGAGGCGGTATGTGTGTTAATAGGTGGTAATGTAGTTCCCGAACATGTATAGATTTTTATATATTAAGAAATATATTTTATAAGTTATATGTGTGTGTTTTTTATACACAATGATTTCTGAAGGGTCATTTGACATTGAAGACTGAAATAATGGCCACTGAAAATTCAGCTTTGCATCACAGGAAATATAAAAAATTTAAAGTATACTAAAATGTAAAACAGTTATTTAAAATTGTAAAAAATATTTTACAATATAACTGTTTTTACTGTATTTTTTATTTAAAAAATGCAGCTTTAGTGAGCATAAGATTCTTCTTTCAAAAGCATTAAAAAATAATCATTCCAACCTTTGGCCCATAATGTTTTTTTTTTTTTTTTTTACTTTAATAGCTTAATTTTCAACAACAAGCAGCAGATCTGTGTTTTTTTTCCGCTTTCTCAAACACTTTTTTAAAACAGTGACACCCATGATGGTCACTTTTGCGATTTTTGTATGTGCAAGCAAATTTACTTCAAAAAGTGCAAAAAATATATCTTTTCTTTGTTAATTTGTATTAAAAGGATGTCTGTTACAGTAGATGTTGACGAATATTGCCATTCTAAATTGTTTAATGGAGGAGATTTGTGTTGGTCATTGGCGCTCTGCCTCATTGGCCCCCCACGTCACATACTTCCAGATAAGTGCGGGATATTGAAGCATTAAGCCTGAACCCCGTTGGCTGGATAGTGACTTCTCTGATCGACTCTCTTCTGTAACAAGAGCCCCTTTGATCTTCACAGCACACTGGGAAGAGTGCTGGCCGAGCTCTCAGGTTTTAATTATGAAAAACATGAAAGATACATGCGGAACTAAGTGCCAGGCACGGCCGTGGTCGCATACTATAGCCGTCTCGCAAACATATTGAGAGATCGTCTGATATTTCCTCCCTTCTCCTTGACCAGGGGATATACAGTAATTCTGTGACATTAATTAGAGGATTGACAGACATGTAATTTAGCTAATAGGGGGCTTTATTACCTGAGAGGTTTGCCGGGGCAATTAGCTTTATTGGCCGGTGCAGGATGTGGACAACGTGGACTCCCTGGTCTTCCTCCCGACTTCACCATTACAGTTTCCTCAATTCAATGAGCTGAGACCAGCACGACGTATAGGTCGATGTCCCTGTGGATAGTGGGAAGTGTGTTCCCTACACCACTTTACTCAATAAACACGCCAGACTGGATGTTGTTTCTGCCTGGGATTATAAGGAATGTTTAATTCATCTGCACTCAAGCCGCTATCTTAAAAGTCTTTCTGCTTTACCAGTGGAAAGGTGACTGAGAGATGAGGGGTGGGAAAAGAAAAACATTCAAGCGAAATGCTCAAGGAGGGTGAGCGTGGTAGACGTGGCCTTTAGATGTGGTTGGCCTTGGAAAGTACGACGACCCACACTACTCAAAACGACGTTAGCTGCCTCAGATTTCACACACTCAGTGGCTGGCGAGATGACAGAGAAGATATGTAAGTGCTTCAGCTGCAATCTACACGGCCACATTTTAGAAGTTGATACATCTGCTGTGCATTTTTGCTTTTTGCATTGACATTTTGAGATGAATCAACAGCAAGCTCACAGACCCGGGAAAGTCTGGATTGGAATTTCTCGTCGTGTTCATTATGAGTAATAAAGTCCGGGCCTTGCAGACATCTCAAGAACCAATTGCTGCCTAGCCAGTTTGTGGATGCAATTGCAGATCATGTGACATCTTGTTGTGGTTTCTCTGCAAGGACAGTTTGTTCTGACTGACAACATTTCCACTATTATCAGTGGGAGCTCTGATTTGTAAACCTATCCATATTTAAATTATGATCATAATGGTAAGATGGAAACATTTTTTCCCCATCTAGATCAGTGGTTCCCAAACTGGGGTTAAGTGAGGTGACAGAGGGGGTACACCAACAAAATGTTTTTTGTTTTTTGTTCTTTTCAAAAAGAGTTTTGCCATTCATTTAATTCTACCTCACCTTAAAATAACATTACAACCAGGCATGTATTTCTAACAAGCAAAATGCCGCATCTAGTGTAAAAACAGGAACATGGTAGTGCCATCAAAGGTAAAATACATGGCATCCAATCAAATTACCTCATCTTTTTGTGGTCAAAACTGACTGCATCCACACAAATAGCATGCATATGATAGGTTGCGTGCAGAGTATACTTCCTTAGCAAATCCTGCTATATTATTGCCGTTCTCAACAATGTACTGTACCTTTGTAAAAGTGGGGATTTAGCACTTACTAGCATGGAGAACAAATGCACAGAGAGTGCATAGACATCTATTTAAGACTCAAACTCTCTTTGATACAGAAACATACCCTGTGTGAGTTCTTGTTTTTAATGTTGATCACATCTAATACTAGGAACAATGCAATTTTCCCAGAATATCCACACAATTTTAAATATGACACTGATTTTATACAACAGATCAACAAACAAAAAGGTAATACTAAGTGACGTGCATTTTAACCACAGTATTGTTTGCTCTTTTTTGCAACAAAATAATAGTTCTAATGAAAGCCACAGAAGAACTGTTGTTTGTCACAGCTGTGTTACTGTGTGAACGAATCTGCTTCTTTGAATGAATGGGGAGAGCCAATGATTCAATGACTCACTCATTCAAACAGTGACTTACTGTCACCTACTTGGCTGGTTTAGTTTAATATTTAAAAAGTATTACTTCGTTTTTACCATTATTTCATTTATGTGTGACTGCAGTATAAGTGGATGTGAGGGGGTACGAGGAAGTGTCATTTTGTGTTGTCTACTGTGTTGTGTTTTAAATTGTATTTAATCTAATTATTAACCTGTATGTATTTCTAATGTATTGTATTTATTTTAGCCCCATTTCCTTTCCCTAAGTGGTTATTCCACTTGTCAGGCCGCCATTGTAAATAAGAACTTGTTCTTAATGACTTACCTGTAAAAATAAAGGTAAAAAAAAGGGGGGGGGGGGTACGAGGAAGGATGTTAAATACCTCAGGGGGTACCTGAGTTTGGGAACCACTTATCTAGATTATTCATTAGTGGTGTTTGCAAAGTCAAGCATTACTATTGCTTAAACTCAGGGTTTAAAAAAATGGTAAATGTTATGTGGTGCATTAATCTTTTTGACAACTGATAACTCAAATTATGTCCCATTACTTTCCAAAGCAACCACATTTGCTTAAAAACGTACTCTGTTGTTATCTCGCTGCATAACTAAAGACAATTTGCTTATTTCATATGAAAAGAGAAGACTGGCTTTGTTCCAACTTTATGACAAAAGTTACATCTTGATCACTCGAGCTCCCATATGGTGAGCTATGTCTAGTATGCTAGACGAATGGCCATCTGAAATAGTTTTGGCTCACAGATATTTGTTAAATGTCTCCATATATATGTATGGCGTTTTGTTAAGTCAGCCTCATAGAGCAGCGAGAGTGTGAAGTCTGGTTAGAAAGACATAAAACTCAAATTCCTTAGCTGAACCACAGACCACAACACTGTTTTTCACACACACATACACACACACACACACACAAACACACACACACACACACACACACACACACACACACTGAAAGATTAGTTCTTCTCTTGTGTCCGCACTCGCACATGCGGCAGCAATCTCCGCCTTAGGAGACGACTTTGGTTTAATTAAATGAATTTATTTATCTATTTATTTAACATTTTGTACACTCCCTGTCCTGGCCTTCACCCGAGGGCAAATTTAGCTTCTCACCATAAAGTAAACACATCTGAGCACAATGCAAGCGGTACATGGAATATAATTCTTAGCATGGGAAATATTAGTGAAGGAAAAATATCCAAACATGTCAGCATAGACTCAGCATAATTTGTTTTTATGAACATGGCTAAACCGACGACTTCAGTGGGACGTTCTGTGTCACCGGGGTCCAGTCAAATATTTTACAGGGTGGTCTTGTTGAATGCTGGGAGCTGTGTTTATGATGGTGGGTTCAAGTTTCATGGGGAGCTCAGCTGGGGATCATGCACAGATTATTAAGGAATGGGAATCCTGGAGTGTGGGAGAGGATGGGGCCCTCCATCCTCCCGAGTCATGTCTGCTAGCTGATCATCTAAATGAGCTGTAGATGCCAACAAAAGCTGCGTTCATGTTGTAAATGTGGGGATTGAGAACATATTAAAATATTTACTATCAGGTAGGACTCCCAATTCAACCTGTTCATACAACAGCTACAAAAGTCAGTTCCCTTATAGCATAGCCATTGTACTATTAACTAGCGCAGTTTCTCACTATGCATTCTTAAGGGATCTTGTGTTCTTGTACTACGTCATCATCAACCGCCAAAGTCCGGTTCCAATACTCAAGAACGCAAATACAGAGAACACATAAAAGTACCCGGATGTGTTCTTGATATCGAGAATGCATTGAGTGCAGATAATCGAAACCATTAAAAATCCCAGAACTCATTTACACAAATACTCATTCAAAATAAAAAGATATCAAATAATAACAGTAATATAAGTAAATATTTTAATAGGTTATAACATTTGTAATATTATGTTTTATTTTTTGTACATTGGATGCCTAATATGTGCTGAATGGTAAGTTGAGCAACAAGATCGCTGCACATTTCACTTCTCACAAAGATGCGATCTTTTGTTTGCAATCTTTTGTTTGTTTTTTTAAGGTAGCCTGGCAAGAGGACACAAGTCAGTTCTTTGCATTCTTAACATTGAGAAACAGCCTAGTTGTCCACTGCTGTTACATTCACATAACCCAGCTGTATCAAACTCACTCTTAAAATTTGATTGTGAGTCCTGAAAGTTTTAGGTTTTATCATCTGGCCCTTGAGGTCCACTTTCCTGCAGAAGTTTGCTCCGACCCTAATCAAACACACATGAAAAAGCTATTCATGGTATTCAGGATTACTAGAAAGCTATAGGCATGTGAGTTTGTTCAAGCTTGGAGCTAATCTGTGCAGGAAATCGGCCCTAGAGGGCCAGATTTGAGAGATCTGTTTTAGTGTTTGTTGTTGTAGAGTTCTAGTTTTAGTGAGTTCGGTTATAGAACACCGATGTCACTCTGGTTTATATCTGAACTGTGTGTGAATGTTTTTAACCGTATTTTGCTACTGTGTGAACATAGCCAGGTTGAGATGTCCGAAGGGACCTTGTCTGCAATGGTGTGCAAATGTAGAGTCAGCATTCTAAGGAATAACTATGTATTATCTGTATTTCCTTCCAATCAGCTGATTACTTTATCCTCACGTGCGCGCCACTAACGACTCCTGCGCCTGGGTCCGTAATGGTTCTGCTGCGTAGTGGGAACGATTTACCGTAATCATCGTTTGTTTAAGTACTCGGCTGAATGAGCTTCTGTTGTGCTGCATCTTAGCAATAACAATGGCGCTTATCGTCCGGACTCCCTGCGGTACAATTAAAATTCCGTCGGAGTCTCCAATCTGCCTGCCAGCCATGCCTGCTGTTCATGTGCCCTTCCTGGGCCTACGTCAATCCCCTTTGCTGCTATGTATTATTCACAAGCTACCAGACAATATTTGGGACTTACCTGGAGACTCCTGAGCTTGAGAATGCAGTGAAGTTCGGGATGTCCAGCTTCATGAATTCTAAACTGACCTGTGACTGTGACCTTTAGATCAGTGGTTTTAGTGGTGACATGTCTGTTCTGATCAGGGCAGCAAGGAAAACATTGCTAAATGCCAATAATTAAATGCAACTGGGTTTGGGTTTAATCCTTAATCTCGTCCTGAAGCAAAACCAGTTGAGAAGCACTGATCCAGAAATGCTCCTCTACTTGTTAACTGTGGTCTTCAGATTTTATGTGATTTGTCTCCACAACAAACTTCTGCTTGGTTTCTCGTCATGTTCTCCTTTTCAACGTGACACTACGACAATGCAATTTCTACGTCCTCTAAAACTAATTTGGATTTAAATCTGCTATTTGTGGAGATGTCAGATGGCGAATTGTTCAGTGGGAACCTGTGGAGCCAGCCACGGTGGCTTGATTTTAGTTAAAACCAATTAGAAATGACCAGAAATAACAGCGCCTGGAGATGAAGTCATTTTTCTCTTGAACCTCCCTGGAGAGTGCAAGGCCTCTCTACGGAGTTCCTTAAGTGTTTTAGAATATTAGGAGGAGAGATGATGAAAATCGTCAAGCTTTTTTAATCATTGCATTTTGCATTTGAAAGTTTATGAAGTATAATAAGGCTAAGTGTGTCAGTACAAAACGGGTAAGAGAATGACTTTGACGAAACAAAACTTGGATGACATCCGTCCTCTTTTCTGATTAAATAACTCTACTTATGATTGAGAAGGTGATCTGTCATAAAAAAAAATACACAGTATGTACAATTTAATAGCAAGTGTACATGAAGGATATAATAAACTGCTTGAGGAGGATGGATCATAGCACAGTTCTTGCCAAAGCATTCTTGGTTTTCATATTATGGGTTATGGGTGGAGCTGAGATAAGTGCTTGTTTTGCAAAATTGGTTATCCAAAGATCTTCACTTTCTAATTACGTTAACCTCAGAGTCAGTGTCACTCCATAGAACCCCAATGCTAAAGATCTAAAAAAAATAATAATAATAACAAAACATAGTAAACCACAGTGTGATAACTATTTGATTATGTAGGAAAGGTAATGCTTTCCATACATTGCATAGTATGTTTAAACAAGACTTTACTGTACATTTTTAAGCTAGGCAGTATAATCTGCTAAAGAATTTTATTTTCTGACCAGCTTAAGGCATCCGTGGCTGTGAAACCAAAGTGTTTTCTATAATTTAGATAACAGGATGAATGATTCATGAAATGTTATTGTCAGAGGGAGGATGGGCATAATCTTGTCACTTGATGATGTTGTACCTCAAACAGAAGTGGATGAAAATCTATCCAAATAGATTTGAGGTTGTCACAATTTCCTTTTAGTATTTGTCTATGCCATGGCTAGTTTCTTGACTTGTAAGGGCTTGTAAAAATTAAAAAATCGCTCTTTTACTATAAGATGCTAATAGACACTAGTCCATCAATACCCCACTTTTGTAACCACCAAACCTGAGGGTCCACTCCTCAATTTATAGCATTTTCTGTTAGCATTTAGAATAGAATTTACTGTTATGTGCAGAATTTACCAAAAGCTCTGTAAGCCTAAACAGACCATAGAAACCATTACGTCTCTACAATCTACTTTTGCTCACAATGCTTTTGGGAACCGCAGCCATGTTCAATAAGCTGAGTTTGTGGCCTATTGTTTAGCGCAGTGGTTCTCAACAGTCCTGGGAACCGACCGCTCTGCACATTTTGTATGTCTTCTTTATTTAACACGCTTGATTCAGGTCATCAGCTTGTTAGGAAAGAGCTCAATGAACTGAACTGAGTGAGTCAGATAAAGGAGGCATACAAAATATGCACAGCAATGTGTAGAGGACTGACAGGAAGCAAAGTGGGAGAGAGAAAGAGGGACAGGATCGGGAAAGGTACCCAAGCCGAGACTCGAACTTGAGTCACTCAAAGCACAACCACGCTACATATTAAAGTGCTGCCCATGAGGCTATCAGCCCTGATGTCCCATGTCATTCTTATTGTCAAGGACAGCCCACTCTTGGATTTTATTGCAGAATTATGTTGTTGCAGAAAAGTCAAAGAGTCCAAGTTCTTGGACAGAAAAGTCTTGAAATGACTTTCTCTTGTCTTGAAATGCCTACCAAAAAAGAAAGGTCCTTTTTTATTGTTATAATACAAATTATGTTCAGTCCAGGGCCATTTTGTGTAATTCTAGCATGCCTACCTAAAACCAGACTCTATTCTTCCAATATATCACAATTGCGTTGGGGTCCACTAACCCTGAAGCAAGCCACCCATCTTTATCTCTGTCATCATCCTCTACTCAGCTGTTACTTTTCCAGAGGTGTCTATACCAGCCTTGTCCTTGTATGGCTGAGAGAGCCACTGTCCTCCTCCCTCGCCGGTCTCCATAGACTGAACAGTGAATGAGGATAAGTGTGAAGCAGCAGTCAATGAATCAAGAAGTCTGACCGGCAGCAGCCGGGGGGGGAGAGAGAACGTTGAGCGGCCCCCCACGGGACTGGCCTCGCATTAGGAACTTCCTCGCCTGTGTGTTTCTGCCACAGGTTAAATGGATCGTTCCCATTAGCTCGGTGAGGGGACAGCTCCATTACGTCAAGGAGACTCTAACTTTGAATGTCACAGAGTGCCGAACCCTAGCGCAGCGCGTCAAGCACCCTGCCGGAGAGGCCTCGCTGACAATAACCATCCATGATAATCATTTGCTGTCAGGTGCTAAGGAAGCTGGAATTATGATGCACAGCCTGCCCAACAGACCTAGACAGAGTGCTCTTTAGTCTCGCTGGTTGTGTGGTGAAAGAAGCTTCTTGCTCACACATCTCGGGTCTAAAAATTTAATTTGGACCCTGCTCACATCCTTTATGTTCTGATATGAGTCTGCATTCACCATGTTTCTTATCGGTTTATACTGGGATTTGGATAAGGAATAAAGACCCTGCCTTGTGCAGGTCTGATACCTTTTTTTTTTTTATTATTATTAAACATGAGCATGACCTGGTTTCACCAGGAGAAGCTGTCCCAGATCAAGCGTGACATTGTCACCATGTTTTTCCCATCTGCAATACAGACGGCTTCACCTGGCAAGGAATGTGGACTGCTTGGCCTTCTGTGGCAGATGTGCTAAAGGTTAACTTCAAACAGTCATCAGTGTGCTCGGCATATGGAATCTACAAGAGGAAGAAAGCAATGAATTATGGCCGTGGACATGCTTAGATTATTTTCCAGGAAATACCCTAACTTTTTTATGAACAGTAATATATTACGATTGTGAAGTTTTTATAGTTAAAAATGACATGGGTTACATAAGTCTTTTTTGAATGGTTTAATAATAAATAACTGTATGCACACAAAATAATGTCTCTAGATTATATCGGTTTTGTATGACTTACCTGTAGACATCCGGAAAGATTACCTTTTGATTGGCTGATGCAAACAGTGGAAATTATCATGAGTAAGTCTTTAACCTTTCATGTCCACAAATGATAACATATATATATATATATATATATATTTTTTTTTTATGTCAGAGCCAGTGTCACATCTGAAACCATTGTTTTGTGTACTATGAGGATGGTACAATATGTTTTGGCAAATCATGTTGCATCTGTCATTGTTTTATCATCCATTTATCCAATGTTTTTTTCCCCCTTTATCCACCATTTCCGACATCCATTCTTCTTATCTGTTTGTCTTTCTATCTATCCATCCATCCATCGTTCTAACATTCTATCTATCTATATATCGCTCTATTGTTCTCTTTCTATCGTTCTGTCGTTCTCTTTTTATCATAGCAATGTTCTATATCATTATATCTATCCATACATCCATCCTTCTAACATTCTATCTATCTTTATATCGCTTTATTGTTCTCTTTCTATCGTTCTGTTGTTCTCCTTTTATCAAAAAAATGTTCTATATCATTCTATCTATCCATCCATCCATCCTTCTAACATTCTATCTATCTTTATATCGCTCTATTGTTCTCTTTCTATCGTTCTGTCGTTCTCTTTTTATCATAACAATGTTCTATATCAATCTATATACCTGTCTATCCATCATATCTTTTGTATACATGTCCTCACAGCACTTTGTGACCGCAATCATGATACCGTCCTTTGAAGAAGGCCGGACAAGCTTTTTCCATCTGTCAAGGATGGATTCACCTCCAAACCGACCCATCACCCCATCTTCCAGTGGAGTAGACATAACCTGGCAGGCTTCACTGGTGTCAGGGCCTAGACCCAGACCCCCTCCAGCTCCAAACTCTGTTCACCCATTGGTTCCCTGGCCCCTTCCCCTTGCACCCTCCAATCATAGCCCTCCCAATGACACCTAGAGGAGGAAGTGGGCTCTCTCCCCACCCCTCCCCTCCCTCTCCTAGCAACAGGCCATTTTTCTGACCAAGCCTAGCGTCCTCTTTTTGACAGTAATGATTTCCGAGCAAGTACATTTTTTTGTGTTAAGATTGGTTTTCATATCTGTAAGTGACATTGACAGAATAGCTGTTGTGGCTTGGGAAGGATCAGAGACAGATAGCTGATAGTTCTACAGAATAAGGATGGGAATCGCATGGAGAGAGAGAGAGAGGGAAAGATAGAGAGGGAGGACAGGGCAAGAATGAGTGATAGTGACAGAAGTTGGATCAAAGACTGACGGTGTCCTCACTGTCTTCTAAGCAAAGTTCATGAGGAATCTGATAACTACAGCGCACACCCTGTTTTTGTTTCATGCACCATGACAGAATGCATGGTGATAGAATATATGTTCCCAAAGTTATCTCTGAAAGGCTTAATATCACCTAAGCTGTACTATATATTTTTAAGGCGTTAAATGGCTATTTTAGGCATTATTTTAGGCTCCTGTTGTAAGTAATGCAGCTGTTCTAAAACCTTTATAATTATCACTTTTGTGGAGTACAAAAGAAGATATTTTGGGAGTGTGTTGCCTTAAGGATATGTAAAGACTATTCATTTTTGAATGCCGTTTCATGTTGAATTTTACAGGCATGTTGCTTTGAACTTGAAAATACATAGTCTAGTTTAGCTATTTTCAAATTACTGAAACCTGTCGTCCACTCTTAAAAGATTTAATGTTATGAATCCTCTAAACCAAACTAACCAAAAATACTATAGACCCCTTTTCAGTTGGTAAACATGGTTACATTTTTTGTGGGCGGAGCTTAGGTGGTTGCAGAACGATCCCTCTGGCCGCTTCCCTAACGTTAGTATGCAAGTTTTGTTAGCTTGTTTTTTAACAATGACTGGAGAAAATCCGATTTTATCTTTATGTGCAAGGTCACTCACTGTCCAGGACCGCGATTGTTATTTGCAAAAGTTAATTTTAACGGACGGAACCAGATTGGCCGACCCATAGCCGTTACACGCTGGATGATGGACGATCTGACAGGATTAACGTTAACGCTAGGCTACCTCCGTTTGAGTGGCCTGACTTCTACACTTACCCAATAGAGAAACTGAGGGCATATAAATCTTTAGATGACTATAACTATGTGCTGAATGGTCATGTACAAGACTTGTGTGGTACGATCCGCAGTTCTGCCTAGCCAGCACCAAGAAGACGACAATGTAAAGAGTGACATTACGGTGCAATTTTAACGATGTGAATATTTTCTAGAAATAAAAATTCCAGATACAGCATATTCTTTTTCATTGATTCTAGCACTCAACAACACAACAAGATGACATTTAATAATAATAATAACAATTTAAGCTCCTTATTATGTAGCCGAATCTGTGCTGGTTTGTATTGGCCGCCTGCAGTTTTCCCTCTGTTTTGCCTCCAGCTAGCGCCGTGACGTAGACTAGAAATGTTTCCTTAAAGGGATAGTTCTCTAAAAAAAAAAAATCATTTACTCACCCTCATATCGTTCCAAACCTGTATGTGGATCACAAAAGATACAATTTTGAATAAATACTGGTCACTTTTTTCCGTGCTGTTACAATTAATGGGGTTGGAACAATATGAGGATGAGTATTGAAGGATTGAAGTGGTAAATTATGCCTTTAATATTTTCAGTTACACTTGCTCCTGAGACCTTTGTGTTTAGCACAATGCTCATGAGACCTTTGTGTTTAGCACAATGTTACTATTGGCCACAGCTTGATGTCATATTTTGGTAATTGCCATTTACCCCCATGCTGAGTGCTTTGTGATTTGATTGCCGGTGTAAGTTACAAGAGGAATATTGCTTGTTTGTTTCTTTGTGTAATGTTGTTGTTGGACAATGTGCTTCCAGCGATAGCATTGTTGATCTGTGAAGCTTTACAGGAGTGCCTCAAGTTTCGCTTCTGGGTCCTTTCTGTGTTTTTGCTGGCATGTCCTCAGGTGCATCTGTGTGCACGTGTGCCTGCTCATTTGCTTTACCGTCTTTGACTTGTATTCCCCCTTCCCTCAAAAAAAAAACATCTGAAGCATCGTTATCGGCGGCCAGAGTTCTTTTTATTTTGTGGAATTACTGAATCATGTCAGCTCGATGTCCCTTGAGTTTCAAATGCAAGCTGTAGAAAAATTAGCCATTGCTTCCGCATGACAAGTGGGATCTATTAGTCTGCTGTAGCCCATAGAGCATGAGCACGCTCGGTCCACATGGGACCCTCTGTTTCAGCAACATGCACACACATCCGTCCGTGCCTCTGTGGCATTAGTCATGCTTTATAAGGTCAGACATAAAGATGCACCCGGTGCTTCTGGGCTACACCAACAGACATGAACATATTCACAGATCTGTTTAGCATTCTGTATGTGATTTCCTGTTAATTTCCATTGCGTGGAGGTCAACTGTGACAGCAAGGCAACTGCCTGGTCCGTGTGACGGCAACATACTGACCTGCCTGACCTTGCTTAGACACAGCCTGTGGCAGTGCTGAGAAGCATTAACACAGTCAAAGCTAGCTTTTGGCTCTCGAGCAATGTCACGGCTTACAGCATCTCCGTTCCAATATGCTGTCAGCTTTCTCTGTAATTTACATAGCTTTCAGCTGTACACAACTGTATGTTTGCACACTGTTTATTTGAAATAATGCAAAAAAAGTAATATTTTTTTTATCTATCTTTTGCAGGTATTTCAGTAACAAAGAAGACACACACTTGTAAGTAATTATTTTTTCTTTTATTTAAATTTTTATGAATTTTAATTAAATTATTTTAATGTGACGGTGTAGAGAAAAGAAATCTCTGATTTTAATGTGAAATTTTAATGTGACGTTTTATTTTAATACTTAATTTTAATATTATTGCTAAGTTTACTCTTTTTATTGCATTTTTGAAGACTATATAAATATATATTTTTTTAGTTGTGTTTTTCTTCTCTCTCTGTGTGTGTGTGTGTGTGTGTGTGTGTGTGTGTGTGTATAAGTGTTTGTGTGTGTGTGTGTGTGTGTGTGTGTGTGTGTGTGTGTGTGTGTGTGTGTGTGTGTGTGTGTGTGTGTGTGTGTGTGTGTGTGTGTGTATAAGTGTGAATAAGTGTGTGTATAAGTGTGTGCGTGTATAAGTGTGTTTAAACGCCGTTGTGTGTGTGTACGTGTGTGTGTGTATAAGTGTGAATAAGTGTGTGTATAAGTGTGTGCGTGTATAAGTGTGTTTAAACGCCGTTGTGTGTGTGTAGGTGTGTGTGTGGTCAGCAATATTGGTGATGTTTCTAAGGCTATTTCTCAGTTATATTTTCACTGTATACAAAAAAAAGCTTGTCTGCTATTATTCATTTAAGAAATCTGAATCCCTCATAGGAATCCTGTGATTTTTTTCTGAAGGAGAAGGTGCTATATTATCTGCTCTGCTTGCTATTTGAAAACAAGGATGCGTTTTGTGCGTGACCTTCGCAATGAGGTTAAAGACGGTACTTTTGATGTATGTCTGAGAGAGATATGGATCAGCTCTGGAGGAAAGACTGTAGAATATCTGACAGGTTGCATACGTGACCTTTTGGGACTCGGTGCATTAGATTAAGTATATCAGTGACTTGATCTTCGTTGCAAGTTTTGTTGAGGTTGCAGTTCGGTTCAATTTCACACCTGAGCTTCTGAAGAGATGTTAAAAGCTGAATTTTTTAATACATTTCTTTTGTGCTGGGGAAGCTACTTTAAAACTGTAGCTTGTGAAGCTACTCATAATTTAAAATAGTTCAATTAGTCATTATTACAATAATGTCGCATTTTGTCACACCAACTGCTACTTTTCAAGTTTTTGTTACTGGAAAATCAACACTATTTTGAAAACATTTGACCTAGATTCACTACTGAAAACAGTAGTTAAGCTATTAGTGTCATTAGCTCTGCTAGCTAGTTAGCATTGACCAATTTATGAGAGATTGTATTTGTTTTGCATTCTAGTCAGCTGTAAATCTAGCTAATGAAAGCTCATCTTGTCATTTTATATAACAATACTTCCATCCTTTCATCTGTCTACATTCACTTGACTTGTTGAAAGGCTGTAGAAATATCCAGTTGTAGCTGTCTTCTCCATTCATCCAGCACAAAGGTGGATCTTTCATCATTTCTTCCAGGGCCCTACTGCTATCTTAATTACTGTGCTGATCACTTCTCCTTAACAGAAGGAAGTGAAATCAAAGAACGTTTCAAGTTAGAGGGTTCAAAGCCACGGACTGGACTTCACTATTTAATCTCAATGAAAGAAATGCTAATGACGCGTGTAAGAGAGAGCGAGAGAGGCCGTTAGAGAGAAAGAAGAAGAGAATGAAGTGTGAATTTGACATGTTAAGGCTGGTGGCAAGGGTCAAAGAGCACTGTTTGACAAAGAAAGGGTTAAAAAATACATAATGGGCTGAGAAAGGGTCTTGCTAGTTATGAAAGTAGTTAGCATGTGTATCGCTCATCATAATTCATAAGGAATTGGCCGGTTTTAGTTATGAAAGCAAACTTGACCCTAATTGCTTTCAGTAGTAATAAGGAACATCCCAGGACACCCTAGCAACCACCTAGCAATGCCCTAGCAACCTCATTGATACATGAAAAAAAAATATTGGTCTAAACTAGCTAAATTAACCTATTTTACTTTGTAATGAAAACAATATAATTTAATTTCCTGTTACACATGAAAAAGTGCCATGTGCCAAATGTGAAAATGTGCAAATATTGGATAAACTAAAATGTCGTTCATGCTGACTTTACTGAGGGGATCAGCTGAGATGTTGGATAGTTGGATAGAGAATTCACAGGATTGTGTGTGTTGGTTGGGGGTTGTGCAAATGTGCGTTTTACAATCGAATAGACTGCATATGCAGCCATAATGCATTCATAGAAGCAACTGAACTGGAATGTGCTCATACCCATGCTCATATGCACATGCAAACACACACACCCAAGGCTATAACAACTAAACATTACATTTACACACATTTCCCCCAATGCAGGGTTGCCATGTCTGTGAGACAAAGACAGCCCAACGACCAATTGAAACTAAACCAAACTAGCCTAACAACAAATAAAACCAGCATAAATATGCTAATTAGAAATATGCTATTGTTTTTAGGCTACGTTTGCACGACAACGATGTACTAAAAAAGCGAAAAGTGTTTTCCTTTGCGTTCGTGTACACACAACAACGTTGTCAAAAATATCCCTTTTCCACGAAAACGACTAAAAACGCCATATTATTCATTCCAGGCCAGTAACTGGCGATGTCACTTTGTAAAGAAACACGACATGCCTATGGACTTTACACGTAATGCGCAGGTGCATGACGTCACCGTTTTCACAAATTCACATTTTTGTCGTTTACATGGAGACGTAACGATATTGTTTTCAAAAAACAATTGTTTTCAAAAGTTTGCAGTTTCAGGCCCCCAAAACTGCGCTGTCGTGTAAATGAACGGCCGAAAAGCATCAAAACGTTTTTTTTTTTTTTTGAAAATGGTCTCGTATAAACAGCACCTTAGAGTTTCTGTTATGTATTTCCTTTCATTTGGAGGCTTAATGCTGGAATACATCACACATTTCTTGCCCAGATTTTTGCCCCGATTTGCATTCTGGTGGAGTCAACACTAGTTTCCAAAAGTCAATCTAAAGATGATTTGGATTGCCAGATTTCACAAAAACATTGCATAGTATATGATGGCCACAGACCTTTTAGCTTCAGACTATGATTTTATATAGTCAGATGATATCAAACATGTGTTGGGCCTTTTTTAGAAAACATGTTGTTTTCATTTGTCATGTGTCATTCCTAGCAGCGAGGCACATTTTTCTGCATGAGATTGTTGTGTTCGGAACGTATTGAAAGTCTGTTGTTATTTAGTAGTGTATGATGCCCAGTTTTTCTCAGTAGGCAAATGTATGAGGTCTAGTGTTTCAAAATCTCTTCACAATTTAAGTTGGGTAGTGTATTTCAGTCTTTATGGTGTAATGTGAGTAAAAACATTTAACCATATCATATTAAATTATTTCACATGTAAATTTACTTTAATTTCTACAGTTTTTCATATCTACAAAAAGGTTTGACAATTTTGGTTGTTTTAATCTTTGTTTTGTTTTTTTATATGTAATTTTTTGTATTTTGATTGTGTTCATAACAACAATTGGCATTAATGTTTCTATAAAAATAGTATTCTTCTTACCTGTTTTGACTTGCAGAAAACAACAACCCGCAGCAGCAGTAACCCTGCAGTCTCAACCACACACACTCTTTGCAAAACTCTCATCTTCCCACACACACATCACACAGACTCATCAGCCTCATCTCTCCACTCTTGCCTGAATGATCAAAACCGTGGAAGCAGCCCACCGGTCCCCTCATCAATATAAATTACAGGGCAGCTGTTGGCTAGCAGGCACTTTCCCGCTCCCTCTCGGCCTCCCCTGGCTGCACGTTCAGTCCTTAATAAGCCTGACCACTTTCTCGAAGAGAACAGATACTTCAGTTCTCCTCTTTACGACCCACCGGCCGCCTCTCTGACCAACCCAATGTTATTCCGAAGTGCCACTGAGACAAAGCCAACATACTGTATAAACAAACATTCAAAGTTGGAAAAACGAACATTCAGGTTGAATTTCACTTCAAACAAGTACATAGAATAATTGGTTGTATATATATTTTTTTTTAATCGGTGGCCAATATAATGGACAAATATAAATAATACAGCTTAATCATGACGAATGAGCATTGTTACACAATTTTGCTCAAGCATAAATAAATAAATAAATAAATAAACTTTCAAAACTACTTACAAACTTTCGAAACTGAAAACAAAAATATTTTCAACTATTAATTGGCAAATTGAAAAAAAATTGTCACATGACTCATTATCGACTGAAGTGTTGTGGAAAATCATTGATTAATCAGCCTGGCCAACACAACGTTCCCAGATTTTCAGGGTTTGGGGACGTTATTTGGAGGACCTTCAGGGAACATTCAGGATGTTCTGGGAACGTTTAGAGGACAATATTTAATTCAGAAATCCAATGTTCCCAGAACATTCTGAGAACGTCGCCGCTGGTGTCAAGAACTTCGCCCGGTAACGTTCCCACAACGTTCCCAGACAGACACGATGTGGAGTTCTTTAAAGGGTTTGGGGACGTTATTTGGAGGACCTTCAGGGAACATTCAGGATGTTCTGGGAACGTTTAGAGGACAATATTTAATTCAGAAATCCAATGTTTCCAAAACATTCTGAGAACGTCCCCGCTGGTGTCAAGGACGTCGCCTGGTAACGTTCCCCCAACGTTCCCAGACAGACACGATGTGGACTTCTTTAAAGGGTTTGGGGTCGTTATTTGGAGGACCTTCAGGGAACATTCAGGATGTTCTGGGAACGTTTAGAGGACAATATTTAATTCAGAAATCCAATGTTTCCAAAACATTCTGAGAACGTCCCGCTGGTGTCAGGAACGTCGCTTGGTAATTGTAATGATGCAGCAGACGAGGAGAGATCCATTTGCAGGCTTTATTAAATAACAGGGTCAGACAGGCAAGGGTCTAATACCAGCGATATAAGCAGAGCAGAATACACACAATCAGAGTTCAAGAAGAGGCAAATGGTCGGGGCAGGCGGCGAAACAATCAGAATACAGAGTCCAGGCAGAGAGTAAGGCAGGCAGCAGACAACGAGAGGTAAGGTCCAGATAAAGTTGTAACAGGTAAACAAACACAGGGTACAAACACTCAGAATAGTTCACTGGGAAAGCAATACTTTGCACCGAGTGAATGTGAAAACCAGGTATTTATGGTGTGAGAGAAACAAGGTGATAAGACACAGGTGAATGAAATGAGTGCTGATGAATCCGGGCAGTGAGTTATGGGAAATGTAGTTTGTGAGGAAGTGATCGTAGTCTATTGTGGAGCCCCCTCTGGTGGCTCTCGAGGGCACTCCAGCTGGTGATCGTTACAGTAATGTTCCCACAACGTTCCCAGACAGTCACGATGTGGAGATCTTTAAAGGGTTTGGGGACGTTATTTGGAGGACCTTCAGGGAACATTCAGGACGTTCTGGGGACGTTTAGAAGACCATATTTAATTCAGAAATCCAATGTTTCCAAAACATTCTGAGAACGTCCTGCAGAACTTTTAGGAACCAACTTAGAATATAATTATTTTGTCCTATTAAGGTCTTCTGTTATATTTAAAGAATAAGAAGCTGATGCTTCTCCGCTTCAACTTGATCTGCAGGCTCTGTGTGTGTGACAGGAGATTTTTTTTTATATACTGTGTACATTTTGCTGCCATTGTTGCTGAGCTTAAAACGTTTGCATTCTTGATTTTATAATAACAATTGTAAAAGACTGTTTTACATCAACGAGCCAAATAGTGCGATCACCACAACTTTTTTTCCCATATAAAAGTGGTGTAGCCTTTACCAAATAATAGGAAAAAATTACAATAAAAGAAAAGGGACAAAAATAATACAAACATATTCTAAAGACCCTCGCATTGAACTTTATGGCGCTTAGATTTCGTGAGGAGACCCTGCAGGCTATGTAAACAAGAGTTAAAATAAGCAAATTGGAATAGGCCTAGCGCTTACGTTAGCTTGTTTATCAAAAAAAAAAGCCAATATAGCCTGACCATCTACGCGAGAATGGTTCATTAAAATAACTTTACATGATAATCACATTGGCTTTTTCTGGCTCGCTGTCGGTGAAGAAAACAGGAAAAAGACCGCCGTCAGGTGTCCTTCCGAGAAGGGTCCAGCCCGCAGACAAACCAGATAAACTCTTTGTAACGTTGTTATGAGACCATAAGTTTACCATTACGGAAAGTATCCCTAAAGTAATTTAAGGAACGTTATAATAGGACCAACTTAGACCCATATGAGAACGTTTTGATTACGTGCTCTTTGTAACGTTGTTATGTGACCATAAGATTACCATTACGGAATGTCCCCCTAAAGTCCTATAAGGAACGTTATAATAGGACCAACTTAGACCCATATGAGAACGTTTTGATTACGTCCTCTTTGTAAAGTTGTTATGTGACCATAAGATTACCATTACGGAACGTCCCCCTAAAGTCCTATAAGGAACGTTATAATATGACCAACTTAGACCCATATGAGAACGTTTTGATTACGTCTTCTTTGTAACGTTGTTATGTGACCATAAGATTACCATTATGGAACGTCCCCCTAAAGTAATTTAAGGAACGTTATAATAGGACCAACTTAGACCCATATGAGAACGTTTTGATTACGTGCTCTTTGTAACGTTGTTATGTGACCATAAGATTACCATTACGGAACGTCCCCCTAAAGTCCTATAAGGAACGTTATAATATGACCAACTTAGACCCATATGAGAACGTTTTGATTACGTCTTCTTTGTAACGTTGTTATGTGACCATAAGATTACCATTACGGAACGTCCCCCTAAAGTAATTTAAGGAACGTTATAATAGGACCAACTTAGACCCATATGAGAACGTTTTGATTACGTCTTCTTTGTAACGTTGTTATGTGACCATAAGATTACCATTACGGAACGTCCCCCTAAAGTCCTATAAGGAACGTTATAATATGACCAACTTAGACCCATATGAGAACGTTTTGATTACGTCTTCTTTGTAACGTTGTTATGTGACCATAAGATTACCATTATGGAACGTCCCCCTAAAGTAATTTAAGGAACGTTATAATAGGACCAACTTAGACCCATATGAGAACGTTTTGATTACGTGCTCTTTGTAACGTTGTTATGTGACCATAAGATTACCATTACGGAACGTCCCCCTAAAGTCCTATAAGGAACGTTATAATATGACCAACTTAGACCCATATGAGAACGTTTTGATTACGTCTTCTTTGTAACGTTGTTATGTGACCATAAGATTACCATTACGGAACGTCCCCCTAAAGTAATTTAAGGAACGTTATAATAGGACCAACTTAGACCCATATGAGAACGTTTTGATTACGTCTTCTTTGTAACGTTGTTATGTGACCATAAGATTACCATTACGGAACGTATCCCTAAAGTAATTTAAGGAACGTTATAATAGGACCAACTTAGACCCATATGAGAATGTTTTGATTACGTCCTCTTTGTAACGTTGTTATGTGACCATAAGATTACCATTACGGAACGTCCCCCTAAAGTCCTATAAGGAACGTTATAATATGACCAACTTAGACCCATATGAGAACGTTTTGATTACGTCTTCTTTGTAACGTTGTTATGTGACCATAAGATTACCATTACGGAACGTCCCCCTAAAGTCATTTAAGGAACGTTGAACTGCAGCACTTTCATTAAAAAAAGAGGACGTTTCAGGAACGTGCCTAATGTTCTGTAAAGGTTCGGAATTTTCGTCACCTTTAGAGAACTTTTAGGAAACGTTACCCATGGTCGCGGGAACGTCACCTTCTACCTGGGTTAGCAGTTAGCAAACAAGTTCAAGTCCATCCCTCATTTCATTTCCTTTTAATTAAAGGGCAAAATAATGTATAAAAAGTTGTACTTTTAAAACAGAAAAAGATGCAGGGTAAGTGAGAAGTGCAAATTTCACAAATTTCAAATTGTAAAGTTTCACATCTCTGAAAAGGCTGTTCTTTGAGTCGTCATTTGTATGTCTGGAATTGACACTCTCAAGTCATTTGAGAATGTGGCATAAACACTGACTGTGAAACTTTCCCCACAGGGTCTGTTTTACTGCACAGTTTCAAGTATGGTTTTCTTTACGTTTGAACTTGACATTTTTATGGCCTGCCTTTTTATATAGTGCTACTGCGAGGCCATGTGGTTCGTTCTGGCAACAGACTCTTTTCCTAGATAAACAGTGCTGTTTAATAGCTCTTTGAGAGGAAAAACACAACACCAGACAGGAATTAAGTACTTAGATGTCTCCTGTTAAGAACAGGGTGTTCCAAGGAATTTAAATAAATGACAGAAATAAAATATTGTCCTATAAAAGTTCAATAGGACTTTTAGTACAAAAGTACTTGTTTTCAAGGCGAGTTATTTTGTTCAAGCTTTTCAGACAGGAAATAACTTGATTAAATATGTAGAAGAAAATATGAGTGTTTTCCTGTGGGGAACTCTGTGGTTTGCTAAGATGGCGTTTTTCAAATGTGGCTATGCAGTTTCTTGGGTTTTTATGGGTACACTGTAAAATAAATGTTGTTTTAACTTGAATTAAGTGTTTGTTCTGACTTAACATTTTAAGTTTAGTCGAATCAAATATCCAAGTTGTCACTTAGTACAATTTCACATTTCAAGTTGACTAAACTAAAAATTTTAGTTATTTTAGTGTAGTTTCTAGGATTTTACTAGGTGGTTCGTTACTGTCCAAGTAACAAGATTCCACCCTCAAGTTTTTGATATTCTGGTTCTTTTAGTGTCGGTCAACAGATTTTTTTTTTTCACTTGTTTTATTGTGTTAATTGAATATTGTAAATCTGGCTGCGTAGAGAAGTAATAGATCACCTCTCCTCAAGCGCATATTTTGAGGTGTGATTCATGTTTGTAACAGCGGTAGTAATAAACTTCTGAAAATTGTTACCAGCCAGTGACTTGACATTGCTAATTATTCCCACATTCATATAATTACGCACTGGTAAAACGTGATTCATATTTCGACTGCAGTAGAGTCCAGTCTTGGCTCTAGTGAGATGAGTTGGCGTTGTTGTAACCTGTCTAGGACGCGACATGTTGATAAGATGCACTAGGTGATTGCAGGCAGTAGACTAGGATTTAATCTTTTATTTGAGTATGTTTGCCTGTAGGTGTGTGTGTGTGTGTGTGTGTGTGTGTGTGTGTGTGTGTGTGTGTGTGTGTGTGTGTGTGTGTGTGTGTGTGTGTGTGTGTGTGTGTGTGTGTGTGTGTGTGTGTGTGTGTGTCAGCTCTCATATCACAGGGCGGATCCCTGGCCATAGAAAACGTCTGTCTCGCCAAGTCGTTGCACCTTGAGAAAAAACAAACAAACAAAAAAAAACAGATCAGCAAAATGATTAAGTCCATGGATCTAGCATTCTGTTACTCAGATGGGAGCTCTTTTGCAGCTAAACTGCATGTTCGCATGTCTGGCTACTTCAGGTTTAAACCTGAAATTGTGTCTTTTCTGTGCCATTTGCATCAAAATATGCAATTGCAATAATTATCGTTTTTAAACAGGTTTCCTAAACACTCCCCTTGTCTGCGCTGGTTGAACAAACAAATAGTCTTGCCCCAAACTCATGTCATTGGCTGAGCCAGTGTTGCTATGCTAAGCAGGTCGGGATATTTGAATACACGACAATGTTTTTAAAAAACTGCAGAGACACATTGTTTACACTGTGAAATCAACCTGATATTGAAGGTCCACTAAAGCGAAATTATGAACCATAATTTGCTACTTGTTATTGCTAGTTAGAGGCAGGTGGTACTGTGAAAAGGACTTTCTAGAGGTTATTTGATTGGAGAAAGGTTTGGCCACGCCCATGAGAGCAGGATAAGTCATCGCTGTTTTTAATGCATTTTTCTATAGGAAAAAAGTCATGTCAAGTCACCTTTATTTATATAGCGCTTTTTACAATACAGATGGTTTCAAAGCAGCTTTACAGTGATAACAGGCTGTAGATTTTAAATAAATGTACTGAAAGTTAATTTTTATCAACTTTCAGGAGTATATTACCACATAGATAACGCATGGACTAAAAGCCACACAACTTCATTTATTGAACACTTGGGGTCTTCAAATATATGTGTGTCTTATTTCCCGGCAAATACCGAATAATAAACATGCAATCTACTGGCATGCACATGGAAATCTGCCTAGATTTATGTGATATTCTGAAGTTGTCAGAAGCTTCGGGTATGAAGCACAGAAGATAAATGGGCTCGATTTTACGCCATGGTTTGTTATTCTATCGAGAATTATTCTCTCCTAACGCATTGTTCTGCCATGATGCTGTTAGTCATGGATGACAGGTATTGAGCAAATGAAGTATTTGCTTGTTTAGGGCGGCACAGAGAGAGCGACAGCTGTAGTGGTGGAGCCCGTCTGAGTCCCGTACAGGTTAGTCGTGACCACAGGGACGCAGAGACATTGATCCAATGAGAGAAAGAAAGTGGGAAACGTGAAGAAAGGCGAGAGAGAGAGAAAGAAAGCGATGGAAAGACAGATTGATTGGAATGGAGTCTGGAAAAAAGGAGGGAGAATTTGAGTGAGCGAGCTGTAGAGAAGGCTTATCTGTCTCCATAGCGAGGACAGGCTGTGTCAGTGTTTATTGAGAAGCATGGCCTCACCCTTGCCAGTTCATTTGTTTACCGCCTCGTCCAGCACTGAGAGAGTAACAAAGAGGCAGCCATGCTAATCTCAATCAAACGATTAAGACATTATGGCCGACCTCGCCAAAATATTAATGGGTCATTCTACAACACGGGTTCCTCTTGTGTCCTTCGCATTTATAAAAATGACTTACAATGAATAGTTGATGCCAACTTTTACTTTTACATTTTTTAAACATCTTAAAGTTTTTTCATTTAAAAACATTTTAAAGTCTTTTTCTTTTATCATATGGATTTTGGCATATCCACACGTTGTTGTTTTTTTTCTATTTTTCAGTTTCTCTTTCGTGTATTAGCAAATATACAAATAAAATTGTATTCTACATGCGCACACATGTAGTATAGACTAATTACTAAGACATTTCCAAAAAAAAATTCGATTTGCTAATAAAACCCATTCATTCATTCATTCATTCACAGTGTTAATTTTGAAGGCAAATTTTGATTTAGTTTTAGTCATATTTTAGTCATCTGATTTGTTTTAGTTTTAGTCTAGTTTAAGTCAACTAAAAAGCATAAGAATTTAGTAGACTAAATCTACTACAAATTTAGTCAACTATAATCTCATCAGTAAATAAGAAACAAAAATAAGAACAAATAAGTACAATAGAACAAATATTGAAATTAAATAAATATTGCTTTAAGTTTGTGAGTTAGGTCTAACAGTAGTATTCAGGTAAGAAATACTACCTACAGAAATTGAATAAAGTGATCAAATGTAAAAAAACAAAAAAACATTGCAGTCTTCATTGTATAGATCCTAAAGTTACTCAAGAGCAGTGAGTTATTTTCTCTTTGTTTTTTGTTGTTTGAATTAAATTTAAGGACTCAGACAGCAGCAGGATTAGGCTACTGTCACTTTAAGAACTAATGCACGGATCAAGTGATCCACATCTAATTTTCTCCCAACTGTTTACTTTCACTAAAGACATAACCGACTGTTTAAAAGAATACTCGCCAAAGCGGGCAGTTTGATATATTTTTGTGTGTATTTGTCTTTTCAAGCATGACAATTAAGCACTCACACGCTGTCAGAGAGTCCACTTTCTGTGTGCGCGCATTAAATGTGTGCACACACTAAACCATCCCGAATTTAGCTCTCTTTCGTGTCTTGTGCTGAAATATTTTTAAAAATGCTTTATTGTTTAAATTAGTAAAGCACGTGCAAATGCATGATAAACTTTTTGTCAATTCCTTCAACTAAACCGGGCCTTCGTGCAGCCCTTACTGTCGAGCCCTGTTTTGTTTTTTAAATTTCTTTGTGTTTTCCCGGAGATTGTTGCTCCTCAAATGATCTTATGTTCTTTAACATCAAATGTGAAATGTATCAATATGTCTGCTTTTCTCTCTCACAGATGTTTGCATTTTTGAACGTTGCAGCAAGGGTTGGGACCCCAGGTTGTGTGTCAACCATGTTACCATTATATTTCCCCCCTTTAAAAGTAATTAACTGTTCCTTTAATCACAATGATATTTTCATCCTTTCAAAAAATCAAAGTGTCATGCAGTTTGGTAACACTTAAACACATAATGTGTTGCTGCAATGTTTAAAATCATACTTTAAACAAATATTTGATAAAAAGTACCCAATCAAATGATTAATCAAACATGGATTTCAAACATCTTCTATGTTTCATGGCATTTCATGAATCATTATTTATAAGTTGTCACTGTAGAGAGGTCGTTTGCTGGAACTTGGATGAGAGCCGCCTATGGATAATCTAACGCTGTAGGGATTTATTAAACATAATCATGCTGTAAACAGCCAATAATGCATCCCAGCAGTGGTCTGACATGTTTCTGTTGCAGAGCTAAAACGTAAATGAGAGTTGTATGGGAGTGCCTATTTGTTGAAATACATTAAATCTTCTTGTCTTGATTTGGCATACAGCCTCTCTGAGGAAAAATTGATATGATGATTTTGTCAAGATTGGTTATGTGCTCCAGATGATGGGCTGGAAAATATTGAAAGGATTTAAGAGTGACACGAGATCGAGAAGCAACAAGTCACCAAGACGTGTGACCTTCAACACCTTTTTTTGTAAAGACTGACATATGGAAGAGATTTGTTATATGGCTTCTATCGAGAGAAGTGATGGTCACAGCATGCCACGGTGTATGTTTTTTTTCACGCCAGTTGGGTAAGTGCTTGGTAAATGAAGTGTACACAAGCTCGTCAGGAGAGACTGTTTTGAATGGACGGAGCGTCCCAGGAGTGCGCTTTCTGACAAAGCGATTTCGCTCTCAGCATGCCTCAGAAACCCAAAGTTTTCCATCCTCAGACAACAAGAGACACTCGGCGGAAAAAAAGGCAGCACATTCAAATTGACGCTCTCCAATTTTAACAATAGATTATGTTTCATCTTTTTTTTCCATTTGTTTGTGCCATGGAAAGCATATTTTCTTTTTGGACACTTTGCCTTAATCCATAATAGCCTGTCATTTTTATCAGAAATAGGTCAGTATATTCACAACAGGGAAGGATGGGTCGCTTCAGAAAAAAGGAAATCAATAGAGACATCTATTTGTCGTAAACCAGGACAGCATGATTTTTATCCTTTTCTTCTCTCCCCCTCGATACTTTTTCTTCCATCCACACAAAATGACAGCTCCTCATTTTTCAGCAAAAGCATTATGGTCGGCCATTTTGCCGAATTGCAAATGGGCCTTAGTGAATGGGCTTTTTTTTGCATAAATTGTATAAAATGAAGCAAGGCTTTTTTTTTTTTTTTGCTCTTCCATCACCTTCTTTGGCTGAAGCTCTCTAAATGAGAGACGTTTGGCATGATGGTTGCTTTTGTGTCCTTTTTCGACCAGGCTGGGGTCATGCGTGGGGTTGTTACAGAAGGGGTTACTCAAGGATGGGTACTGGGCCCCCTTCAGTTTCTTTGTAGTCACATAATCTGTCTCTTCCCCTCTGTGATGGGCATGCTTTGTGCCGTCCTTAGCTTCGTCAGCTCTTCTCCAGCCATGCTGTCCTTTTGTGAGTCCCTCTGAACCTGAAATACCTTGTTGTGAAGAGATGTCAACCTAGAAAAACAACGGCGAGTGACATGTGTCATGCACACAATGCTTGTTTGTTGTTGTGGATTGTATACAGAGCTCCATCTGCTAAGGTGGATTACAACTTTGCAGACCGCAGCAAGTGACAGTGGACAGGCACGTGGGCATTTGGGCGGCACCATAGTGCACCTGCCTTGCCATTCGGTGAAGTGGGTTTGGCCTTGTACAAGCTAAAGCAGGTTATCTGTCACTCCCCACTTTCTCCATGTCTCATCACTTTTCTGTCTCGCGCAGCCGTCCAGTGGCCGACAAGTGCAGCATGTCAGCATGAAATGGGGGCTTTGATTCATGGGGCAGGACAGAAACGGAGGTCATCTGGCTCCGGCAGATATGAACGCCACTGATGGAGGCTGACTGCTGATGTTTAAGATGGTGCTGATGAAATGTCCTTGTGCCATCATTAGCTTCCTCTACGGTCTGGTGCTTGCAAGCAGACACATTCATGCACACATACACAGAAGACACACACCCAGTTTCCCACAGCCAGAGCTTTGACTAAATGGTGTAAGACCTGGTCCACATGGCAGCTTATTCTGAACAATATTTGATTTATATTGGAAACAATCTTTTTATTCAGCAAGAATGCATTCAATTGATCAAAAGAGACAGTAAAGATATGTATAATGTTACAAAAGAGTTCGGTATCATATAAATGCTGTTCTTTTGAACTTTCTATTCATCAAGGAATCCTGAAAAAAGTATTACGGTTTTCACAAAAACATGAAGCAGCACAACTGTTTTCAATATTGATAATTATAAGAGATGTTTGTTTTTTTTGTCTTCCGTCTTGGTGAACATAAGAGACTTTCAGTAACTTCTTTAAAAATTATACAATCCCAAACTATAGAAATACATAATCTTCAGTTGAGTAACTGTGGAAATAAGGATACTATGCTGAACCTTAAGAATTATGCCTCTTCACAAACCATCTTTATTATGTGAGTTACAATGGCAATAACTGTACAAGTGCAGAGAAAATTATGCACTCTGGAATAATGAGAACTATTATTATCCTGTAAAACTTCTGTTTCTAAATTATTAACTTGTAATTTTGTTGAATAAACCATGCAAAAGACTGGGATTTTCAAAGACATCAGTCTTTCAAATTATAGATACTTTAGAAACCATTGGGAAACCACTTCATAACTGCAGAAGAACAGACTGCAGAAGCTGTATCTGAGAGATTTTAGCTGTGTTTATCTTTTGGTCCTCATTAAAGTTGTGTTAAATGGATAGTTCACCAAAAACAAAGCTATCATGACATCCGAGTACTCGAAATAAAGCACATAAGTTATATGGAGCACTTTTATGGTTTTTATACATCCTTTTTGAGGATTGAAAGATACAGATATCATTATTTGGGATTGCATGGAAAGTAATGACCAACAAATTAATCAATCTGTGTGTTTCATAGAAGAAAGCAAGTCAAACGGGTATGCAATGACGACAGAATGTAAATTTTTGGGTGAGCCAAAAATACAGAGGAAGGAAAACATTGGCCATACGTCTCGCTGTTTTGTCCTTTTCAGGTCTTTTTTTCTCCTCTACCTGTACCATCTTCCCTCTTTCTCACAGCGTTTTAATGTATCAGCGGTTGTCAGTGCGACTCCACCTGCGCACTTAGCACCTTGCCGGCTTTGTATCCATTCTGATTAAGTGGCAGACTCCTTAATGATGTGGTGGACTCGCTCCAAAGATCAACTTCATTTTTCACCACATGGTCATTAAAGAACTCGCCTCTTTAATTTTTGCTTGCATAATTCAAATCGGTTGCATCCTGCCATATACACTGCAGACGAACACAGAAAAACAATACAGATTTTTGACATAAAACTCAAGAACCCTTTAAAGTGAATGCTTCTCGAAAATTAATAGTAATTATTGTTTTGAAGGTATATTAAAGGGACAAAATAGAAAATTATATCATCTTCCGCTCCACTGTAGCTTTCAAATCTCATCTACATGCTTTTAAAGACATTTTGGTCGGTTTTTCACACAAAATCATTCAGCATGAATTCAGAAAACTTGAAATATAAGTACACGTAATTCAGACTGTTATTATGTTGCGTTTTGTGTGATTTTTGGAGCTTAACACCGCCTGTTTACTTTCATTGTATGGAAAAGAGCAGCCAGGACGTTCTGCTAAACATCTCCTTTTGTGTTTCACAGAAGGCAAGAAATTAATGTTTCATTTTTAGGTGAACAGGGCCTTTAATATTACATTCCTTAGTCTTGCAGATTACAAATAGCTCAGGAGGAATTTTAAGTTAGATTGATTTGCAGAAAGAAGCGCTCATCACATTTTGGGTTGCGTTAAGAAGCTGTCGTATCGGAGAGAGATTACACTCCTCTAGGAGTTGTGTTCTTGAGACAAATGTACATTTACCCAATAATGTACTGGATTACTGAATCAAGGTCGACGCACAGCAACTTTATCCCTTAATCCTGTGTTTTGGTTTCAAACAGCATTTGTCGTCCAAACAGAAAATAAAATGACAAATCTGAAAACAGGAAGAGACATAAGAAGTGGTCTTAAGGTTGGGGGATATTTTTTTAATTCCTCCAATGCGTTTGCCGCTTTGTTTGCTTATTATAGGAGATGTCTTTTCAGTTCCTGTAGCTCTATTGGTAGAGCATTGCTAGAAGCGGCAAGATTTCAAGTTCGATTCCCAGGTAATGCGCGTAATGAAATGCATTGCTTGAATGTCAGCATGAAATGAAAATCCACCCTATCTTTTTTCTAAATGCATGCTATTGATTTTATTATTAAAAAAAAATCCATCGTGCATTGTATCATTTTATATATGATGTTTGTTAACACTTTACAAGATGGTTTCATTTGTTAACATTAGTTTACTAAATAAAACACTAACTCTTATTAGAGTATTTGCTGACTATTAGGTTAGGGTTAGTATAATAACTTACTTGCAAAGTTACTTATAGTCAGTACAGTAGAATGTCTGTTGAACCATCAAAATCAAGCAGAGAGTCTACTAATACTCAAATGTAGTTTCAAAGTTACTTATAGTTAGTCTAAAGTGGACTATCAAAATAGTGTCACCTTTATTAACCTTAGGTAATGTTAATTTCACAATTTTTACTAATTCATTATTAAAATAAAAAGTTGTTTAGTTAATATAGTCAGGTCTAATTCTCACTTTTAACTAACCATTAACTTTTACCTCAATAAACTCTTAATTACTGCATATTAATAGTTAGTAAGGTAGTTGTTAAGTTTTGGTATTGGGAAGGATTAATGGATGAAAAAATTGTCACGTAGAATAAGACATTAATATGTGCTAAATACTAATAAACAGCCAATATCCTGGTAATATGCATGCTACTAAGCAACTAGTTAATAGTCAAACTTGGACCATTTATACTATTTAATGGATCTGCGCTAACCTTAACTAACAGTGAACAGTTGTAATTGTATTAACTGAAGAATCAAAAATACAAAACTGGTGCTGAAATTGTATTTACAATTGTATACACTACCATTAACAAAGATTAATAATACTATACAAAAAAAATATTTCTCATTGTTAGCTAATCCATTAAGTAAACCGAAGTAAACCTTATTGTAAAGTTTTTGACCATTTTTTGACCTAGTAATGTTTAACCAAAATGTCATTACTGAACCTTCCTGTAAAAATGACAGACTTCTTTCTGGTGATGTATGCAGGACTTCTCCAATCGTTTAGTTCGGTTAAACCCTACCCCTTCTAGCTCTCTTTCATCTGCCTCCACTTTTGATAGCCACACCCACATCTCAACATCCAAACAACAGTCGATAGATTGAAGCAAGTCCCGCCCTGCATTTTTTCTTTTTTCAATAATCCGCTTATTGAAAACGTTATACGTCACAATATTGAAGAAAAGATCTGTCTCTTCTTCCGTTTCAAGTCGCAAGAGCATCACTCAGTACTCACGATGCCTCTAGGACATCTCTGCCCGCACCGGGCCTGGGCGAATTTAAAGGTGCCGTGAAAGACTAAAAGTGGGGCATGCACGAGGCCTCGCCTTGACCTACCTTGTTCAAAGGTTTCGGGGGAAGAGAGCTGTGACAGGCCTACTCCTCGGTGGAGAACATTACTAATGTGTGAGGGTGCAGGATGAGCCAGGCCCGTGATAAATAGCTCCCAAACATCCCTGGCTAACTCATAAGTCAACAGTAAAGAGAAAAGCTGAGAGCCCTCTGACCAGAAGCTTAAAAATGGACGGGGAGAAAGAAAAAGACTGTTGTTTTGGGCCTACCGAAAGGGCCAAATTCAAGGAGTATCGTAGCCTCAAGAACTCCCTTAATCTCGAGGAGAAAAGCCTCTCCCACTGCTACGGTATCTTGTGGGAATATAATGGTGTTTTAGTTGGAGGGAAAGTTGCAGGACAATGTAAATCCTAATAAATGAGGTGAATTTGTGCTCTGAGAGGTGGAGGTTCTCTGCGATCTGCTCCTCTATGGTAGAGCAATGTGGTAAAGTGACGCACCTCCGACTTTAAAATTATCGAGAAGAGTTATTGCCTGTCACGGCTGTGGTTGAAAACCAATTTGACCTTATAGCTTGGAAAGTACTTTCATACATCAGATAAGTAAGCAACAACAACAACAACAACAACATGTATATGCAAATTAAGTTTTTTTGTTTTTCCCTAAATTCCTATTTAAATATCTTATTTTTATATGTAACTGTTATCTCAAGTAATATTAACATTTACTCACTTTCTTTTTTTTTTGGCCTTGTTTTCCCAGCTGCCGGTTTCTCGCGTTGCTTTTTTCTTTCTATCTTTTTTACAGCCCATTTCAAGTCCTCTTCTTACAGAGGTTTTTCTTTCTTTCATTTTTTTCATTATGTACAGCACATTATATGCAGTACTGCAAATTTTTTATTTGACTGTTTACTCATCTCTTTTTTAATTTTATTTGTTTTTATTATATAGTGTTGATCTTTTTGCATTACTTAATTTTTTTACTCCTTTCTACTTTCAAAATTGTTTTTGTGTTTTTTATTGATTTATTTGTTTATTTATTTTGTATTTTTATGTACAGCTGTCATTTTCTTGTGTTACACTTTTTTTTTAATGTGGCATCTTAAGTAAACATGTAATGTACTCAACCCTGTCCTCAGTTTATTTGTACGCCAGCCTTTTTTTTCTTCTTTTTTTTCTTTTTTTTTTTGTTATGTACAACTGCCATTTTCTTGCGTCATTCTTTTATTTTTCACATGACCTCCTAAAGTAAGTCTTTACTCACCACCATTTTATGGTTTTTATGGTTTCTAAGTTCACTCATCTCTTTTTTTCAGAATTGTTTCATAATTTACAGCTGCCAATTTCATGTATTATTCTTATTTTTCGTCACAAAATCTAAAGTAAACTTTCTGTTTACATCCCTATTTTCAGTTTTGTGTGTGTGTATGAATGCCTTTATCCTCTGTTTATGTTTCATGCAATCTTAAGTAAACTTTCTGTTCACCTATCCCTTCTTTTAGATTTGATGTAATCGTTTGGCATTGAGGATGTAGTGTGTGTTGGGGGAGGGCGTTGCATGTTTTCTTGACACGGGGTAATACATCACCTGCTCCAGGGGGTCTCCCCGGTATGCTCCTCAATAATGAAGTTCATTCGTTAACTTCCCCCTCAAAGGCCACGCTCCCCCGCTGCCCTTTTCAGCAGTCTTCATGACTCGTACAGCAGTCATAGTAGCGCGCAAAGAACAACATAATCATGCTTTTTGCCTGCGACAGTCGCCGCGACCGCCGACTCTCCACATGACGAATAAGAAGGGCCATTACCTATCCCTCATGCCTAGTTATCACCGTAATTATCACACCCAAAATCACCTGCCCTATTTCATCTGGAGACGCAGACGAGGTTTCCCTCCCAATCACCTCCACTTCCTTTTTTTTTCGGGGAAAGGGAGTTTCGAGCAGCTTCACGGGGAGGAAGAAAGAGATCATTAGGATACTGAACATCTCTTCCTGGCCCCAGTTCAGACCCCGGTACATGGTGTTATGTCCCTCCTTCTCGTTGTCTCCATCTTTTAAACGCTTTTTCCAAAGACTTGGATGAGATCTTCGCAAATTTTTGAAGACAGAACTCCTCATTTTTTTTATTGTCCTTTCTTAAGCTCTAAGGCGATACACATTTACCGTAGTGAAGCACAAAATTCTCCAGTCGGTTTAATCTATCAGTTGATATGATCTTAAATAGGATCCCACACCTGAGGCACTTATTCTCATTTTTGAAGTATTTTCACCTCGGTCCTCTGAGCATTTTTTTTCCCTTATTTTTTTGTCCTTGCTATTAGCGATTTGCTGCTCACCTTGACTGCCTCTCTCTACCGCTCTCAAATTAATCTCATAAACACATTTATTTGTTTGTCTCTTTCAGCCACGTCTACAACACGAGAAAATGCCCAAAGACAAAGAAATTGGTTTGACATCTCTGCTCTATTAAAACTAACCGAGCAGCGACAACATCGACGGCAACAGCAAGCAAACAGCCGCTTGGGGCCATCTGATGTTTTCAATTAGACTGAGCACAAGGGTAGTTTAATGCTTATCAAATTGTTTACTGCCAAACGTCTCCATATTATTAATACCTGGAAGGGTTCAAATTTAATTTGAAGTAAACACACTCAGTGTAGAGGAGGATTGGAGATTTGTTTGAGTAACATGTCAAACATAGCTTTCTGTCTCTGGTCTCCGCGCTTTGTTCTTGGCAAGTCTGTTTGTATTTGCTCTAGACGTTTCGTCTGGTGACTTGGCTCCTTTTATTATGTTGATTATTAATCTTTGCTTACAGCACGATTACATTTTGATGATTTTGTAGATGTTTTTGGGAAAAGAAATGTTTCTGAGTCAGAAAATAAAAGCCCTATAAATAGTTTCAACAAAGGCCTACATTTTTTTAAATATTAAACCTGAAAAACTCTTTCCACACCAGCGTTTTTGAAAAAAATCGCCAGCCAACGCCAGCATTTCTTTTAATAATTTTCACAAAAGTTCCATGGACCCCAGAATATTTTGTTGTATGGCTGTCTGAATATGCAATATATCAAGAGAAAGAACAGAAAAAAAAAAGTTTTATTCTAGCTTCATGCATTCCTTTTTATCAACACTTGCATGTGGGTAAGTTTCATAAAAAAGCAACATTTTGAGCAAACAGCTGAGAAAATCGTGTTTTCATCAAAGACTACGTCTTGATCGGATTGAGAACGATGATCAAAACATAGATGGAGTAGATCAAGTCCATCAACACCCCTAATGCTTCACAGTCCTATAGCTCTTGCTGGGTCGACATTTCATTTGGTGATCGCATCATTTTACATATGCATCTGCTTACATATGATATCGTTTGATTTAGCTTCTTCTTCACATGTCTTTTGATCAGGAGATTCAGTGCTCTTTAAGAAGATGTGTCATAGCGCCCCCTACCATATAATAGTGAAAGCCAGATATTTTCGTCATTGGCAGGGAAAGAGTTAAGTTTCAATGTTTCATACACTAGTAAAAAGTGGGTATTTGGCAATATTTTATTTTAAGCCATTTCCCCAAAGTAGTATCCACAATGTGCAATGAAACCAATCACATTGGCCCATTTTCAATAATTGCTTCCCAAACTGAGGCTGAGTCATTCTTTGGAGCATAGTGTCATTATATCGCACACTAACGAAGAAATTGGCCCATTTTTTGTTTTGTTCGATGCTACTGGGAGCACTTTTTGTCTGGGTCTTGATGAGGGGATTAATTTTGGTCTTATAACCCCCTTTCTTCGTCTTCTGTGAGATTCAAATGTGACATTTGGAGTGAGAAAGTGGTCTTCAGATATCGAACACTCCAATGCTGATTTCAGAGATTATTTTTTTAATGATAATGTGTGAACGTTTTTTGTGGTGGTTAAGCAAGTCTCTGATCAAACATCTCAAATATCACCAACTAACATTTCTGGATTATTAAATCAGTACAAAAATTTCGGAAAATTAACTCTAATTCTCTAAATCCTTTCACTGTTGTGTTTTTGTGTGCATGTGTGTGTGTGTGTGTGTGTGTGTGTGTGTGTGTGTTTGAACTCCCTCTGTAACGTCTCCCTCTCTTTCAACGAAAAGAAGCCCAATAGTCTTGTCTATTTATCCTGGAAATAGATATTCCCCTTGTTGTCGGAGTGATTTATTGAAGTCCTCTTCTCAGATGGAAGCCACAGGAAATTGCCTGGAATGGCTCTAAATTGGTTTATGATTGTTTTATATGGGCTCGTGCGCTTACGGTTTGATATTGTGCTCCCGCACTCTTCGGCATATAGATATTAAACTGATCCATATTGAGGTTGTTGGTGTGTATTTAGGGGTGACTTGTTAATTCAGTAATGGTCTGAACTGGCTGCCTTGTCACTTTCAGCATTACTGCAAGAAAGCGCCACTTCTGTGATATATCTGTTGTTACCCCCGTCAGGATGGTCTGTAACAGAAACTCTTGGCTTAATCCAGATAAAGCAGTAGCTTTGGCCTCTATCCGGTGATCATATTGTTCGATGTATGCTGTTGATAGATTGTTATTAGTTCCTTCCTGTGAGCTCTAGAAGGAATCGCTTGTCACGTATGTGGCATCTGTCTCTGTGAGACCATCATCCTATTCACTTTCACTCTGGGTTTCGGGAAATGTTTAATAAACCTTCAAACAAAGAGTAGGTGACTGTAGCACACAGATTACTGTGTATAGTATGCAAGGATGTGGTTTTGGGTGCTGAGAAACACATTGTAAGTTATAGCTACTTGTGACAAAATTGCAGTGTAGGCTAGTATGGGTGCTGAAAGAAATGACTTGAAACGGCATTTGTAACACATTTTGCTTCCCTAATATTTCAGAATCAAATCAAATATTCTGTGTGAAGTAATTAGGATATGTGTCAGTTGTCCTAAAACCAACTAGTTGTTTGGTGAGTTTGATGTCAAAGCTCGTTGAGCTTCAGCTTTTTTAGCAGCAGTGTTTTATAGTGGATGAATTTAGAGGCAGAACTTCAATGATAGTGTTTTAGTTTGTTGACAGTCGCAGTTAACAGTTACTGTTAGCATGATAAAACCCTCTACGAGAGTGTTTAAATTCCTACATTTTACAGCACCATCTACATTGTTCTTTCAAATAATGTACTTATGAATCGTTCACACTTATACTGTATGAGGGCCATTTAGGGCTCATCTTGTCTTCGATTACATGCTATGTGTTCCATTAAAGCAAACTCCTTCCCTCCATGGAGCTGTGGTTTCAGTTTTGAGGAGAGGCAAGAGTTAAAGAGGATTGAGGATCAGCTGCTGTTCTGCCCGTGCGTGGGATGCTACTGACAGACTGCTAATGAGCCCATTATCGGCTGCAGTCCTCCGCCTGGCTCCTCGGGGGCACCAGTGGATGCTCTGCGTCCCCTCTCAATTGAATTCCATCCCACAGGGGTTGTTTACAATAAATACATTTGCTTGAATTAATCAGGAGGTGGAGAGCCAGACACTTGACTAGGGCTGCTATGATTATGGAGAGAGACAGGGAAAGATTGACAGAGTCCACCTTTGGCCCTCGCTGTACTGTGGCAGGGATACACCCACGCTGGGCCCATAATTGATATAAGTTGTTTAGAAAATCGCCTTGTTTGGTTAGGGTTCTTTACTTATGTTTTATGAAGAACCAGATTGTATTGCACCTATGCTTGAGGCAAAATGGCACATGAAACATGGTGTAAACAAAGGTTGGACAGTTTCCTGTGCTCATTCACCTCATATTATATTTCATGTTCCTGGATCAACATCTGTTGTTGTTCTTGGAACAATATTCTTGTCAACCAATCTTTACCCTCTTGTTCTAAGGGGTTATTGTGGTTTCACCAAGTTGTACATGATCCTCGAACAACATTTCCAAAAAAACAATCAGATTTGAGGGATAATTTATCTGTAGATGTCAAGTTTAGACCTTAAACCAGGGTTAGGGGCACTGTTCTTATTCACCAATCGTTTCCCTTTTATTTCAGGTGTAAATGATGGTTAGGGTTAAGTTTAGGGGTGGAACTATGTTTTTGGACAGGAATATTGTTCCAGGATCAATATAACATGTTGGAAAATCAAGGCGACTGGTTTTACGGTTAGATTCATTGGTCACCATGATTTTGCAAAGTAGAAAGTGTTCCTGGATCAACAACTTTTGTTGGTCCTGGAACAACGTTCCTCTTGAAAGTATCTTTACTAACTCTTTCCTAAATATCAACCCTGAATCTGAAGGAAACGGCTTTATTTTCTAGAACATTGTTCAAGCCCTTGAGCCCTAACCCTTATCCCTATCCCTATAATCTGATCGGTTGATTAGAAGGTTGTACCAGGACCATTAAGGATGCTGATCCAGGAACGTGTCCTACTTGGCAATTCACGGTCACTAGGTTGGGCTAGTATGTGATTGAACAAACCAATTTAATCAATTCATTGCCTTAAAATAGGTGGCGTCCTCTGAGACTTCCATCAAACTCCACAGCCCTTGGTTCTGAGTTTGGAAAGCCAGGATTGAAAGTGAGAGAGAAATGCATTCCAGGGCATTGAGCGGAGAAGACGAGGCCTGTCTGGTGGCAGCTGTTGTCATTAACACCACTTAATTCCTCCGTTGATTGTTGCAGTTCTTCACAGTTTGATTTTTGACGCCTTGTAGATGCCGACGTCTCTCCAGTGACTGGTTGGGAACATTACAGAGTGTGATTTGACATGCCTCGCTGGTCTAAATGCCTAGTATTTTGTGGAGAGTAATACTTTGTATATCAGTTTTACTGTCTGATACACATCAGCTATTAATGAGTGGCATAGTGGTTATATCATGTGATAATGTACTGTATATGAAAAGTTGAGAAGTTGTATGAGCTACAGTTGCAAACAATCACAACTGCAAACAATCGCACATACGACAAATGTTCCACTTTCCTTTTTTATCTGTAACTCTCAAAGCCACAGACATTTTTTTTTACCATTACTGATAACACATTTGAAGTCTAATCTTGGGTTATCGTACTGAGATCTAAAGGGTTAGGAAGAAGAAAACGTGCTGTGTAGGTTTTTGCATGCGAGTGCACATGTAGCCTTTTTTCCACTCCACGTACACACGTGTTCACTTGAACTGCACTGCCCAGAGGCACGCTGTTCTGAAACCCTTTCTCTCAGCAGTCTGCTCTAACCACAGTACTGTTGTTTACCTGCCGACCGCAAGTATCTCAACAGAGCAGAGCAGTTTAACCTTACCACACGCTGCAGTTGGACTGATTCATCCAAAGAGCACGAGTACCACACGGTCAAAAAACACAGTAGCCTTAATAGAGGCCCACCGCTAACACTAATGCTAACAGCACAGCGTGACACGAGCTAAACTACCTCCACGCCGGCTAATGCAACTTTCGACGTGGCTAATTTTCAGCTATGATACACCTCATTTGATAATCATGGAGGGGAAATTATATTTTGCTTATTAAGCGGAGATCGTTGACGGATTAGTGTTGACATAACATGAGTTAATTTATTTTCGCTGCCTCTAATGGATCACACAAGAGGTCGTGATCAGACGGTAATTTGTGAGATTTATGGCATCAGGTGTGGAGTGTGTATGTGCATTTTTTTTATTCAGGGGATTCACAGCAGTCATTCCTGCTCATTTAGTGTTAAATTAGCATAGCGAACACAGCCATTCAGGTAATGGTGATTTTACCCTTAGCCTATCACACATACATGTTTATAACTGAAAACAAAAATGTACTTTGCTACAAAAAGTTTCTATTAAAATACCATTGCTACGACAGCTTATAAGTAAAACACCAGGTAAACCCTACAAAATGAGGACAAAAATGATCACACATTGATGGCAGTACCAGAAATTGTTGTCCTTGTGGGGACATTTTTTGCTCCCCATTAGGGAAACAGATTAAAATCATACTAAGTAAGGCTTTTTTTAAAAAAATTAAAATGCAGAAAGTTTTATGTGATGGGTTGGTTTAGTGTAAGGGGATAGAATATACAGGTCCTTCTCAAAAAATTAGCATTTTGTGATAAAGTTCATTATTTTCCATAATGTAATGATAAAAATTAAACTTTCATATATTTTAGATTCATTGCACAACAACTGAAATATTTCAGGTCTTTTATTGTTTTAATACTGATGATTTTGGCATGCAGCTTATGAAAACCCAAAATTCCTATCTCAAAAAATTAGCATATCATGAAAAGGGTCTCTAAACGAGCTATTAACCTAATCATCTGAATCAACTAATTAACTCTAAACACCTGCAAAAGATTCCTGAGGCTTTTAAAAACTCCCAGCCTGTTTTATTACTCAAAACCGCAATCATGGGTAAGACTGCTGACCTGACTGCTGTCCAGAAGGCCATCATTGACACCCTCAAGCAAGAGGGTAAGACACAGAAAGAAATTTCTGAACAAATAGGCTGTTCCCAGAGTGCTGTATCAAGGCACCTCAGTGGGAAGTCTGTGGGAAGGAAAAAGTGTGGCAAAAAACGCTGCATAACGAGAATAGGTGAACGGACCCTGAGGAAGATTGTGGAGAAGGACCGATTCCAGACCTTGGGGGACCTGCGGAAGCAGTGGACTGAGTCTGGAGTAGAAACATCCAGAGCCACCGTGCACAGGCGTGTGCAGGAAATGGGCCAAAGGTGCCGCATTCCCCAGGTCAAGCCACTTTTGAACCAGAAACAGCGGCAGAAGCGCCTGACCTGGGCTACAGAGAAGCAGCACTGGACTTCAGGCATTTTGGCATTTCCTTCTCCCTAGTCTTCCTCCAGACTCTGGCACCTTGATTTCCGAATGACATGCAAAATTTGCTTTCATCCGAAAAAAGTACTTTGGAACACTGAGCAACAGTCCAGTGCTGCTTCTCTGTAGCCCAGGTCAGGCGCTTCTGCCGCTGTTTCTGGTTCAAAAGTGGCTTGACCTGGGGAATGCGGCACCTGTAGCCCATTTCCTGCACACGCCTGTGCACGGTGGCTCTGGATGTTTCTACTCCAGACTCAGTCCACTGCTTCCGCAGGTCCCCCAAGGTCTGGAATCGGTGCTTCTACTTTCTTCTACTTATATAAAATATATGAAAGTTTAATTTGTATCATTACATTATGGAAAATAATGAACTTCATCACAATATGCTAATTTTTTGAGAAGGACCTGTACAGTGTGTGTAGTATAAAATCATAATGTCTATAGAAAGTCCCCATAAAACATGGACACCATGTTTGTGTGTGTGTGATTTGATAATTCATGAATCCATTATTTGAATTATAATTAAATTATTTAAATTATAATTACAGGGGGAATAAACCTTATTTAAATTTTTTTTTAGAAGATTGCTCAATAATCGTTTTTTAAATTTTTATTAGAGGGCATATTAATTAATTACCTAATTCATTTAAATATTATTATTGACATTGCATCGACAATAGCATCAGTTAAAAAAACAGCTCAAGGGTATATTATAGAAAATGCTTCAGTAATATGACCCCCCCCCCCCCCCCCCCCCCCCCCCCCACACACACACACACACACACACACACACACACACACACACTTTTTTTTTTAAATGCACTGAAATATTGCCATCTCAGATTCACGTTTGTCCAGGGTGGAGATGAGAAAAGCTGGGGCTCAAAATGGAGCTGGGTTTGGTTTGTGGCTGGAGCCAGCTCTCTAAGACCAGAATCATGAGCAGCCAGCTGCTAAGAAGCCTGAGCAGATTATTAGATTGAGAGAGAGAGAGAGAGAGAGAGAGAGGGAGAGGGAGAGGGAGAGGGAGAGAGAGAGAAAGAGAGAGAGAGAGAGAGAGAGAGAGAGAGAGAGAGAGAGAGAGAGAGAGAGAGAGAGAGAGAGAGAGAGAGAGAGAGAGAGGGAGAGAGCGCTCACAAGGGGGAGGGGGTCTCCGACGGAGCGATGGAGAGAGAAAATGAAAAGGATGGTGAGATAGTGAAACTCATCAGACAGTCACTGTGTGGTGGAAGGATCAGGATGAGTCTCTCTCTACTTCTCTCTCCTGCTATCTTCTGGAGCTCAGCTGCCAGGGCAGCCAGTGTGAGCACCTCTCTCAGCAGGCAGTACACCGAACACTGAGAGAGGAAAAGATGAAACCAGCCTCCTGGAGGGAGGTCAGAGAAACGGCCAGTAACACGCACTCTCTCACTCTCACTCTCACTCTCACTCTCACTCTCTCTCTCTCTCTCTCTCTCTCTCTCTCTCTCTCTCTCTCTCTCTCTCTCTCTCTCTCTCTCTGAAAACATCTGGAGTTGCTTGCAGCCTCATCTGCCCCTCTAATATTAGCACACAGGAAGCGTGAGACTGCCGCCACAGCGCCAAGACAAACGAAAAACATGACATGTTTTGACTCTTGCCTTTTTCTAACCCTCCTGTTTTGTTCAGCAGCTTTATTGGCATGATAAAATAAACTTTGCATTGCTAAAGCATTAGTTACATTGTATATACACATAATATGTACTAGGGATGGCAGGGCCCTTGTCGGTTGGGGACATGTCCAGGGCCCTGTGAAAAATTGGTTTCCACTAAATTACACAATGGTACAGTCTACTAATTGTTTTTTTTTTAGGGAATAAGATCACAACTAGTCAATCGACAACCAATTAGTTGATTAGTGAGGTCAACTTGCTTGTCTAGATTTTTTTTATGTAGAATTTTTTTCTAGACAAATTATAGAAATATTGTGATCTATCTATCAACGTTCGATCCATCCAATTTTGAATAATTTTAAAGGGCCATTTTTTATAGCATGTTTCTGTAATCTAGCTACAAAGTAAACATTGTTTTTGAATAATGTCACTGTTTTACTCAATAATGTTTTTCGTCATCAAAAAACAGTGACACAGCATCACTCAAAAAATGTAATAATTTTATAATAATTTTTTATATATTGCAGTAGTGCTTTAATTACATTTTACAAGGTTACAATTGGGCCCTAGGTTGTTCATGGCATGTTTATTAGATTAAGCCTTTTTTTAAAATAATAGAATTGCTGTCACAATAGGCTACTTAATCAATTAAATTTTTTTTGCCACTATTTTTTTTTGCATCACACTAAACATTCTTGCAATTATTCTACCATCACAATTGAGAGCTGGAAAGAAAAAACTTGTTTGGTGTTGTGCTTCTGTTATGACTTTCTCTTGTTGGCGATAAAGCACAAGAGACAGTGACAGCCTCCCCGAACCCGAACCCCATCCCATCGGCTCCGGTCTGTAGAAAAAGACCCAACCCCCTTTTCCCCTCCCACCTCGCTCTCATTGGCTTCTCCTCTGCCAATCCCAACCCAAGGGCGGGCCCCTACAGCGAGGGAGCGCTGATGTCAGAGTCACATGGATTGTGGTGTGGTCATGCGAGCGCAGCTGAGCGGCAGAGCTATGCTGGCCAGCTGCTGCTGAAACAGCAGTGCACTCCTCGTGCTAGCACTCGCAAGACCCGCTCGCCTATGGACCGCCGAGCTTAATGATGTATTTTGTGATTTCAGCTATGAAAGGTAAGAGGATAAAAGCATGCTGGGGTTTTGTCTGTCCTTTTTGAAAACTTCCTTTTTTTTGCAAGCGAGTCGAGCTGCAAAGGGCTTTATTTATAGTCAGCCAACTCTCTGTTTGAGAGAGAGATAGAGAGAGGGAGATAGAGAGAGAGCGGGAGAGAGAGAGAGAGAGAGAGAGAGAGAGAGAGAGAGAGATGCATGTTTTCATTCTAGTAGAATTAAGTTGTGGCATTGTCATGTATTTCTATTATGGAGGGAAATTAAGTTAGTTAAAGTTCTAAAGCAGCGGAATGTCCAAAAAAAAGAGGCTGTTAAGATGTTGGAACCTAGTTTTTCCCATTCCTGAGCTGCAGTGGAAAGCAAATTTTATATTTTACTTGTTTTTCAAGGCAGTTTTTGAAGAAATTGGGGTCTCGTTGTTCCAAGTCAGAATCAAGCTTGTGTGTGTGTGTGTGTGTGTGTGTGTGTGTGTGTGTGTGTGTGTGTGTGTGTGTGTGTGTGTGTGTGTGTGTGTGTGTGTGTGTGTGTGTGTTTTCGAAGGTAAGAGGTCAAGGCGAGTTTGAGTCAGGACACAGGACATGTCGACTGCCAGTAGTTTTGGGTTGACGTCGGCGTGTTTCGTGTTCCACTGACCTATTTTTTTGGCCCGTGAACAACCAGGGTGAACGCCACACCACTATACTGGTGTTGATCATGCCTCCGTAATCCTGCTCAATGGTCCCAACCCCCCCGCCATAACACACACAGACACACTCATCTGCCTCCTCTAGGCTGGATAACCTGCATGCTCATATTCATTCCTGTTCATCTGAAGTCTTTCTTTTGTATACACTTTACAATACATTTATACTCTCCGATCCATTAGCGCTCCATGCCGCCAGACACACACACAGACACACACACACACACACACACACACACACCCTCCTCTCTGCACGCGCGCACACACAGCTGTCATTCTGTATTAGGCGAGAGGTGTTGAGAGTGGAAAAAGCAATGGATGTTGGTGTTGAGCCGCGGTAACACCACTCTTCTCCTTCGCACCCTCTCCGTGAATCTCCCACTGAAAGCTTTTCGGCAGTTCACCTCCACTGCACTCGCAGTTATTGCATTACCACAAATACTGAACCGCCTCGTAATTCTGGTATCTGTATGTTGAAGCTGAGCTAAATAGCATGCGTTATGTATTAATGAGTTTTTATGCTGCATCAAAATGCATCGCTAAGCCATACTTATGTGTCTTTTGCATAATGAAATATGTATGCCAATTTTCCGACTTGATTTTGCAAGGAATTACAAGATCGAGCATTGAAGCACATGTTTTATGAGCTATTTTTCTGATCTTTGAGTTTTGAGATTGTTCATACCTTCACCGGCATCTGAATATGAGAGCGTCTTGTTCTAAGTGAGCATGTGGGTTTCGCTTTTTGGATGCATGTGGCCGTTAAAAAGTGTGGTAGTGTGTGTGTGATTGTGGGTAAGAACGTGCAAATTGTGTGTTGTGGAGCTTGAGCAGGTGTATGAGATAGCCTCTGACCCCGGGTCTCATGTGTGGGTTGTTCTGAAGAGGCTTACATCCTGAAAATAGAGCTCTTGGAGACTGGAGGAATCCATTATCTTACAACCAAACCACATCTACAGTGTGTCTAACTGTTTAATAAAAGATTTCCTAATGTCTTACAGAAATTGATACCGTTTGCAGTGACTCTGTTACAATGTTTTGATAGAATTGTGTATTATTAGACATCTTCTATTGAAAAAGACTTTTTTTTCATTGCTGAAAGTTTAAAATCATGAATAAAGACCCTTTATTTACTTATTTTGTAAATGGATTCATATAATTGAATGTCATATTAGAATTTTAGGTCAGCATCATTATCAGTGCAGTCGACTGATTGTGACACTGATTTCACTGTGAAACCATATTTCGTTCACGTGTAGGCAATTACTATGTGTTTACTTTGCAAGTAATTTGACAGGCATGTCGTTAAAGACGCTAACGCCTCCTTGTTCGGTAATATGATAAGGTTACCTTTCTTTTTCCCAATCGTACCCGTCATCCCTCCTTTTTCCTTTCCTCTTTCCCAGCCTTCTAGCCACACACTTGCCTCTCAAGTACCTAATTACCTGTAATGGAAACATCCCTCTCATTACCCTATGCAAATGAGCTAGCCTGCTCCACACAATTAAGATGAAAACTCCAAATATTAATTACATAATTAAAGAAAGTTGTTTGATGTGCCAAAGACAGAAAAAAACAGGCCTGTTTCATCTGTGTGGTAATTAACCCTTTATTAAGCTATAAAGTATGTTGGAAAAGAGCTGTTTGAAATTGCACGTTTGCTGCACGTGTTCTGAAAAATACCAGAGAAGAATGAATGCAATCGCATGTAGACGTTAAAAAACAAAGTCAAAGCAAATAACATTTGCATGCTGAAGTTAAACATTAGTGGTTTGCTCTTTTCCTCTTTAGTCGCTGGACTAGTAGAGTGCAGTTGACTAGTGTGATCCTCTGTGCATTTCGGTAACACAGCAGAGGTTAACAAGATTGTCTGTAATCCAGTTAGCCACAAAGGACAGAAAGAGGGCAGGCAAAATCAGATTAAGGTGAAGTAAAGTTGAAGCCCACAAGCTAGGGTTAAAAATAAAGAGCAAGATTAGTGGCCAGCAAGGAGTGTTAAGTGGACTATTTCTGCAGAGGCTTCGAATTTTGCAATGGAGAGCGGTAAGGAGTCACTTTTTTATGTATATTTAAGTCCCACTTGATATGGTGTTAATGCTTTTTTGTATTAAACATTAACAATTTTGGCCGTTTCAAAAGTCCAAAATGTAAAAACTCACATCTGAAGAAGAATTTGTAATCACGATGCCCTTGAAAGTTGCGTTAAAATAGAGGTGAGGTGAGGTGGGGTGTGGGGGTAATAATCATGTTAATCAGATGCTTTATTCCTGTCTGGTAAACAGTCAGAATAAGACTTTATTCTGATGTGCAAAAAAACAACTACCAATGCGAATCTAAGAGCTGAAGCATTCTTTATCATCTTGTATTCTGAAATTTGTAAGAAAGCAATTTAAAATGTGTTGCATTCTTATGGTAGCCAGGGGTGGTGCCATAGCAATCAATTGCATAATTCCTCTTCTTCTTTGGTCATGTTCTTGCAGGTCATTGTTTAACAGCAGGTGAAGGTAACTCTGTCAGCGCTTTGAATACTGAGGCTTGTAAATGCCAGAGCAATGCTAGAACATGAATTTTAATCTTTGCGTACATTTGCAGAGTATGCTATATCAGAATGTTGCTTCAATGAGATTACTTTCATAATTAATGGCAGTGCAGCATTATAAATGGTAGGCATATGTCCGACTGCTTTGCAATTGAGTTTAATCTAGTCCAGTATACACCTGCCAAAAGACATGACTGGATCAAACCAAGGGATCAATCCTGGAATGTGGAAGTGGGCTTTGGAATGATAAGAACATAATACACACACACACACACACACACACACACACACACACACACACACACACACACACACACACACACACAGTCTGTCATCGTTTCTCCTTGGAGGTTGAGTGACCATTTTCCACCGCAACTTGTGAAAGAAACTGAGTGCCACATTTCCACAGGTTAATTCAATGTGTGGCATGTGAGAGAGGCTGTCGGAGTGTGTATGAGTGTGTGTCAGAACTATGAAATGCATTACCTGCCAACTTGGGCACGGTGACTGCTTAATGAGATATTGACTGGCCATTGAGAGCATAGATTTTTGATTTAGCCCCAGTGGTGTGTGCGCGCGCATGTGTATGTGTGTGATTGTGTGTTTGACAAAGCATCCAGACAATCTGAAGGTGGTGAGGGAGAGAAAGTGGAGGGGATGAATGAGTGAAATCGAGACGAAAGAGAGTAGAAAAGAGAGAGGGAGGAGGGGAAAGCTTCTGTGAAGAATTGTAGTCTGGCACTTCTCCTGGTTACCCATGCCATGCACGGACACACCCATCCTCACGCTACCTCTGAGCCCTGGCGCCTCGGACAGTTTGGCATGAGTCCCATGTGCCAGTCTCGACTCACCCTCTTGGCAGGCAAGACAATCTCCACTCCAAAGTAAAAAGATCCTTGTTACATCATATGCTTCTGTCGCCGCTCGATCAAACCTGCGCTAATTTTATCCCGTTAGACTTTGTCAACATGAAACAATTATCAATCCTATGTACTTGATACACATTATTGTGGTTCAAAATGTTTCTTTCTCCACTTTCCTTTCCAGCTGATGTCACCAAGGCCTCTTGAAGGAATATTCCAGGTTCAATACAATTTTGAAAAATCCCTGGTTTTCATCCCTTAAAAAACGGTTACAGTGAGGTATTTACAAGTAAATGGGGCCTATTATCTGAGAAATGTAAGCTTTGAATATCAAACGTGTTATTTGAGCTAAAAAGTGTTTCTTGTCATTGTTATGGTCATCTTGGGGGGCATGTTTTGGCCGTACCATTGAAACGTTGAGTTATTTTAACATTTATGGATTTGCCCTGTTCAATTCATTGTAAGTGCGTCACTGTAAACAAAAAATTTTTTTTAAGCAGTAATCAAAATTATGCTGCTGTTGATTAATCCTAATCTGTGATGAACCCAGAATATTCCTTTTATCAGGAGGAAGTTCACTTCAAGCTATATTGAAGGTTCTACTTATCATTGACCATTTGCTGTAGATTTCTTGAGGCATCAGGCACTGTTTTTTATGTTTGAGAGATTTGACTGTTCAGACGGATAGTCGTCTCACGCCTTCGGAGTAATTTCCTACATTGACTCCACGTTAAGAGCACAGTTGTAAGGAATCCTTTGATGTCTCTGGCTGTCAGAATGTATTTCAGGCCTGCCATAATTCTCCTTCTCACAGTACTTCACTGATAACACATTCACCACAGGTCCAGCTGCACCTTCACACACACACACACACACACACACACACACACACACACGCACACACACACACACGCACACACACACACACACACACACACACACACACACACACACACACACACACACACACAGAGAGAGAGAGAGAGAGAGAGTGCTCACATGAAGCACACACATGCACAAATGCTCTACCCTCTCAAACACATAGTAGCTTCTATTACTACAAGCCAAGGTTAGTTAGGTGTACCTTGGGATAACTTATTAACTGTGCGCATACAGATACATGCAGCTGTAATTACACAGTTAGTATTAGGTCTATGTACACATGGTGTCCAGCATGCACTCCTGCAGGTGCAGATGATATTTTTGTGTGAGACCTCTTTGCTCTTTACTCTCATTCACACTGGCTGAATGCGGCAAACCACAGCGGTGATTGCAGGTGCTCCTAGTCGCACCGGGCTTTTCTTGCACAACTTCAATTCCAAGCACGTTGTTTAGCCCCTTCAGTTTTTTTTTTCTTCAGGGAGTGTCTTTTTCTCCTTATCTTCTTTTTTGCCCCTCCTTCCTCCTTTTGAACACTCCTCTGAGAGCTGTCCACTAACCTTTTGAAGTTGGATCAAAGAGGAAATGGGGAAAAAGCATTATCGATTTTGCGTTTTGTCAGACTCAAATATAAAAGAATGGAGATGCGTGCAATAGAAACTCTGATGTACAGGACCGGGGTCTTGGCCGCTCTCCCCATTCTTTGCCCCTAAACATGTGAGCGAGAAACCCCCGGTGCTCACTACGCCACCCTGCCTCCCTTTAGTTCCCAGGATCCCTACTTCTCAAACCTGTGCTTTTGTGCTATTAATCCCTGGGTAAATCAAATCCTTTTCGACAGACAAACCTGCTCTTTCTACCCTGAAGATGTCAGATCTCTTATCCTGACTCCATCGAACCGGTATCATCTTTCCTGTGAGCTCATAGACTTGACCCGCTTTCTATGACAAGAGTCAGAAAGGGTTGCCGAGGGTTTGCCAGTAATCAAATCTGCACTGCAGGCATGCATGAAGGAGTGTAGTTGTTTGTGTTTGGAAAGAGTGAACGATTGAGAGAAAGGGGGTGACCCATGGGAGGTAGATGAGATCTAATTGTCTCCTTTTCTCCTCACTCTTCTGTGACCCCACTGTGACATAAGCAAGAGACCCCTGGGGCATTCCTAACCCACAGAGCCGATCCAGGAGTTTTGATTCCGATCCTAGATCAGTAAAGAAAGTTTTGTCAGAGCTATGTTGAGCAGATTTTGTCATGCTATACAATGTGTCGTTTATACTGCAGGTTTTACACACAGCTTGGGTACAAAGGTGTAATGTAGGTCTATTCCTAGAGCTTTTCTCTTTTCTCTATTTCCTTTCACATTGCAATGATGATCAGTACAACTTTAAATGTATGAATGTCTTCTTTTATATGCATATCAAGCAGTCACCAAGTACTTGGGGACATAAATGGTTTTGAATTCAGGTTTGAGTCCTTAAGGTATGACATAACAAAAAAGAGGCCTCACTTTTGGTTCACAGGAAAAGCAGGGTGCCACGGAGTGCATACTTGAGAGGCCAGAGAGTTCATCCTTCCTTCTTCACCATGGAGATCAGCTTTAATGTTCTCAAGAATGGCAGGAGAGAGAGTGAGGAGCAAAATGTGGGAGTATCCTTCTGAATTTTTATGAGATTAGGGAAAAGGACTGAAAGAGAGAAATGGAGAAAGAGCAGGAGGAAGGGTAGAACAATAGAAGCAGCTTCAAGTGGGAGGCTTGATTACGAAAAGGAGATGAGCAACATTGAGTTGATTTAGAAGGGTTCCTGCCGGGGCCATCGAGGGTCCCGCTGTTGCATTCTTATCCAGTATGTTCCCCCTGATCAAGCACCTGTACTCACTCAAATATGATAGCAATTGAAATATAAATGGCTCTCCAGAACACTAGGTGGCATTGTAAAAGATGTCGAATAAGCCTGCTCTGCACACCACATTCATGCAGAAAGCGATTTGCATAGACAAAGTGACAAGGCATTATTTATGATAACGAGGGATTTAACATGACATTACAGTTGCAATTGATACTTGTACAGTTGAATAGAAACATCTACTATTAACCAACCACACAAAGACTCACCATTTAAAGGTAGGGTTGGCAGTTTCAGAGAAGCTACCAATAGCAAGCTAGCTTTGAAATCATAAGATCCCACCCTCCCTTCAGGGCGTCTCCAAAGCCACGCCGCCTCCAAAACACATGAACACGCACCACCAAACCAGAGCAGTCTGCAAAGTGTTAATTTGAGGATGTGAACCGTTCAGAGTAGAATGTCATGGGTTGCCATTTCTTAATCACGGTAGTTATGGCATGAACGCAACATAAGCTTGTTGTTTTGGTTCGGGGGAACTGTAAAACGTGGCTGCTGCTTGTTTGCGGCACTCAGTGACTGTCTGTCTACAACTCTGCATAGCCTCATGAAATGTGTTGACGTGTGATTTCTGCGTGAGAAGGGTGTGCGGAGATATGCAAAAATCGTGAAAATATTTTTTGGGTCCTGAGACTTCCACAGAAGATATATGTACATATTTATTTTTTTGTTATATTTAGACTACTTCTATTATTGATTGCTATCAAGATGTGAAGAGAAATTCAACCAGTATAACAAAAAGTGTTTATGAAAAACATTAGCTACCTACCTTATCTTTAACTGCTGTCAGTGTGAACCCTGTATAGTTTTCATATAGAAACATGAACACAACTAGTTATATCACGAGAAGCATTGGCATGTCGTCTTTTAAATGTCTGCATGCAGTCTAAGCATGAAATTGTATCTCAAGGTTACTTTGATTAGGCCTGCTGTGTTCTAAACAAACCACATGGCATGAATTTAATTCTTCACAACAACAAAGCCAACCATTCTCAGCCCCACCGACCTCTGAAACGTGTTATATATGCACATATATTTATTATAAATTAAGTCATGCCTTCGTTTTAATGATGAAGATGAAAGGATTTTTATCTGTTATCTGTTTATTTAAAGCATACAATAAAATCACCAGAGCTTTTCTGACATTCTAAAAAAGTTTTGGAAAACTGTGTTTTCAGTAGCAAATAGCATAATAGCAAATAGCATAATTATCATTATCTCCTCAACCAAATTCATAACTCTTTCCATATTTTTTTCCTTGGAAATAACATTTAGCAACAAAATCAATTAGGTGCAATAACTTTACCTGTCAGAAAAGAGCGCTGACATTGGAGATGACAGGAATTGTTTGCCCGTTAGATTCCCGTGGGGTGACAGTAGGGGTTTCTGTTTGCTCTGTAGCAAGCATGGGTGTACCGCAGTAGGTAATAGGGACTGTGGAGAGGCCCTTGACCTACGCCAGAGTGAAACCAAGAGCCCCTACTGTTCAAACAGACAGTCTGATTACTGATTAGGAGCTTATTCCCTGTTGTGCCGAGCAGTTTGCATGTCAGCATCCATTCTACCCAACACTGCACTGATTAAGAATGAGATGCCAAAGACGAAGAAGCCTGGACTGACTGTCTGTCTTTTTTTGTTTTCTCGCTGTTTGCTCCTTTTTAACAATCACGTAGAGAAACTGGTTACCCAGAATTATTTTCATCCATCCATCCATCCAATCACATATTTTTATGTATGTATTGCTTTATTTTTTTTTATCACTTTCAGAGATTACGTTGAGTGCTGGCATTCACCCAGAGTCAGCTCTGGAGAGCCAGTAGTGTTTTGTTGTTGTTTTGAAGGGTTTTTTTCCCTCCTCTCTCACCCCATCTCTCTTCTTTTTGTTGTTCCCCTGGGCTCCTTGTTTCTGGATGAGAGCTCTCCCTCTGCTGAGCACAGGTTCTTGTCTGTTCTTCCTCTCTCCCCCTCCCTCCCTCCCTTTTTCTTTCTTTTCCTTTCTTTTCCTATGTCTTGAAGTACACTGTGAAGCCGTCCATCCTGAACAAGAGCCGCATCAGCATTGAACTCTTTTCAGAGTCCACATTTCTGTCTTTCTTATTGGCCCAATCAACCCCCCCCGCCCCCCCCCCCAAAAAAAAAGTGACATCCTAATACAAAGCAAAAAAAAAAATGCTTTTAGACAATGAAGAATAGCATTTAGTAAGTAATTTAGTAAGGTTTGTGTTTTACACAAGTGAACAAGACAATTGCTAAGATAATTAAGGACACAACCTCTGAAAACCTTAAATTTTTACTGACCCAGAGTTCACGCACACAGACTCTCAGCAAACCCAGGGACCCCAAATACATTAAAGCTCGATTTCTCATTAACCCTTCCATTAATAACAATAACGCTGTTACCTAACTTTTGAGTAGTAAATATCCAAACTAAAATATGAAATCTTTGGACTAAAGGCATAATTGTGGTGTACATGTGGTCTTCTAAAATACTTAATTTAAAATATGGTACTTCAGTTTATTATTGTTAAAATAATTGTAACATTTGTTAATTGTTGGTGAAAAATTGTATGTTTTAAAGGGATAGTTAATCCAAAAACTAAAACTGTCATCTAATTAATAATAATTTGTTAAATTTTGCTACAATTTGCTTTTCTGGGTACTCAAAGCGCTTTACATAGAAGGGGGGGGGGGGGGGGGGGGGGGGGGTGGGAGGGGGGGTGATCTCCTCCTGGATGATGCGACGGCAGCCATATTGCGCCAGAACGCCCACCACACACCAGCTTATTGTTGGAGAGGAGACAGAGTGATGAAGCCAATCAGTATGTTTGGGGATGGTTAGGAGGCCATGATGATGGACAGAGCTCAATGAGCAAATTTGGCCAGGATGCCGGGTTACACCCCTACTCTTTTTTTCCGAAGGACATCCTGGGATTTTTAAAGCGGCACTATGCAGGATTTCTGTTTTTGTCAAAATTTGTCGATCCCCAGAGTCGCTGTAGAGTACTTGTAATTAATGTTACTGTCGTAAACACAACTCACGCAGAGCGCATCTGCTTTCACGGCCTCTGCACTTTATAATAATAAAGTAGCCTACCGCGTTAGGCTTACCTGAGCCTAAATGCCAGATGACACCAATTAAGTGTATCATGTATGTCGCATTATTTCGTAACAATGTCCGTTATGATGTTGTTAGACATTATTATTGCAATTTATCCTAATAGTTTGCAAATTGTGCTCATTTACACTATTTACAACGTGTAGGCTTATTTATGTCCTGATAATTATGTGAGATATTGACAACTGTTCTCATGTAATCGCAGGAATCAACTTTAACAATGAAAGCCTGACTGAGTGGGACTCTTGCCCGGTTCCTCGCGCTGTCAGCTCGTTACCTTTTTCTAGACTCTTCCGATCGCACTTTCTTCGTTTTTTTTCGCCATTCTGAAAACGCAGGTCCGATGTTTACTCGTGTCTGACTCCTCGCTCGGTCAGTCTGCCATTTCCTCTTTCTCTGTTCCTCCGACAATGCTTTTCTAGCTTTCTGCTTCTTATATGCCGGCTTTGCCATGGGACGATAGTTGTTCTTATAACTAGCCAGGTCCTGGATGGGGGCGGGTATGCGTGTAATGTATGCAGTGCCATAAAGCAATTTGTTACATCGCGAGAGCTGAAATCACGCGATACTTCCTGACGGCGGTCGGCCGGCCCAAAGTTGCAAGTGCGGTTTTTCCACTCACAGGCACTTTTTTTTCTGGTTTTATTGATCAGTGGCTGCGAGATCACAACCACGACCTTCATTTCCATGCAACGACTGGTCATTACACAGCAGCAGCTGTCTGCACTCCTTAGTCTATTCTTTGTTTTGATTTGTTTTGGTCAATAGTTTCGAGGGACTGGAATGGTGATGATAGCAGCATTAATTCATCTCATATGTCGACTGAAGGACACAACACTCTCGTCTGCAGAGAGCCCTCTGAATCACTATCACAGCCTTTCAGACCAGCACTCGTCTTAAGAGTGTCACTCTATGAATACCATCACTCTGCTACCAGTTACACAATGTGGGCGGCTGTGAATTATGGTGTCTTGTCTTAGTCTTTGTCTGTAAAGAGATTTCACTCTTTGCTGAGCGCATTATGTGGACTCGCGTTTTGTCACGAATCTACATTCTTCTTTTGATCACAATGTAATTTTAGTTTACCTCTGTCATGTTTTTTTCTCACAAAAAAGTGTCACAGTTTACCCCAATCTCTCTGTGTTCCGGCAAACACTGTCTCTCTGCGACAATGAAGCTGTAATCTTGATTTCACACATTAAAAAAAGTTACGAAATATACAAACAGATAGACCGCTGTGAGGATGAGAGACAAAACATGCCCTTACGTGAGACTGTGCAACCACACTGTCTGAGACACACAAGTACAGCAAGCACGCAAAGAGATTTGTTTGAGAGATGCATGAGAGACGTTGAGAGGAAGATATGTGTAGTTGCTTTTGTGTAGATGGTGGCTGGCATGTGGTTTGTGTGTGTGTGTGTGCGTGTGTGTGTGTGTGTGTTACTGTTTCTGTATGGAGACCACAAAGAAAGGCAGAAACGGGTAAAGAAATTAAACATTTGCGCACTGTGTATGCATGTGTCTGTGGGTGGGTTTGTTTGCCTGATTTCATCTCAACAGCACGTTTAGTGCTTTTAACAGTTTACGATACAAGTAAAAGGCAAAAGGAAACAGACAGCAAAATCTGCATATGCACAAATGTCTTTGTTATAAAAGCATTTTCTCCCAGCGCCCGGTGTCTGAACCGGTATTAATGCATGCGAGAGGAAAACAGGAGCTCATTGAAGCTCATTACATTGATGTGTTACAAACATCCCTGAGATTAAACCAGATCAGCGGCTGAGCGTCCTCAACATCAGCTGCTGTATGTTCTCTCTTCGCCACTATGATCGAATCTCATGGCTACTCTAGCACCAGACTCCAGCTAGCTTTAATTATGAGCTGAAATTGTAAACAAAGCTGTTGATGAGAGGAGTGTGAAAATGCTCTGGGAGACGTTAGCACAATAATGGGCGCCCGGCCCGTTGGAGGAGTCTCGTTTTTTTGATCTTTGACATATTTCGTAGGCATTGATTAGGCCGAGCCTTTGATCTGTTGTGGGATACGTTGTTGCTTGGTTTAGAGGTTTAGGGAGTTTCATAATTTATACAAAAGGGATTTACGTGTGTGTATGTGTACGTGTGTGTTTTTGTTTTTGCTCTTTTCCCAAGCTTGAGCAACCTTAAGTAAACAGTGCATGCTATTGTGTTCGTTTACCGCGCGCCTCTCATTAGCGATCCCTGCGGTAATTATTGAGCCGATAGTAAAAATATTCTCTTCCTTCTATTCTCTCATACACTGACAGACTGTGAGCCGGCTCTGCATTATTGATCAATTCCAGCTGAAATCAATCGAGTCCTGCACATCTTCTAAATCTAAGGACAGGAGGACTGTGTGAAAACGATGAATTCTTAAACACTTCTTGGGACAGTTTTACTCTAGTTTTTTTAAGCACGGAATATAAAAATGTCATCACTGTTTCCTTGAAAGGCAGGTTAGCAGTGAAACTCACACAGTGAACCCAATGAAGCGTAGTTCTTTCGTGGGCTGCAGGGTAGGACTCTGAATCGGGCTGAATATTTAGCTGAAACAGCTAGTTTGTTTAATAAAGTACTTTACCCCACCGTACAAAGAAAATGATGCCTGTAAATTTGTAATTTGTAACTGGATAGCCGTTATATGTAAAAAAATATATTTTTGAGAAATGTATATGTATATATAACTCTAGGGGCCCTATTTTAACGATCTGAAACACAAGTGTCAAAGCGCAAAGCGCAAGTAACTTTGTGGGCGGATCCCGGCGCTGTTGCTATTTTCCCGGCGGGATAAATGCCTCTTGCGCCTGGCGCAAATCTAAAAGGGGTTGGTCTGAAGTAGCTTCATTATTCATAGGTGTGGTTTGGGCGTAACGGGAAACAAACCAATAAGAGCTTTATATCACATTCCCTTTAAGAGCATGATGAACGAGGTGCGCTTGTTCCATGGCGCAATACTATTATAACGGCGCATTTACCAGGCGCACTTCAGAATCGGTTCTCAGCCGAGGAGATCGATGTTCTCGCCAGGGCCGTAAAAGAAAGAGAAGTGACATTGGGGTTGGGGCAAACCCACCCAAATTAGCTTCGGTTATACATGCATATAATAATTTGGGTAAATGTGTAAGCTTTATGCCTATTTTCCCCATCGTCATGGACACAACAATGATTTCCCTCGTGTTTTAATATTTTTCCTTATAATAATGTATCATTCGCAAAAAGTTAAATGCATCTGTGTAGATGAGAGAATCATCTACAGTGTATGCGCGTTGTTCACACTCTGTATTATGGGCAAGCAACTAGAACATAAGTACATTTGAGTCTGATGGGACACAACAAACTGTTGCATTTGCAGCTTTGTGTTTGCATGGGGTTTGGATTTGTAATTAATGAAAATACACTTATAATATAAAATTATATCATATATACAGGACTTGACATTGCCAAATACGGGTGTATTTGAGCAGTGGCGTGTAACAGTCATTCCTACTAGCCACTTTGGCAGGTTATACATTTTTTTCAATTGTAGTCTTTTAAAAATGCATTTGAAATAATTAATAATAAACTAAGTGCAATGTAGTGCAATCGATTTAATCGATTTAAATATCGATATTAAAATATCGTTACTGAAAATATAACTGAAATAAAAGTTTTATAAATAAAAGTAACTCTAAATAAAAAGTTTTTTTTGTTTTTGTTTTTTAGTTCTGCACAAGCAAGCCGTGGACATATTCTTGCTGCTGTTATTCGATTACAATTTCGGCTGGTTGCTTTTAATAGTGTACTGTATTTTTCACTGAAATAATATGACTGTTATGTTTGTAACACCGCCTCATTGATTTTGACGTAACAGCACATCCCCCAAACAAATGCATTGAGTAAATCATGCAAAGATGAGGGGTTTACTTTTAAACCTATCCAAAACATAGTAAAAAGATGTATTTCAGCCCAGAGCTCCCATTATGCAGGAAACAAATTGAGATTTATGGAATTAGTGTGAATGCGGCATGAATCGAGATCTATTTTTGGTGCACAGACAGAGCATTGCGATATAAAATATGATTGGTTGCGGGATCGTTCCCAGAGTGTTGGCGGAACAGCCAGTGAGTCTTTGAGACTGGATTAGAGGTAGAATTGTGGCATTGATTGCTCACCGTGTTTCCCCCCATGCCTGATGTTTGTGGTCTAAATACAGTTTGGATGTGCCCTCGCTCTTGCGGTGGGTTGCTTACTCGGCTCAAGGTCGTTTGGGATGGTAGCGCTCCATTAATAACGCACGTGAATCTACCACATCTATCTCCACCCCCATCTGGCATGGCCCTTCAACTGCAACCACTTCCGTTCCCCCCAGAGGATGCCGTGACGCGAACCCACATTAGTGAAATTTTTGAGATTAGAGAATTTGGTAAAAAGGTAATGAAGGAATGTCTTCCATTCGTTTATTCACAGCTTCAGAAGAAGGTGTAAACAGTGAAGTTCGTACATACGTGAACGTATGTGGTCTACATCCCAACATGCTATGGTTGTCTACCATTCTCTCTGAGAGTGTGGTGAGGAATGTGAGCGCTGAACCCGGCGGGTAATTCCCTGTTTGCAGCACAGCTCAGCAGCTCTACTACAGGGATGCAATTATCATAGTCCCAGACGCTTGCTGCAACCACATGACAAGGTGCTACTAGAGGAACCATCAAAGCCTGATTTTAAATGATGCATTTAATTATGTAAAATGGGAATTTGCATGTGTGTGGAGTGTTGGAGAGCTTGTGTGTGCATTTGTACCTGTGTTTGTTAGCTTGTTGAGGGGTAAGGTGAAATGATCGTAACTGTGTGTGGTATCCAGCGCACAGCAGGCTAGCAAACAGACAAGTTTGTGGAGTAAAGGTGTGTGCGTGTGTGTGTGTGTACGTGTGCTCATGCAGTGTTGGTGACAGGAGAGAGAGAGATACGCTCCTCTCTGTTCAAACTCTCCACACAACAGATCTGCACCGCTCTGCCTCTAATAGCAGGAGGCCTAGCCCTATAAACACACAACTCACGCGTCTTACACTGTCTCTTTCTTTGTTTCACTGTATTTTTCTCCCTGCTGCTTTACTAGAGCTTAAATGATCTCAAATAAACTGTAGCATTTGTGTTTTACATAATCAGAAATGTTAGAATTCAGTACTGTAAAGCAAACCTGAGAGCTGCAGTGTTATACAAAGCCGGACCTGGTTCCTTTAGTTACTTTTGTTTATATTACTCTACCTCTACACAGTTACTTAATCTGTAATTGATCTGCATTGGAATTGACATTTCAGCGTACAAAGTCAGTTGACTCGGACTACAGATAGGTGGTGTTCCTGCTTAGCATCCACACCGCACACATTCTCAGATTAACATGATAAAGTGTGCCCTGACTGGACAGAGGTGGATGGTTATCGTGCAAATCAGAATCCTGTTACCGTTCATTTCCTTCACCGACTGGGATGAACAAAATTAAGAATTTCAGTATGCCAGTGTGTGGGTGCCCTAGCAAGGAAGAGCATGTAAATCCAAATAGCATGGTTAAATTTTCATAAGAATTGCAGAGAGCTGCACAAACTCAGTGCTCGCTTTCAATTTGCCTACGCTGGAGAGCTACGGAAAAGGGAAAGGGAGATGACACAGCAGGGTTAAACGAGCCAGGCTTAAGGACGAACATTTTGTTTGACTGGTTCAAAGCAGGTGGTAATGAAATGCACTGACCTCTCACATTATGATTACTACTTGGATCCACAACTACTGTATAGTATAATCTTTAGCAGGGGCTTTCTCTTCAGTATGGCGCTACATTAGACCATGTTTTTAGCAAATGGTAGGTGTGGAATGAGATTGGGTTCGGGTTCAAATCTCAGTTTCAGTCCAGCAAAGGTGAACCTGCCTAATGCCGATACTGAAAACACTCTTGATCCTAGAGGAGGTTCAGGAGAAAGAGATCTTAAACCGCAAGGCGAGGATTCCTTTCAGTAATCCACACTGGCTGCAGCCTCAGGCTCTGATCTCTATTGGGGCCAGTGTGTGTGTGTGTGTGTGATGGTTTGGTTTGGACAGGTCCTGCAGAGAGAGAAAGGGATGGGGCGGCAGAGAGCTCCAATGTTAGCACACAGTACGCTGGATAGTGCATTATGTAATCATGCCTTATCAAGACCCACCGCCTGCATGGGCAGAGACACACAGGACTCTTTCGCTAGCTCTATCTTCCTCTTTTTCACACAGGCACACACACATAGAGATGCACACTCACCTCCCACTGCCTACCAGGAGAACGCAAGCCTTCATTAGCTGGGCTAAATATCCCTGCTTTCTGCAATCTCCATCATTTTTGGCCTACGGGCACTGGGATAATTACCTGCTCTCGTTTCCCCTCCCTCTGGCCAGTGGGGAAGAGTCATGCGTTGCATTAGTTTGCATTAAATATTTATCGGCATACTGCACATTTTCCTATCCCGTCAGCCGCTTCGCAGCTCTGACGGACAGCTGCCTTGCCTTGATGTTTTCGCCACAAGTCGCACTGCCTTTATCCAGCTGTCAACAAGAACGAACGTGTTAAACAAAGCATGGAACGTGTGTATAGGGGATTCTCTGTTTTTGGAGAGAAGAGTTGGTGGGGATTCTGGGGGAACAATGTACAGAACGTTTATGTGTGGGAGTGATAGTAGATGAAGGAAGCGTCATTCCTCTCAGGTCTGGCTGGCACGCTGTCCTTTGTGTGTTTAATTTTGTCCACATGCAGTAGCTACATGCCAGTATGAGCGCACACTTGGAAAAAGACACTAATGGTCACCATTAGTGATCACCAATGGCAGTCTCTAAAAGTCTCTAGCATGCTGCTGATAGTGGATGCTAAACGCCCAGCTGAGCATTGAAGGAAAATCCAGGTCTTCTTTGAAGTGGATCAACTTCAACCTCTTAGGCCATGATATACCATCAAAAGGGCGCAAGGGTTAGAGTTTGGAGGTTCACTACTGCTGAGGCTTGTTACAATAGTAACTAAACACAACTGAAATAGCTAATCAGTGTTGTTGGGTTTATTTGAAAATCACAGCCTTGTAAATTCTGGTCATGTCTAGATGGTAAATCTTGTTCTGATCATTTTGTTCACCAGATTCAAATGAGCTTCTACCAAGGATAAGAATGAGACTCTAAGAAGAGATTCTTCAGAATGAGACTTACCATTTAGACATGGCTACAGGATGGTGGACCTCGATGACTAAGATTGAGTGCACTTGGTCTGCACTATATTTCTCTTCCAGAAAAGCTATTGGATTGAAAGAAATAAGCCCCCATCATAACACAACTTTAAAAGTATAAGACTTAGACCAGTATCTTTAGGGAACTTGTTTACAGCCAGAAGAGGATTCACTTCAGTGGCCTTCTTTAATTAGAACTGAAATGACTGGTTGGTTGATCAGAGGCGTCAGTTTAAGTCGGGATTTGAAGACTTTCTCTAAGCCCCATCAGTGGATCTTGTAGCAGATCCATGGGGAACATGGACAACGATGTGAGCACCTTTAATACAGGATGGAACCAAGTGCCCTTGATGGACCATCCTCTGATTTCAGGGTTTAAAGAAAGGGATTTCATATAACTGAAGTCTGTCAGGGGAATGACGTTGAACAAAAGTCTTAGTTTCTTTTTTGAGAGATACCTAGTCTTCAAAGATTAAATCACAATCTTTGTTATGGTCGTCTCTGTCCTTTTGTTGAACTGAAGGGTGTATGAGCTATATCTCTACTTTAGTGTCATGTCTACTACATTCATGCCCCTGATAGTGTCACATTCGCTGCACATTTTTAATCCAGCAGCTATTCAGATAAAAGCATTGTTCACAGGATGTACACCATTTAATCTTTAAAGAGTTGTTGGTACTTATGTAAACCTAGTGCAATTTAATACATAATAATTCATATCTGTCTGTCTGTTTCTATCAAGTCCTATAAACCTTAATTTCAAGGCTTATTAAACTTTTTTCAAAACTTTAAAACTTTTTCTGACCTGGATTTTGTTGTTGTTGTTAATTTCTGCATCCTGTTCTCTACCTCAATACAATCCTCAGCAGGGCATGACCCTGCTAATGCAAGTGAGTGTAGCATTTCCTGTGAGTTATGGGTGTAGCTCTTATTTTAACTGGTGGAATAACCAAATTGCCTTTATGATATTTATCATTATTTGATATTTTCACAAACAATATACCACCTCGGTCCCTAAAGAAAGTACCTGTCTATGAGCATCCCATACAGGCAGCTTTAGAATCCAAGAGAGTGCAACGAGGTAATTTAACAGATATGATACATTTGTAGCCCTCTGTCTTGAACTTTACAACAATGTGCCACACCTTCCCACACCTTGACAGGAAGGCGTTATTGCTGTTTATTAAAATAATCCTGTCTACATTTTTGATTCGACTTCCATTACAAGCACTCCTCAGATTGAAAATAAATTTATAGATAAATGTCTTTGCTGCGCTGACAAATTATACAGCTGTATCTCAAAGAGACACGTTGTTTATTTTGGTAACGATGCACAAACGAAGAAACAAAAGAAGAGGCTCAGAGAACGTTGATTAATAAGATGAATAACCACTACAGCAAATGCTTAGAAATGAAAATGATTGGCTCTTCAAATACCCTTCCTCATTATTGTAATTATAGGTGCTATATTACGCCTCGGATTAAGTATTCATTACAGATTATGGGGCGGGTTGGAGCTTGTTGTAGAAATGCACACTTCTCTGTTTTGACAACATACTTGAAAAGGCTGAACCTCAGCCAAGATGCACGGTAGAAAAAAAAATATTTTTTTTAATCTCTCAAGCAGGTGACTATGTGTTTTCAGAGGGTGGTTTGTAATCTTGACTCTTTCTTTCTCATACCCCCCCAATAACCCCCCCCAACCCCAACTTTGTTCTTTTTATCTCTTGCTTAACACCCCCACATGAATGTGCAGCTGCACATGTGGATGCATAAATACAAACGCACACCTACACATGTACATAAATTTATAAAATGATGCCTAGCCTTCCTTACGTTATTTCATCTCTCTGTCTATGTCCTTTCCTGTACTCTACCTCAGTGAATCCCACACGGACGAGGCGTAGAGTCTGTCATGGAGACAGCATAAGCCTTTCATATGCATAGCAGAGATAAGAGGCAGCCATTTTTATCAACCCCCCTCTCTCCTTCTCTTCCAATCTTTAAATGAAAGTCCCAAATCCCTGGTCCTGGTTAATGACATGGCCCTGGTCATGCCAAAATGAGCCTGCTTTTGTTTTTTCTGACTTTAACCTGACAATTACGGCAATTATAGACCGTCTATGCTGTTGACAAACACGTAAAGAGAATTGCGACATGAGGAGTCCCCCGCTACAGCCCTCTATGGAATTTAACTAGCGAAGAGCAGCGCCACAATGGCTCATTCTGGAAAAAAAAATCACCCAAAGCGATATACAGTCGTTTATGACGGAGTTGCCAGTCATTTATTTATTCCTGTAAACAAGTTGAATGCAATTTGTCTGCTGGGATTATGAAGAAAAGGGCAATGTAATCTTTGTGGTTAGAACTGAAAATGCTCTTCTGTTGCATCGTGGGGCCCAGGAGTGTCATTCTGGGAAGGGCCAAACAGTAAAAGTGGAATGTTGTGAGGAATTAAATCCATACTGGCTAAATCTCCATTACTCATATTTCCTTTAAAGACAAAGCCTGAAGCAGCTGTTAGCATCATACTGTATATAAATGGAGTAAGCTTGTTAAATTGGTCAAGCATACAGTCTAATATAATATGACAACATACACTTATTAGAATTATGTTTTTACATAAGTTTTTACATAATACTAAGAGATGTTTCTTCATTGGCCAACTCTTCTGGAGAAAAAAAAGAAAAGATATTAGATATTTGAGATTTCCGTATTGACAAACCGAGCACAGAGCACTTTGGAGTCCATAAAATGCTCCAGCTCTCTGGAAAATATGAACGTAGAAGTTTTCCTTGGTGTACTTTCAGAAAATGTCATCTGATTTCGATTAGTGGTACTGAAATAAAGACATCTAATCAAGCAAATGTACTTTTGCATATTCCACCGTGAGGTCATGCCATCTGAACCATGACATGATGTCATGTTTTTTTATTTTTTTTATTTTGTGGCTCTGTAAAGGTCTGTGAATAATTGTGCACTTAAGTGTATTTGGGGAAGAACATGAAATAATTATGTCAGATTTTCCTGTCAATAAATAGTAGTAGTCTGCATTAGCATAAAATATCTTCTTATTTGAATTTTTTAAATTGTTTTTACCTGTTCTTTTCTGAAAACAAAAGCTTTCTTAGCTGTTAAAAGACCAAATTAGACTAGCATGGATTTATACTGTACAGGTCAGTTTATGGTGGTTGGTGCTGTTTGTTGCTAGCTTAGCATCTGGTGGACCATCCTGTTGACCAGCTAAACATATTTAACTTAATCTATCATTATTCTGGTGATCCTATTTGATGAAGGTAATCTTTCTGGTTTAGTAAGTTAAGAGCCTGGCTAGGAGATCAGTAAGAAATATGCAAATCATTTCAGTGTTGGTAATATTAGCTTCATTGGTCACATTTTGTTGAACCCTCCTCAGTGCTGAGACCACATAGTCAGCATGATTTACAATGCTATCTAGTGAAGTGAGGATGCCACAGGAGCTATTATGAGAGCTCTCATTACAGCAGGCATTCAGATTCATCTTCATCACCAGTGCTCAAGAATACCAGCCATTCTGTTTGCCCCAGCTGTTACATAAGATTCTGCATGCGTGTGTATGTTTGTGTTTGGGTGAGAAAGACAACGTGAGAGACACTGTCTTTGGGAATTCTAACACTTATTCAGGCCTCCAGGGGTGAAGAAAAAGTGCTTTGTGGGCAGTTACGTTTTACAGTGTTTTAAGTCATAATTTTGTCTTATGATAAAAATGCATTTCGCCATGTCATATTGATTTGTCAGTTTTCTCTGACAAAAAAACAAACAAAAAAACAATCATAAGTTGATTTTGTGTGATCATTTTTCTCACAATATTGTGTTCATAAGCACAAACCCTGAGACCTGCTATTCTTAGTGCGCTTTTATTTATTTATTATACAATTTCATGTTGTTTATATATCTGATTAAACTCAAATATTGTAGGATGCTTTTTAGACTGAATTACCTTCTATTCTTTTTTCTAAATTTTTCTTCTAAAAACTTTGTTAGCACATTAATATACTGCCGTATTCATTTTCCTCATTATATTTTTGTCTGAACTGTTTCTCCATCTCATCTTCATTAGCATTGACAACCAATAACCCCTTTGTCTACTAACTTTTTTTTTTTTCAGATGAAATGAGAATAACATTGAGTGTTTCCAACCCTTGGGCTTTTGTAACGTTGCACACAGTGCTGTGGAGATTCACGTTAAAACATCATGAGACAGATTTTAAGACAATGAATGGAAAGCTTTCATGGCTTATTTAGAAAGCTTGTGATTCAACCCAATCCAGAACAGACATGGTTCCATCTAATTAATAAGCACGAGAGAAAAATACTCTTTCAAGTGATTTCAGAAGAAGCTTCTTTTTTTTTTTTTTTTTTTGCAAATTCACAGTATTGTAATTATTGGGGAGGGAATGTCAAAACAGTTCAGATAGCTGTTGGGAAAATATGCATTTCCAGCCCCAGTCAACTCTCTCCCCTTTCGGGTTCTCTTCCCTTTCTAACCCTCTTTCTGTCTTTTTAACATCTGCCTTTGATTTTGATAAGGAAAAAAAGAAACGTCAATCATCCCCACTAATGGAATGTGGTTTTTCTAATTCACTCAAACAGAACGGTAAATTGAAAAAGAGTGCAACCTTTTTAACACACACACACCGGCGTTGACAGTCAAGCTCCATTATCTGACAGCTGGAGAAGTTAAAAATAACTGGGCTCGCAGCAAATTAGACGTATCATTTGGCTTCTAAACGGAGAGATGAATGTATGTGTGAATGTGCTTGCCATACCGTGACATGAGGCCAATACATCAACCTCCTGTTTGTCTGTCTCTTTCATAAACTCTGACTGGAATAAACAGACAATGCAATTTGTTACAGCGCGAGGATATTTTCTCAGTCTCCGAGCTCGGCAAACGATCCGCCGCGGAGCGTTCCACCCCCGACGATCCGTCCGCGCGTGCGACCATTAATCATCGCTCGGGTATGTGCAAGGTTACTGCTATCGCTCAAAGCCGTGTTCTGAGTTTTTCATATGTTATATTTCTATCGAACAATAAATCTGACATGTGCGGCGAGGACTCGAGAAGACGCGCTCGCCCTTGCTGTAATCTCACTATATATGAAGACATAGGCCTGACAGGGCTATGAATCTCTATTGGTGCTGTCACAGATAGCGATTTTCCATGACATTGAGTCGCATTTGAAGCGGCCGTACCTGACTGGCACTAGTAAGTATACGGTTACTAGCATGGTAATTTAAGTCTGCGTGAGGCGTCTCTTTTTTCAGTATGGTAAGGAAGGAGATTGTCCCCTCTTATCGTCCCCCTCTTTGTGTTTCTAGCGGAGTATCTGTTTACCATTAAATACCCCTCACCGTCATTGTTTATTTATCTGAAGCTAATCATTAGCCAGTGGGACAGCAAAAGGACACCCCCACCCCACGAACATGGTGTCAAACTTTCAACAGGTACCATGTTTTAAGATTGAAGTAATTCTGAAGCAGGATAGCGAAACAACAGCATGTTCTGCTCAGCAGCACAATAGCATGCTAGGTAGGAATATTAATGTACACATAGTTAGGGGTACTTTTTATGCCACACTGAATGAGTATTAGTTGACCATCTGCTTATACTTTATTTTGATGCTCCACTGACTATAAGTAACTTTGAAACTACATGTCAACTTATTCTACTAATCTGAACCCTAACACCTGACCCTAACCTAACAGACCTAACCTAATACTTTAAGTAAGGGATAATGTACATCCAGCTGGTTGTTATCGCAGAATAAACCCTGACAGGGTGATCAGGACCCCGACATGGAGCGAAAGGGGCTTGTATCACCCTAAAGGGGTTCATTCTATGATAAAACCAGCTGGATGTACATTATCCCTCTTATTACACGGCTACTTGACACTTAAGTAATTAATTAGACACAAAATATTGACTTGAGTTAAAATATTGTATTACTGTAGGTCTTTAAACGCAAAGCTTCCATGAGGAAAGCAAGCAAGAGGAAAGTTCAAACTAGACGGACATTTAAGGGATACGGAACAGTCATACCACTTATTACACAGCATTTCGCCTCATAAATAATTATAGTGATAAGAGATATTGTTTTGAAATTAAACTGTAAGTTTACCTGTTGGTTATCGTATAATCCTTGCAGTGTACAACTCATTGTTGTAAAATGGCAGCAGCTCCGTTTGTATGGAACGAAAGCGAGTCCACGATACCCGGATGACGTAATGAAATAATTGTACACAAAATATTGATTTGAGTTTTAATTTTTTATTAGCTCACCAAACACTTTTCCACAAAGAAAAACTGTTCCTAGCGAGCGTATAGCGTTGACTTCAGTTACCCGGATGAGTTTGTTAGCTTAAGTTTTTACCGGTTGTAATCAGGGAATAACATACCTCTGGATGGTGCGATTGACCAATCAGAATCGAGTATCACACAGAGCTGTGTAATAATGAGAGTCAGTTGACATGTGGTTACTTAAAGTTCCTTATAATTAATAGTATGTTTAAAGTGGACCATTGAAAAAAAAAGTAAACTCGAAATTTTGAAGAACAATGACTGAAATATTATTTTCTTGTGTAAACGTACTACGATGATCTTTGTTTTATTTATAGTTTTTTACAGTGTTGGCATTTTAATATTGCTTAGAAAAAACCCTAAACCAAAAATAAAGGTTCCAAAAGGGGGATTTCGCAGTGATGCCATATAAGAACCATTTTTGGTTCCCCAAAGAACCTTTGAATGAACAGCTCTTAAAAGAACCATTATTTTTCTTATTGTGAAGAACATTTGAATAATCTATAGAACCATTTGCCACTATAAAGAACCTTTTGTGGAATGGAACGATTATTTGAATGGAGGAATGAATTGAATTGTGGAATGGAGAACCTTTATTTTGAAGAGTGTATTCACCATCCTGCCGTTTGGGCTACAGACATGATTGATACCTCAAAGTGTTGAGCTTGTTGAGGAGAGGTATGCTGTTATTTTTCTACTCTTGGATTTGTGATGGCGAGTAATTGGACAAGCACCACTCACATTTTCTTCACAAAAAGCCTAATACACACATGACTTGGTTAGAGCATACTCGTGGGTGGGTTTGAAAAAGTATTAAAAAAATATCATCAGCTCATATTCAGGGAACGTGTTAAGCGTGGTTATGTGTCATGGTGAGACCGACTGTATGCCCATATTCTGTGTCACAGTATCACAGTTTTGCATATGTTATTTCCTCATTACAGCCAATTAATGGTCCAGGCTCACATTGCACTAGTGCCCTTTCTTTTAGTGTGTGGAAACTTTCCCCCGATCCTTCCCTATGTACAGCCATCTTTTTGGAAGCCTGTTTTCACCTCGAAGTAAAATAATAAAAATGGTTTTAAGAAAGGTAATTGTGAATTTTGCTCATATCTCACAATTGCAGCATTTCTCAAAATTATATCTCAAAATTTATTTTTACATCTTTCTTATTTGTCACACATTCATATTTAATTATTTCAAATGTATTTATTATAATTGCAGCTTATTTCTTGTAAATGTGACTTTAAATCTCTCAATGTGAGTCTTTTAATTGCAACTTTCTCACAATTTGAAGTTTTTTTAACAACTGCGACTTCAAACTCATAATTGTAACTTTCTCATAATTGCAATTTTTTTAATTTTACATTTATATATTGTAATTGTGATTCTGTCTTGCAATTTTTAATTAATTTATATCTTGCAATTGTGATTCTGTCTTGCAATTCTCATTAATATGTTTAATAATTGCAATTGTATCTCAAAATGTTACTTTATATCATAATTGTGACACTTTCTCACAGTTGCAATTATTTCTTTCTCACAATTGTGATTTTGTATGACCTACTGTGTAATTGTTTATCAATTGCAACTTTATAACTCATAAATGGGACAATCTCACAATTTGACTTTTATTTTTCAACTTTACATCTTGTAATTGTGACTTTACTTCTTTTGGCAACCATATCCAACAATGTGACTTAATATTTCATGATTGACTTTCTCTTAATTGCGACTATTTATTGTAATTGTGAGTATCGTGCAATGGGACTTTCTCATAATTTCAACTTTATCTCACAATTGTGATTTTCGAATTTCTCAATTGAACATTTGTTACTTTATAACTTATAATTGCGACTATCCCATGATGTGACTTTCTCATAATTGCTAGTTATTTTTTGTAATTTCAAATGTATATCTTGTAATTGAGATTCGATGTGATACAATTGTGACATTATATCTCATAATTGTGACTATTTCTTACATTTGCAACTACTTTTCCGCAACGTGACTCTCATAAGTGCATCTTTCTCACAATTGTGATTTCGCATCTCACAATGTGAATTTATTTTGAGCAATTGTGACTTTATAACTCACAATTTTGACTCACTGTTACTTTTTGTTTTTGTAATTTCAACTTTACTTATTGCAACTGACTGTTTCTCATAATTTTTTGTCACAGTTGCAACTATAGCTCACAGTGTGATCTTATTTTTAACATTTATCTCGAAATGACCAGCTTTATTTTTTACTCTGAGGTGGAAACAGGCTTATATTCATTACACATGGTGATCTCCTCAAACCTTCACAGCAATCAACATCAACAGCCCATTATCAGAGGCACTGGACAAGCTGTGACATTAGACAGCCAGGCCAGAGCCCATCTATTGTTTAATTAACTCTATTAATGGCAGAGGGATGGGATGGCGAAGAGCAGTCACGCTCACTCTTGTTGAGCACGTTAGCGATCGCTATGCTCCTTACAGTGTGTGTTAAGCCACCAAAGAAATCGAATATACAATGTGAATAAGAAAAAAAGAGAGAGAAAAGCCATTTCCACCTCACGTGCGCATCTCGTCTCTTGGCGCGGCATTAGAGTTTTTGGGATGCAGTGTTAACTCTATATTTGGATTTCACTGGAGTGGATTAGGAAGTCTTTACTGCAAACCCATGGGATTCTGGCTGAAAGAGGAAAAGGGAGAAGTGCTGTTTGTATCCGCGCTATACAAATAATTGCGAGTTCTCACATTTCGAGGACCCTGCTATATGGAAAAGTGAGCTTTGATGTACAAATCCGCAATTCAGCCGGGATTAGAAGCTCCAAAGGTTAGGAGTTACTAATTACAGGAAACGGATTCTACATATCTAACGAGCACAAAGAGTAATAAATACGAGACTTCATGAAGCCAATGATGAACGGCTGTGATAAGAGCAGATTGTATTCGAGAACAGTTCACTGCGGCCAAAACGTTTGTGGTAGGACACGTACCACATTCACCATCATTACCGAGATTCCACAAAAAATATATTAAGATACAATTGGATAAAAGGATACGTGGGTACATGATACAAAGCCTACATGCTAATTAGCTGAGTTCCAATGGCCCTTGGTCTTTTTCTGTATAATTGAATTCAAATGATTCCTTTCTTCCCCCATTTTTCCCAATAATGAAGGGATATTATGAAGAAAATGGCAAACACGCAGCACAAATATGACGATTGCGTGTGATTAATGTGCACTTTTGATCTTATTATGATTTTTTTCAGTGTAGTCAACCGCCATTAATTTCTCATTGGCTCCCTCTGCTCTGCCAGCCGAGCTGTGGCCAATCATGCCGTCCCTCCCAGGACCCCAAATTAAACATGTCCGGATCTAGGCGGATAGTTGCACTGCCCCAGGACACGCCGTTTCATCTCTTAATGAATGTGCCTGGAGGGGTCCCGCCTGCAGGGTTCCCTCAGAGGGGTCCATGTCACCCCTCATTAGTCAGGGGGGGTGCGCTCTGTACTCGTTCTGAAGAACAGCCCCCTGGAGCGGGGAGGGGGACGTCCCTCTGATTTCTCCTGAGCTCGTAGAATCTCTCTTGACATAATATAATGGTTTGATTTTAATTTGTGGTGATGATTTTATCTTGTACATTAGGGCTGCGCGATATTGGATTTTTTATTTTTTATTTATATATTGCGATATTTAAAATAAATACAGAAATTTTCACCATGTGATTTGAATAGCTACATTTAAAAAGAATTAATAATTCTAGAATGATTGGGGTGATTTTGTTGGGGAGCATAATATTTGAAGAAAAAATTTAAATAAAAGAAGAAAAAAGCTGAAATATTACTTATTTACAAAATCCTTTTAGGGCTGAATGAATCATTATTATTTATACTTTGATAAAAGTATTTTTTGTAAAAAAAAAGTTGTAAAAAAACAGATTTTTGAAGGAAAGTTTACTAGAAAAATCTATTATATTCGGTCTTTCTACTTCAAAATTTCACTTCAATGTGTTAATTGCTGTTTCTGTGAAAAAATTATTTAAAAAAGTAAATTCTACACCAAATATTTACCAAAAAGTGTTGAAAAATGTGGTGTTTTTTAAATATCTCTCTATAGGTTACTTTTAATAGGCCACATTCCCACAATAAAATAATAACAATTATTATTTTAATAAATTGATTTTATTGTGATTTTATGATTTAAAAAATTAAACAAAATGAGAAATGTATTATAATAACACTACTGCAACGTATCAAGTAATAAAATAAATGTATTCACAATACTAATATTTACATCTTAATTTCTTTATTTTTCAAACAATAACCCATTTAGTATGAGCTTTTATTTTTACAGGTTAAAAAAAGTGCTCTACCGGTTTCAGAGTGAAGCTCGGCGCTGTGTTCATTTACACGCATGCAGCTCATGATATCAGGTGTGCAGATATTGTTTCACTTTTAAACTGGTAACGCATATATTTATTTAAGCCTGCACAATTTGACAGTCGCATTTGTGCAACCCTACTGTACATTGATAATTTAATGGTGCCTGCTGAGGTGATAATAAAACTCTGTAAACACCTCAATGCCAAGCATCCCATATCCTCAAATTACTCTCTTTCCAAGTATTAATGAGGCTAGTGAAGGCAAACCCAAGAAGGCTTCCAGGTCTCTGGGATTTGTAGCAAATCAGCTGACTCTTAATAGCCTTTTTCCCTTGTTGCTGAATGTGGCTCTGTGGTTCAGTATAATTCCACAGGATTTGTGATGTATTTATGCAATCATTAATCTGGCCGTCTCTTTTCATTGGCCGGGATTAGAGTTCCCTGCGTTGGGCGGCAGGTAGGTTCACACAGAAGTAGCGCACACTCGTACAAACACAAACCTACGCTTTCGTTTACTGCTACAGAATGCATTTCACCTGGCTGTATAATGGCAGCATGCAGAATGGAACAAGGCCAGGGCTGTGAAAACACCCGTATTGAGCGAGGAATAGATTTGCTGTAAGGCGTCTCTGAACTCAGTTTGACAGCAGAGAGTGTGAGGCCACATTTCACAATGTAGGATCAACGAATGTTTGTCTGCTCAGGTCGTAAGTTTAACACATCAGGGATCAACGATAAGGATATGTGTGAATTTCGGAGATGACGGAACTGTCATATCCCCAGTGAACCAGTAATTTGGCGTCATTACATTTTACATTTGGTAATCGTTTACAACAGTTTACGTATCTTGCAAAAATAAATGACATGATTTCTGTTATCCTGGCTAACATGGTTTAGTTGTATCGTATGCCATAGATGGGGATAGTTCACCAAAAAATTTAAATTCTGTCATTATTTACTCACCCTTAAGTTGGTCCAAACTGTTGTGGGGCATCATTGACTTCCATAGTGTTTTTTCTTCTATATTATGGAAGTCAATGGTGCCCCACAACAGTTTGGAACAAACATTCTTCAAAATGTCTTCCTTTTGTGTTCAGCAGAACAAAGAAATTTATACCGGTTTGGAACAATAGGATTTTCATTTTTGGGTGAACTGTCCCTTTAAGTGTGTTTGTGTGTGTGTGTGTGTGTGTGTGTGTGTGTGTGTGTGTGTGTGTGTGTGTGTGTGTGTGTGTGTGTGTGTGTGTGTGTGTGTGTGTGTGTGTGTGTGTGTGAAGACAAGTTTTTATACAAGTTGTCCATTTGCTTAGCAAATCTGAGTGAATTGTCTAAGCGTTTTGTGCCCATAAATGTGAGTGCGCCACTTGAACATACCTTATAGTATACAAAAGATGTTTTACTGCCTCTGAATAAAGACTCATCACTATCAGTCTCTCTGCATCTCTCTCTCCCTCTCTCTTGCTCTCTCTCTCTCTTCCTCTCCCCCTCTCTCTTGCGTCCTCTCTCTCTCTCTCTCTCTCTCTCTCTCTCTCTCTCTCCCTCTCTTTCTCTCTCCATCCATCAGGGCCATAGCAACCGCTATAACTGGCAAAGAGAAGTGAAGCAAATACATTTCATCTCCAAATTTGTTGAGTGAATCTCACAAAGCCTGTCAAAAACATGGTCAATTTTCACCCCAAATAAAAAAAAAAAGTAAATACAACCTATGTTTGGCATGTGACATTATTTTCATGCCAATTTAACAAATTTTACCCACAAATCCACATTTTTTCTTAGACTTTTACTTAAATATTTGTTACTTTAAAACTATTTAACTATTATAAAACTATTACATTTGAAATTCCATTTATTGATGTTAATGGCACAGAAATTATCTTAAGCTCTACACAAGGTAATTATTTTGTAAGCATTACCGTATTAGAATTTTAATAAAATATATATATATATATTTACTATTATTGTTGTTATTATTATTATTAATATTATTTTGAATTATTCTCAGTATTAGTATTATTGGTGTTGTTTTTTACATTTATAATTTCATTTGTTGATTGATTGATTGATTGATTGATTGATTGATTGATTGATTGATTGATTGATTGGTTGATTGATTGAACGATTGATTGAGCGATTGAACGATCGATTGAGCGATTGATTGAGCGATTGAACGATCGATTGAACGATTGATTGAGCGATTGATAATTGATTGAACAATCAATTGATTGAGCATTTGATTGAGTGATTGAATGATTGATTGAGCGATTGAACTATCGATTGATTGATTGATTGATCGATTGATTGAGCAATTGATAGAGAGATGGAACATTTGATCGATTGAGCGTCTGATATTGGTGTTGTTTTTTTACATTTAATAATTTCGTTTGTTGATTGATTGATTGTTTGAACGATTGATTGAGCGATTGAACAATCGATTGATTGATTGATTGATTGATCGATCAATTGAACGATTGAGCGATTGATAATTGATTGAACAATCAATTGATTGAGCATTTGATTGAGTGATTGAATGATTGATTGAGTGATTGAACTATCGATTGATTGATAGATCGATTGATTGAGCAATTGATTGAGCGTTTGATTGATTGCGCGATTGATTGATTGAGTGATCGTTTTGATTGAGCGAGCATTTGATTGATTGATTGAACAAGCATTTGATTAAATGAAAGAATTATTAGTTGATTGACTGATCGATCGATTGATTGCATTTCGCAAATAAGAATTGGTGTGGAGGAAATCTTAATTGCCAAGGAAATAATGTACAGAAATGTATTGGTCCTAAAATGTCTTTAATTAACCTTTTAAAAGGACAGTGAACTACTGGTATTGCGGAGAAAGCATCTAACAACTGAGTATAATAGGGAAGGAGAAAGAGAGACACAGAGATAGCAGGCGCCCCAGCTGAATGCCTGAGAAAGCTGCCTTTCGGAGGTCCCATGACGCAGCGGATCTGTGGAAAGGTTGGGTGCGTCTGGTTACAGCTCTATCAGGGCTCCATCAGAGAATGGCAGGATTCGGTATCGCCTTCTAATGTAACAAGGACCATTTGTCTCAGTCACACATCCTTGCAAGTGCCTTGGTGAAGCCATTGATGTCATTCATCTAGCCTGTCCTTGGCTGCTCTTTTCCTTCACTGACAAGAGAGCAGCACTCTCAGGTAGCTGGAAGGAGGAAAGAGAGTGTGATGGAGAGAGAAAGAGAGGTGGTATAATGCTTTCTCATCATGGCTAGAATTACCCAGTGTGTTGAGTAATGAATCCATTGCCATATATACACACAATCCCACTATTTTACACTGACAAACATGCACACATGGTTCACCGGTGCCAGAAGACTCCTGTTGTTTTCTAATTGCTGTTACTATATACTCTTTCTAACCTGATATGTGAGCAATGCGGAGCAGAAGCAGAGCTGTATGTTTTTGCCTGGAGCGTTTTTAGAGTGTCTGTGTAATCTCTCGCTCCAAGATCCCTCCGATACGAAGATAGCACGTTAACGGCCCATAATGCAACTGCATGTCAGCAAGAATTCAGCACGTGTTAAACAGCGGACCGTTAGAAGCCATTCACACTGCATTTTGTCATTCCCCTGCGCTGCTGTTTCATTGTTTGTCTGTGTATACATTCACTAAACTGATGTGTTTAATCGTTGCGTCTCCCGACTCTCATCTTTTGTAGCATCTTACGCATGATGCAAAGTTTGTAACATTTATTAATGTTAGGGTAGTGTTCATTTATAAACATTCAATTGTTCATTATGTTTGATGTTAATTCATTAACTCTTTCCCTGCCATTGTTTTTTTTTTTTTTTTTTTTTGCCAGCCATTGCCATTTTTTATCAGTTTTCACAAAACTTTCATGGCCCCCAGAATATCTGAACGAATATCAAAAGAAAGAACAGACCCTCTGCTAAAAAAAAAATGCATTCATCTGGCCGTGTCTTTTCATTGGCCGAGATTAGAGTTCCCTGCCTTAGGGAACGTTCCTTCATGCATTCTTTTTTATCAACACTTGAATGTGGGTATGTTTAATTAAAAAAGCCACATGTTGAACAAAAAGCTGAGAAAATCGCGTTATTTTCCCCCCAAAGACTATAATGTGCATAAGCAATGTTTTTATCACTTGTTTCTGCTCCTTTTTCCTGTTGTTTTGATCCAGAGATTCTCCACTCTTTCAGAAGATGCGTAATAGCGCCCCCTACCATATAACCGTGAAAGCACGGAAGGACAGAAAATTCTGTCAATGGCAGGGGAAGTGTTGTCTCATAAATGAAGGATAATTCCGTTAATGGCGGGTAAAGAGTTCATTATTAAACAATATTATCAATATTAATATAATATAGTTATAAACATTTATTAAATGTTTATATTAAAATATAACTTATATTAAAATATAAGTTAAGATAATTATTAATTGTTTAAACAATTTGACATTATAAATGCATTAGTATAAGTACAGATATACTATAAAAAAATGCTTTAAAGATCTCATTGTTAGTTTATTATTATCTCAATGCGTTATCTAATGTTTACTAATTTAACCTTATTGTAAAGAATTAACGAAACAAACTTTCACAATAGAGCAGTTACAATGCAAATTGGAGCAAACACCGGAGTAGGAAGAAATCGAAAACCTGGAGTGGAGTTTGGAGTGGAGGGATTACAGATAGCTTTGAGCCAGGAGTGGAAATTTGCATCGCATTTCTTTTTATCAGTTTTGCATGTCCCTGAAGTATGTCTGGGTTAAAAACACTCTCACACTCCAGTGGTCCATCTTTTGCATGTCATTTTTAGTCTTTTCAATTGAAAATGTCTGACTAAAATGTATTAACTGCATTCCCAGGATGGTTGTGGTCTCTGGCAGTGACTGAGACTGCTTTGACCTTGGAGCCCAGGACGCAGCGCTTGTTATGTAAACTGATATGATGGTTAGGACGGTAACACATTCTGAGCAGACCGGAGACGTTATTGGGGCTGACAGACAGGGCCAGCTGGGGCAAGGGGCGCCGAGCGTGCCCTACTGTACTCTGAAAGACACAACGCGAGGCCGCCCGCCTGCGCAGATGGCCGAGCAAAGCGCAGACAGTTCAAAACAACAATGCTGGTGTCGTCCGATCGAGTTAAACAGAACTCGACAAATAAGCCCGGGTGAATAACAAGGAGTTGAGTGTTGGGCGGTTGAAAATCTGAGGATAAGTAGACGTTTGGGATGGAAAGTATCGGCTAATGATTTATGTGTGAATGCAGGCTTGGATAAGGACGAAACGGCTGAGTAAGGAATCAGGCCAGGTGTTTGGTCCGATTCCCCAGAAATGAGCAGAAAAGCAGAATTGGTCTCTGGGTAAATGGAACGCTTTATCCCTCAACTATCTCAGCAGAGCCACACACGTGTGTACGAGTACACACACACACACACACACACAAATACGCAAGCCAATGCAACACGGTTTCAACCAGTTAAAGCTGGATACCGCACATTTATCAATAGTTACAGCACATAATAGGGCTGTGGCAAAAATATGTATCATGGGCTTATTATAAGAGGCCAAACAACCAAATTGTACTTCAGTCTTTAATATTTTTGAACATTGGTTTTCAATGATTAGCCCTTATACTTCCATTGTAAATAGATGGTAGCACTTTATTTTACAGTTATGTTCCCCATGTTAGGCCTACATACTATGTACTTACTACAGTAATTGCAATAACTGGGTAATAACTAGGTACTAACCCTGAACCTACCCCTAAAACCTAAACTTTACTCATGTAGTTATCTTATATTAGCTGTTCTTTCTTAGGGAAGTACACTGTAAATGCACATATTGTAAAATAAAGTGCAACCAAATAGATTTCTGTTTATCTTTTGGTAGTTTAAGTTGTAATTTTTCATTAGTGGTAAATCCAAATAAATTCACCCAAAAATTAAATTTGTCACCATTTGCTCCAGTTGTTCCAAACCTCTTCTGTGAACATAAAAGGAGATATTCTGAAGAATGTTTTAACTGTTTTTGTCCATACAATGAAAGTCAATGGGTCCAAATTGGAACACTGGTACATTTTTCTAAATATTTATTTTTGTTTTCCACAGAAGACTCCAAGTCATACAGGTTTGGAACAACGAGTTAGTCAATGGTGACACAATTTTAATTTTTGATTGAAATTTCTGTGAAAAGGAAGATTAAATGAGAACAATGTAGGACAGGACTTTATTTTATCCACTTGGATAAAGTGTATTGTGAAAAAAAGGACATTGCATACAAGAATGCAAGAGCCAGGCCAACAGTGATTTTGCTCAAATGGTGCCCTAATTGCAATTCAGCTACTGGTGATGTCATCGCACATTAAAGAGCACCAAAACGGTGTTTATTGTTTGAATTTTGTTATAAAACTGACAGAATTTGAAAGCTGACATGAAAGTTTGTTCATTCATCAACTGAAAACAGCATAGACTAAAACTCATCAACACCAGTCATTTGAATTTACAGCTAAGTAATTTTCAATGTCACACTGTAATCTGACTACTTTTAAAACTGCTTAACTAGACATGTAGGGTTATGTGTTTAGCTTTGTCTTCAATTCACTGCACAGAGATTACAGGCTGTACAGTGTATCTCTGCCGAGTGAAACCACGGGGTGCTGTGGATGGAACATTGTGCAGTCAGGTGTTAGAGACCCAGCTGCGGGTCGGCTCGTCGTGTCCCATTGGATGTCCATTAGGAAACCCTGCTGGCTGCCGTGAAACGTTCTCTGTCAGTGCTTTCCCATTTGGCCTGAGTCAATCAGGTTTGTGATTGGTGTGTGTGGGTGGTTAAATTATTAGTTGCACACATACTCTTTCCCAAGAATAGTTGCTTTATAGATCTCCATTTCTCCTTGCTCACCACTTTTTTTTTGGTAGCGCTGGACCCACAGACTACATGACTTTTAATGATCAAACATGTCGGTTTTTCTCACATAATCATGGTAAGCAAATTACATGGTATTTTTTTCTATTAATTTAGGCCAGACTATTCCTAGTATGAATAGGTATGTCAGTGATTGTGGTATTATTTTTGACCTACATATACAGGGCTTGACAAACCTTTTTTGCTCACCAGCCACTTCGGTTAGTTGTTTTCCAAAGTTACTAGCCACCCAGCATTTTCACTGGCCACAATTTTGACACAGATACCATGGGATAAAACTGCCAGAGAGATATTTTTTTATATTATCTCATAACTTGGCAGCAGGTATATTAGGGCACACGGATCCATTGTACGGTTATAAATGCATTTTCTATCTCAACTGTTTATGTTTAAACAAAACATACGTGAATACTCGCCAAGATCGGCATTTTGACATTATTTTGTGTGTATTTGACGGTTTAAGCACAATATGCAGCGAAAAATAACTAAATTTAGCGTGCACTTCGGGTGTGAGCACAAAACCTGCGGGAATGAGTAAAATTATGCGCAATCCCTCAATATTTTTGACTACACTTCATTGCACTTAGTTTATTATTTCAGCTGCCTTTTTAAAAGACTCCAACTGAAAAATGTATATAATATATTCTTTTTAAAAATCATTCCGCCCAAAAATCATTCCGCCGTGGGTGTTAATGTAAAGCCCTGTATGTATATATATTTATTTATGCTACATCAGTACACATTCAGATTTGTTGACACAAAAACATGTCTTGTGTAAACGGCCTCTAAGAAACCGGTAAACCCGAAACAAGCCTAAATATACAGCACTTCCTTAAAACCGATTAATGGACTAGATGTTCAGGCAGCCAGGAATAGTCAGTTTAGAAAATATTTAGTTATGGCACATCTCTAATCCACAGCCATGATGCTTCTTCTGGAGTGACATATTAATGCTGCAATTACAGGTATAAAACATCAGCACCACATGGAAACAGAATTCCCTTGTGCCGTCGAACAAGCTTCGTTGTTGTTGTGCAAAGGTTTTCTGAGTGTGTATATATATATATATATATATATATATATATATATTCATTCCTCCGTGATTTATTGTTTTGTCATTCATTGCGCTGGATTGGCTCCCCTGAGAGCTCGATGTGATCTGATTGGTGTTTAACTAAAGCACTCAGCTGTAGGAGATTGAAGCTCCCAATCGAAGATTAAATCAGCCATACAAGGCTCAAATTCATATTGCATGTTAGAGATCAGCGTGGCCTCTCCTGCCCGGCTGGCAGAGTCCCATTCGTATTCGTAAGCAGTCTGGAAACTGGTTTGAGATGAAAAAATAAAAATATATATCTTCTGACACAGAAAAAAAAAAAACTGCAGGAGCATGACTCCAAAAATGGCTCCTCTGATGTTTCAGCTTCAATGATTCTAAGCCTCAGCGATGTGCAACGTCAAGCGTTGCCACACATGGCATTCGTAAACAAAAATAGACAATGGCGAGCTTTCGCTCAACTGCACAAAATTTCCTGTCATATTATAATGACAGTTTTACAAACAAATGACGCATTTAGACCTGGTCTAAATTCCATTTGATGCACCGTATGATTACGATAATGGCTCCTTTTCAAATTGAAGATAAATGTTTATGCATGTGGAAGGTTTGCCTGCGTTTGATTTGTGTTTGTTGGAGCAACACAGCACAGACGGCGCGATGCAAATGCACCTCTCCCTCAGTCTTTCTCGTCTTCCTTTCCCTGGTCTCTCATTCCCGTGGGATTCAGGTGCACGGTGACACAGCGAGAGGTGGCGTGCCCTGTGGCTCTAGACTGCCTTGCTCCGGTGGAAAAGCTTTGCCTGTCACTGAGAAGAGGAGGACAGGAGGAAAGAGAGATGGAGACAGACGGAAGGAGAGAGAAAAAGGGTGTCGGGGCAGGGCGGAGGAGAGAGTTTGGCACACACGCTCCTCTCCACGCAACTTGTCTGCATCGTAACCCCCATCCTTTTGTTCTGTTCCCATGAGTGCATGAGTCTCGCTCACACTCGCAGCCAGAAAGCTCGTCAATCTCTTGCCACCGAATGCATAAATGAGGAATAGGGCAGGGCGATATATAGCTTATATATATATATATATATATATATATATATATATATATATATATATTCACTCTTATTTGATGTACATCTCACTTCTCGTGATTTATGTATTTACTCTAAAATGATTTCAAATGTTTTAATTCAGAAAAAAAACATAATTTTAACCAGCCTTCCATTTTAGCCAAAGGAGATAAAAAAAAAAATCTGAAATACAGTTTTCAACACTTTATTAAATTCAGCGCAAGGAAGAATAATATTTAGGATTGCCTCAAGAATGAAGTTCATGCAAACCTGAAATAATTAAATATTAAATGAAATGATACAAACACACTTTATATTTTGGGTCGCAATGGATGATGAAAGGGTGTTTAGATTTTTGAACTGATTCATTCAAATTATGAATTTGAGTTGATTCATACTTTGATATATTTGTATATACATTATATTCATACATTTTGCACATACAACTAATGCACGGAAGAATAAATAGGATTTCTTGAAGAATGACGTACGTGTATGCAAACCTGCTGTAATAATTAAATAAATAATATCAATACACTTGATATTTTGCATCACACTGAATTTTTTAAGTTATTCATTCAAATGCACAATTTGAACGGATTCATGGACTCAAGGATCACAAAATTATTTCATGGCCCAAAAAATCCTTTTATTGTATCACATAGAAATAATTTCTTATTTATGTTGTGCAAGAACAAATAATAAGTATATATATATATATATATATATATATATATATATATATATATATATATATATATAAATTTAATTATTAAGTACCTTATTCTTATACCCGTGTAAAATAAACAAGAAAAAGTCACTTGAAGTGAGATGTCTCCTTTCTGCCGACTGAGAAACACTCCTGCTCTTACTGTACTATATGGTATGTCAAAATGCATTTAACTGAGACAGTTGGGTACATCTAGAAGTACGGTAACACAAGCTGCTGTGTTTGCTGGGAGGGATCTTGAGTTTTCGTGTGTGGCACTGAAAAATTAATGGCCTCATACACAAACAAACACACAGATGCATGCATGAGTTCACTCCTGAAAGCTGCCCAAAGGCAAGCAGCCAGCACTGGGTCGAACCCGCCACTTCAGCGATTTACAGGAGCAACAAGAGGAAAAGAATGAGAAGTTCTCTCTCTCTCTCTCGCTCATCCTTATCTCCTCTGATCTTCTCAGATCTCCGGTGGTCTCAAGTGACGATGGATCACGGCGGCGGACTGTGATTAAACGCGAGGAATTAAATGGGAAGCACAAACAAACATGCGCACAGGCTATCAAACAAACCCACGTGATCAAACTGCTGTCTGCGGACTTGAAACCAGCTCTCTTTGTTGCTTGATTGCAAAAATTTTACCATTCATAGCATTTAAATGGGATTCGCGACATTCTCGCCTGTGATCTCTCAGCTCCAGCATATAGCACATGCGGTCAGCGAGGTCTCAAGGTAATAGCTAAACATACTAAAATCCCTAAACAAATTGCACATTTATGCTTTTGCATCTTTGTGGAAGGAATATGAAGGTTACTACTACTAATATGGCCGTCCTGTGAGGCTGACATTCAAATAACCTTCCCTTCTTTCTGCTGAAATTGGAATAAAAGAAAAGAAGTGGAAGTAAACTTATGTTTTTGCTGTTACTTGGCCAAATCCCAAAAATCTGTGAGATTTTAGACTACTCTTGCTACAAAACCAGCTAATCAAACAGACGCTAGCCGATTCCCTAAACTAAAGTCGTTCCCACTGACATATTTTCTTAAACCTATACTTAACCCAGCCGAATAGCACAAGAGGTTTGTGTCGTACCACAGAGGACATTTGGAGAATGTACACGGGCTACATTATTTACTGAAACAATCTGGAACAGCAGTGAGACATTTCAGAGGAATTTGATTAAACTGCTGTTTGTCCATGTTCTCTGGCCTGAAGGACTGTTGTTAATCTGGCTGTAATGTGGCACTTTCCGCAATTCCAGCATGGCTGTCCAATCACTTACGTAATTCCCTGACATGAGCCCACTGGCTTGCATCATTTGGTCACTGACAGATGTCAACACACAAGCATATTAGCAACCTCATACACACACACACACACACACACACTGCAGGCCCCTGGAATTGCTGCATTTAAAGGGGCAGTATGCAATTTTTGCTCCACTAGAGATACCAAACTAAATTGCAGAAACAACAACTGTTTTTAGTCAAGTTTGACTGGCCAAACCGGTAGCTGCATCTCAAGCTCATGCTTTTGGTTGTGCCAATTTTTCTTATAAATTCAGATCACTCAAACAGATCCGTTTCGTTTGGTGCCGCTAATGGTGTGAAAATAAAACACTGCATCTTTAAGAAAAAACGTGCGTATTTTTTTAACAGCCCTTCACGCACACATCCACTGCTGCATCCAATCATATCAGGCAGTGGATCACTGTCTGCACTCCCATTGGTTGTCACATCAATGCTAATTTGCATACTGTTTAATGCAGTTGTTTAATTTAAGCCAAAAGTATACTTTGGTTTTTATGAGTTCACTAGAGTATTTGTTCAATGCGTGTGATGTACATTTTGTCATCAGCATAGTGCGCACATACTGTATGTGCCTAGCAAGATTTATCGACAACTTACAATGAAAATGAATGACTTGTAGTCACTGCGAACACTGTTTTAAGCTTTCAAGGTACATATTTTGTTCATTAGTGGCCAATTCTGAATCTGTTTGAAAGTGGAAACGCTAATAGATTTGCTGAAAAACAGTGTTGGCTATGTTTGGTGCACTAGTGTAACGGGTTAAGCTCTCATCTTTATGAGTATGTGTCCTTAAAGCATAAGCGGATAATCCTAATCCCACCAGGTTATGTCAACAATCCAACAATTCAGCGAGATTTTAGCCCACAGTGGGAATAACTAGAGGCATTTTGTGCTGATTTGCATGCAGGAGGAAATGTGCCACAAATGCGTTGTTAGCGCTTTGGCCTATCGCTAGTCACGTAGCTTGATTTTCAGCACGCCAGACAAACAATATCACTGACGTCTGTGTGCAGAAAAGGAGATCAGGATGTTTTAATACTGCTGAACAGAAAAAAAGCCATATCATTTTGTATGCGCAGACGGGAAGAAGCACTCTGCTGAAGTTAGCGATCAACCCTCCCCCACTAGCTGGATCCTGGAATCCTCCATTAGCGAGTGAACATTCCTGAATATTTCACACGCCTTCAATATATTGTGTCAACATCACACTTTTCGCCTCACTTAGAACGAAGCTCCTCAGGTACAAATGAGGAGAGAGCACTTTTAAGAAGTGCTCAGCATGGAGAATGAGCCCCTTTGTGATGCTGATGTCAGCGTTAATGCGCTAAAGAATACAGAGCGACTGTGACAGTTAGCGCTGAGGTGTTAGCACACATTATGGTGATATTATTATTGTCTCCACTGTTTGATGAGCAACCTTTTGCTGTGGTTTTCATTCTTTTGCACTTTTGTCAAGAAAGACTTGAATTAAAGTGTGAATGCATTCTAACTTCAGCAGAGGAAAATAAGGGACAGTAAGTGTTTCATAAGAAAAATAAAGGAAACTCTTAATTGGCTATCAACTGCTAAAATTCATTCACTTTGAATTTGGTCTACTAACATATGACTTTACAGAATCTCTTAAAAAACAATTAGTGTCAAGTTTCACACAAATTACATTACAAATGTAGCCTAGAAATTTAGCCTAGCCTAGCTTGTAACTTAACAAAGAGCTACTAGGGCTTACACAATTGAGACAAAAGTGTTTATTTCACATTTATATTTTTCATTTTCCATTCTAATGTCATTTTTAACATTATTTGTTATATGTTACACTTCAAATGCAGTAGCCTAAATACAGAAGCTAAAAGATGCTAAAATATGGGACCAACCACATCCTTCATGGATTTTATATGAACTATTTTCCTTTAAATATCAGACGATCATATGCGTCCTTAAACGCGAGACACAATATTGCTGTGATTTGCAGTTGTGGCGCAGCACGGCTAAGCAGTCTCAGAGAGCCGGACTGTCACGGATGATGGTGTGCTATGAAATATGGCCTCAGTCTGAATTTATGTGCATGAACTATGTGCCGTACCAATTAAAATGGCCATTTGGTGAGCAAGTGACAAGTGTGTTTGATGTTAGCCGAAACTGAGGGGCTTCTGTTAGCAAGAGCAGGGGCTTGTCTCCCATGAGGTCTGATTTGAGGGCTTTAAAGGGCATGGCAAAGACGGGGCCTGATTGCGATTGGGTCGTGGAATGAGAGAGAGGGATGGAGGGCGATAGACGGTGAGAAAGATAGCATTAGCTGAGAGAGGGGACAGCGAAGTGACACGTCACTCCTCCTCAGGGCTCTGACTCGCTGTCAGCTCTGACTCAGTGACCTTGAAGTGGGCTCCAGGAAGTCACAACAGAGCAGACCCAACTAACAAGCTGCATCAGATTTGCTCTTTGCTACCACACATTTCAATGTAGGCGCAATGGGAGTCATTTAGTGCAAAGGTTTGATCTTTAATGTTACCACGGCCCTGTGCCCTTTTACTGTGCGTTTTCATTTGCGTAACTCTGTGTGTTATGTGTCTGTGGTATGTTTGATGTTGCCCGTAGGCTGAGACCTTTTCGACCAGCCGCGGTGTATGGCACGAACACTGTCTGACATGCAGTATCAGTCATCATCTTGTCTGCGGTGTAGATAAACATCTGGCTTTATAACCTATGTGGGGTTTTTTTTCTCTTTTTTTTGAGAAATGTATTATTATTATTATCATTATTATAAACTATTTATAAAGCACACTGTGATTAATAATAATAATACATATTTGTATCATGCTTTCAAAACGGTTGATGTGTTTATATGAAAAAATTATGCAATAATAATAATAACAACTATTGTGACAAATGTCATTTTTTGCATTTAAATAATGTATATTATGAACTCTCTAGAAAGCATACTGTGATTTTAAATTATTTGTTATTATTATAAAGTCACATTACGCTCTCTAAAGTATTAGCAATGTATTTGTAGGAGAATTGTCTAATAATAATAATTATTAATTATATAGTAATAATAATAATAATAATTTAATCACAATATGCTGTCTAAATAGTTCTAATATAATAATAATCATATATTTTTATATGAACTCTTTAAAAAGCATATTGTGATTTTAATTGGTATTATTATTATTATTGTTATTATTATTAAGATAGTATGCTTTCTAAAAGGCTAACAATGTATTTTATTTAAAATCGTCTAATAATGACAATTATAATCATTATAATATAACTCTAGAAAGCATAACAATTTTATATTTATTATTATTATTTTTATTAGTGACATGTTTAGCAAATACATTGTGAACATTATAAGGCATACTGTGATAAATAATAATAATAATACCACAGTCACAGTATGCTTTCTAAATGGTTAACAATGTATTTATGTGAAATCTGTGGCATTTACATGGTAAAATCATCCAAAAAATACAGGAATACCATAATAGTTTTTCCCTAAAAGTTATTCAGTTATCCAGTGCTGGCAAATACCACCCTGTAAACGTGGAACTGTTCGAGCAACTGAATATCTCACAGTATGCGTTATTAGGCGAGTGTGTTTGCACTGGAGCTGGATGAATTACTCCCCGTCCTAATCTTGCTGTGAGGATTTTTTTTCAGCAGAACAATTTTGGTTTAGCGCTCTCCGTAGACAAAGGAAGCTCCGATCCAGCACTGCAACCCCGCAGCGTGAGCCAGGCGGGAGACAAAGAGCTTTGTGAGTGTTTCATGTGGAGGCCTGGCGAGAGAGAGAGTAGAGTGAGAATTTGCGCCAGGCGGGACCCAAACCCACCCGAGTGCCCAGTTATGCCCTCTTCACTTCCTGCGCCTTCGACTGATGTGGCACGAGCTTCGTCAGCAAGTGTACCTGCTTCTTTCCGGCTAAAACGAAGGGCCCTCTGAGCAGTGCCTAGGGAGCGAGTCAGATAGGAGTGCGGCGGCTTGGCCCCCGCAGGCTCGAACCTGCAGCCTGGTAGTCTGTGATGCCAGCAGTGTGAAGCCGCTTCAGCCTGTAGGGCAGGACATGGAAGCTGGGATTACGAGCCTGGGAAAGACTGTACTCAACAGCCCTGGACTGCCACCTACTGGCAGGGGCCTGGTACTACAGCCTCTCTCCTGGACCTCAACCACAGCCAGCCTTAATTACAGCATGCTTCAGTTGTTGTGAGTGCATGTCAGAACAAATTATGTAAGTAATGAGGCTGAAAATGCTAAAGGAGTAGGAACACACTGGCGCGCTAATGCTCATGCCGAGAGAACACAAAAACAAACAACAGAGTACACTGCCCGTGATTTTTTTTTTCTCGAAATGCAAGAAAAAAAAATTATTATGGTTTCCTAATTATAAATTAATGATAAAAAAAACTCGTTGGATATTGAATCAGCAGATCTGCCAATTCCCAAGAAGCTCTCCTGAGGAGAACAACGGTTTATATCAGCGAAAACTGTGTGGGCTTAATGTGTCGTTTACAGGCATGTTGACGGTGTACCGGCTGTGAGCGTACCGGGTTAGTGGATCAGCAGCGCAGAGCTGAAAGAGAACGAGAGAGAGAGACAGACCCTTGGCCGTGCTGTGGGGACGTTGACATTATCCAGATGACACAACGGGAGCTTGAAGGCAGATGATGAAATGGGCAGCCGCGGATGCATCGCTCAGCGGTGGCAATTTGATGCGTGCAAATTAATTCCGTATGATTGGATTTATAAGGTTCACTAAAATATTATCGAGCCGCAGTATTTTGGCTGGAGGTAGGCAATAGCTGCGGGGAACTTTGGCTTGTGATCTAAGAGAACTAGAGGGAGCAATTTCTGTCAAGTAGAAATAAAATGCTTAGGCTACATTAAACAGTGACTGTTCAGCTGTAATCCGGCTAAATATAGAGTGAAGCTCTTGCGTGGTAAGGTCTATTTTGCAATGGCCAGAGGTTTGGTTCGGGTCCTTTGATGTGATTACATTGCCGTGGCCTTTACTTCGAGGTGCCTGACTCTTTTTATGCAACTTGTGCCAGGTCTTATCTGTCGGAATCAATATTCAGTTCACAAGTGTACTTCTGTTAAGGAATTGTTCACTCATAAATTCAAGTTTTGTCATATTTTATTCCCTTGTGTCGTTCAAAACCTGCATGACTTCTGTTTGTCATGGAAAACAAAGGGAGATGTTTGGATGAATGTTTAAGGTGCTCATTTCCATAGAATGAAAGTGAGTGGGGACTAGGGTCTGTCGAGCTCCTAAAAGGCATGTACAACTCGTGCACTATATTCCAACACTTCTGGAGTTATAGGATAGATCCGTTTGAGGAATCAATTGAAATTTACTCACTCTGCAGCTCTCAAATCTCATTAACATTCATGCATATATTCAACTATGTAACATTATGTTTGACAATAATGCCAAACATTATCGGTTCTTGTGTCTCAAAACCAATCATGACTGCCAAGTTTCAATATGCGCATATTTGAATTACATTAATGACAGTTTCAATGAATAGCTTAAAAGTTATAATAGGATAAAAAAGCCGCAAAAGACCGCCTACTCTCCGCTGAATGACCTAATGCGTAAACATTTAGGAAGCGCGCTAGCCAGACGGGATTTAAACTTTGTCGGCTGAAGACCTACAGTAAGTTTGATTTGAAGACAAAAAACATACCAAGCACAATGCTCTCTCACCATTCCTGATTTCTAACACACACAACGAAATCTTCTGCTCTCCGTATGTTTTTCCGTCATCTCCGGGCGCCTTCATATGTAAATTGCATGAGCCTCCCCTCGAAGAAATCAGGACTGAAGTGGTCGAAATCGGACAAAAGAGACATATTAGAACACCAGGTGTAAACGGAAATGTGTCTCCCTTGTCTACTTGTGATCCGATCAACCAAAACGCTTCTTAATACCGGGTGTAAACAGGTCCTTAGAAACTTTTAGGGTACTTTTTTTGTTGTTTTTGGAGCTCGACTTTGGTCACTATGCGCTTCGATTGAATGTAAAAGAGCAATGTCAACATTCTACCAAATATCTCTTTTTTGTTCCATGAGAAAATTTGTCGTATGGGTTTTGAATGACATGAAGGTGAGTAAATGATTAAAAAATTTTAAGTTTGGGTGATCTCTTTAAATGTAGTGAAAAAAAAAAGCTTCTCTCAACTCTAAACCTTATAGCTCTGATATTTTTCATCAAATACATCACATTTTCTTTGTATCAACGCTAGGCCATTTGGACTGAACTCCGTCTCAGAGGTGGTAAACCCGCTTGGCTGTTTTTAAATTGAACAGGCAGCTGTGAACCAATATTCCAGTGGCGGAAAAGGTCCAGTCATGTGCTATAGAGTTGGGTTTCTCCCGATATTGCTGCCCAAAAGGCTCTGCAGGGAAACGGTGGTGATTTATTACGATTCCATCTGTTTCCAAGTCACGAGTTGACATCACGTTTGCCGTGCTTTTTGTAGGGTTTTCTGTTTAAAGTCAGAATGGCCTCCTCCAAATACGCAGCAGCCGAGGGTGGCATCGACGTGATGCTTTTGAAGCTCGGCACCGTTTCATGTCGCAACATGCAGCCGTGGAGGAGGTGTTGCGTGGTGACTGGTGACAGTGAAAAATCTTGACAGTATCTTCTCTCTTTTCTTTCTCCGCAGCTCAAATCGAAATAATTCCCTGCAAGATCTGTGGAGACAAATCATCAGGCATCCATTATGGCGTGATAACATGCGAGGGCTGCAAGGTAAGAAGCTAAACCACCCTGTCAGCGGGTAAGCGCGCTCGCTTGACAAAGAAAAAGCGGGAAAAGCCAACAAATGAGACATTCTGGAAAATAACAGAGAAGTTTCTTTCGGATTATTGTCTGTCTAAAAGAAGAAACAACTACTATTGTGCTTACAGGACTTCACAATTCTTCACACGCCTGAGTCTTAATAACTCGCATAGTCAGTTTGTAATGTTGCTAAAAACGTCACTATTACAATACGACAACAATATAATCCCTTTGTCTTGTTTTTCTTTACCATCTTTGCTGCACTTGACTTTTTTTTATTATAAAACCGTCAAACAGGAGGGCTTTGCATCACAGCACGTCGTTAGCAGTTTTGCAACCATGCCCCCCCCCCATTCTTTCCCACCGAAGCTCCTCTTTTTGTGCATTTTTCAAACACGCCGTCCACTCAGCAAAGAGGAATTTTGTGCTTATTGTGTATTCCTGTTTTCCGCCTGTCACCGGAGCGACTCGTTAGCATTCCGCGAGCAGGAGTCGGCAGAAACGAACGTGTGGACGCGGCTCTTGAACGCCTCGTTTTTTGTTTTCCCGCACAATAGACAGACTCTCTGCTCAGCATCTCCCTCCGTCACTCACTCGGCGGCAGAAACGTGCAGGCCTGAAGAATAAACTGCTGAAATGTATCTTTAATGATTACTAATTACTCGAGGCACAGAGACATTTAATGATATGTGCGAGCACAACGCTCCGGCCCATAAATCATAGCATTATTAAGGAGCGCTGCTTGTCACCGGCAGTCCTACCCCGCTTTCATAATGGCTGCCATTAGAAAGCAACTTGGCAGCTGTCAGCTGTTTTCTAGTAATTAAACAGCCAATGAGCAACTAATTAAGACATATGTGTACGGAGCTGTGGAGTGGGGTGTGTTAATGACGAGCTGGAATCAATTAATTAAGTCAAAAGGATGAGAAATAAACTCAACGTGGGCGCCCATTCCCCAGCCCCCCCCCCACCCACCCCAGAGCCAACCACTGGGTCCGAGCTCTGTTTTTCAACATTAATAACCTTGCACAAACCATTATTTACTACCATTCTCACCCATCTCTGAACTAGCCGTGCCAATTGTTAATGAGGAAAAATACTCGTTCCAAACTGCTTTTTATAGTTACCGCACCAAAGTTTGTGTCGCTCGGATGTATCTTGACTAAAGAGAAACATGTCTATATGATTAAAGCAAGTGTTTTTGTAAAGCTGCCACCATCTGTTCAGCATTTGCCACAGAAATGTTTTATGAGCACTTCATGTGGGATAATATGCCTTGTAAGGTATAGATGCATGTCTGTCGCCAGTTTGAGGTCAATTCAGCTGTAAGGCATAAAGGTTTTTCTTAATAAATAATGATATAAAAATGTTATGGTATAATAATTATATAAATAATATTTAGAAGTGTGCAGACAAGGATGTATAATTTGCAGCTGTTAATGCAAATGAAAATAGTTTTACTATTATCAAAATATTTGTACACATACACTTTAAAAATATATGATCAATGTTATGACAGCATATGTTTTTGCATTGCTTTAACTCATCAAATTTAAGTAATTTTCTACTTTTTTACAAGTCATACAAGATTCAAGTCATTTTTTTAAAGTCAGTAATTTATGTAGGGTGATATCAGGTAATTTGGGCCACTTTTTGGTTAATTGCTTGGGACACTAACTAAAAACCTATGCATGACATTAAACTGTGTTCTTATGATTAATAAGGACGTTTTTTAATATTTTTGTGTATTGAATTGATGTAATAAAATATAATTGTTCAGGCCATTCAGGTTTTGAAACATAGCTTTCCCACATTTTTTGAGATGAGCAGCATTCAGGTAAAATGGGCCGGCTGATCAGTAAAAATAGGCTAGTCAAACTGCAAAGTGAAACAGACATTTCTGATAAAACACATTTAATTATAATTTAACTGTATTTAAATTACATTAAAACATCAATTTCAATCAATTTATCTCCCTATATTCACCTAATGCTTCTCTCGTCCTCTCCTCTATACCCACGAATTGTATTTTTTGCCTTTATGTGCCTTTCTGATTATCTACTCTTGTTTCTTATCATTTCTGTTTGACATGCTGTTTGTAAAAAAAAATAGTTTAACATTACTTTACATTTAACATTGCTTAAACTCAACTCAGAAGGTGGCCCATTTTAACTGAAATTAATTAAATGACTTAAATATCCAAGTTGGTTGTACTTAAAAAAAAATTGAACGTAGCAACTTCCCTTTTAGTGTATGAAAATGCATTCCTAATACTAAAATTTGTATGTATAGTTTTTTTTTTTTAATGATACTGGTAAAAATCTTAAAAAGTCTTACTGTTGAGCCCTGCATGGGTTAACCAACCCTCTCTCTGTCTGTCTCTGGGGCCTGTAGGGTTTCTTCAGGAGGAGTCAGCAGAGCAATGCTGCGTACTCATGCCCGCGTCAGAAGAACTGCCTGATTGACCGCACCAGCCGGAACCGATGCCAGCACTGCAGGCTGCAGAAGTGTCTGGCCGTGGGCATGTCACGTGACGGTGAGTCCATGTCCAGGACAGCAGGCACCAGAGGGAGAACGCAGTCTCCACAGATACAGAACATCGAATGCATGCAAAATACCAAACAGAGCAGCGTGCAAAGTGAACGTGAAACCTGACAGAGGGTTTTTCAGTTATGGTTTGAGAATACAAACCTGATTGCAAGTAGAGTAAAAGAGGAAAATATAATGGAATTTTTTTTTAACAAAGTCCACAAATGTGACATACAGCACATCCATCACAGGATGCATCTGTGATTTATATATTTTATGTATTTTCATTATTATTATGAAAGTCATTTCCACCACAGTGTCATTTCCATCTTAAATTATGTTTTGTGTTTAATAACATTCCTTGATGGAAATTATATTTTGAAATAAAGTCTATTTTTGACATTTTTGTCAAAATAATTAGGATTTTTGTAATAATGTCTAAATTAAATGACAAAAAAAGGCTAATTTCATAGGTATCATAAATAAACATAATTAATTTTATTTTTATAATTGTAGGTCTGGTTTCACTGACAGGGCTTCGATTAAGGCAGGATTAGCTCAGTTAGGACATTTAAGTAGCTTTTATAAACCTGCCATTTTTAAGACAAAATGATGGCACTGACATATTTTAAGATATGTCAGTGAAAGTTTCTTTCAGTTAAAACAGCTCAAACATGCATTTTAGTCTGGGACTAGCTTAAGCCTTGTCTATGAAACTGGGGGGGAAATTGTTCACAATACCAAAATGACAAGATTTACCTCGGCAGTTCACGTCAATTTATAAAAGCCCTATTCAATGTTCATTTCGCATCCAAAGACATGAGACAATCATAACCAAAGTCATTTAAATATAGAAATCTTAAAGGTACAAGAACAAAAACAGTCTATTTTAATGGCGACAGCTAAATTTAAATTGAAAGTACATTGAGGACTTCAAGGAAACAATTACGTGGATAGTGTAATAGAATATGTTTAGTCCATTACTACTTTTATTCAGTACTTACCTTTGTCCCTGGTCTTGCCATGTCACTTAAGTAGAGTACCTGCTCTGTAATCAGCGCCCTTTGCTCATTATTTTTTTACCAAACTTGTGACAAGCTGAATTTAAGAGGCAGTTGTGGTTCTGGACTGCAGGGCATGCTCAGTCAGGGTGGAGAATCTGACAGCAAGTAGCTTTTATTAAATGAGCGTCATTAAAGCAGGCTCATTAAAGACAATGCAGGTGAGCAGCATTAACGGTGCACAGGTGTGTGTGTGTGTGTGTGTGTGTGTGTGTGTGTGTGTGTGTGTGTGTGTGTGTGTGTGTGTGTGTGTGTGTGTGTGTGTGTGTGTGTGTGTGTGTGTGTGTGTGTGTGTGTGTGTGTGTGTGTGTGGAGGCCCCCTGCTGGGCCTCCGGCTGGGCTGTGTGACTACGGCCCGTGACAGGAGGATGAAATCAGGCCAGGTCTTCCGAGTCTACCAGGCTGCTCTCTCACACACAACCAGGACAGGCAAGGTGACTTCTGACTTCACTCCGACTGAAGCTCACCAGTCCCCATCTGCCTTCCTTACACGGTGACAGAGACGCAGAGCGTACCCAGACACACACATGTCTGAGACGACGTTAGGCCTCCACTCATTCTCATTCATACGCCTCAAAATCAGAGCTGATCCCGTGCCCCTTCTAAACACCTCGCTTTTGTCTCCTCCAAGCATGTCTTGTCTTATCTCCTTTGCACTTATATCCTCTAATCTCCTGTACTCTTCTCATGTCTCGTTTTATTTTCTCTTCTCATGTCTCCTCTCTCTCCTCTTGTCTCCACTCCTCAAGTCTCATTTTGTATCCTATGCTCTCATTTAGTTTCATCCCCTGTCTTCAAATATCGTCTCCTCGTGTTTAATTTAATTTACTTTCCTCTCGTCTCGTTTTCTCTCATCTCAGCTCCTCCCCTTTCTTAAAATCTTATTCAGTGTCATTTATTCTTTTCTTATGTCCACTTCTTTCTTCAAATCTTCTTTTCGTCCCCTCTCCTCTCATTTATTCTTGTCTCGTCTATTCTCGCCTTTACTTCTTTCGTCAAATCCTCTAGCTTCATCCTCTTTGTCCGTTTCCTCTTTTCATCTAGTGATTTCTTTACAGATCTCATTTTCAAATGTTTCGTCTCCTCCCCATCTCAAAATCGTCTCTTCTTTTCTCTTCACATGACTGGTTTCATTGTATTTTATCTCCTCTCATCGTGTCTCAACTTGTCTCCAGTCCCGCCATGTCATCTCCCCTCCTCTCCACATCTTATCTAGTCTCCTCAAATGTCCTCTTGTTTTTCTCTCATCTCTATTCAAATAGCAGCCCACCTCAAAAAGTCTCATCCCACCTTGTTTTCTCTCCTTCTCTCCTTTTGCCTCATTTCCTCTCTTCTTCTCTCCTTTTTTACTCCTCTCCTATTCTTTCCTTTCATCTTTTTCTGCTTCTCCTCTTGTCCTCTTTTGTCTTGTCCTGTCTTCTCTTCTCTGGTCTCCTCTAGTCTCCAACAGTCAAAGCCCCATTATCCCCTTCATTCTCTGCTAAACTCTCCTGTACTTTTATCTCTTTTTCCAGCCATCAGTAGATCAGCTTGTCCTCGCCAGGCGTCCTTCCTTTTTACAAACACTTGATCTTCACTCATATCTGATCCGCACTGTATTCCGTCCCCTGCTTCCTGTTCTTCTAACACTCATCCAGTTCAAAGACAGTCTAAAGCTGTAGCTGCTCTTTCTTTCTTAGCTAAACAGTCTCTCCGTCGCTTCCTCCAGGTGTTGCGAGTGAAGGCCTTTCCTTTTTGTGAGTCCTTGTAAATTGGTGATTCATGCTAGTCAGGTTTTCTTGGATCATTTTGACAGGTAGACGGCAGGAAAAAGCTAATGCTATTACCAAAGCGGTTCCTTTTTTTGACCAATACACTACTAATACCCTCTGAGAGACATTAAACCCTGCTCCCGGGAGTTAGTTGTACTCTCCATGCCGTTACACTAAGCTTCCCTTCAAAGGGCAGAGTCTTGAGGGAAAAGAGATTGTGCCTATTGTTTTTTTCTTGAGTAATAATGGCTACGAGGTGAAGTCTTCTGTAAAGGTAGTTCTGGTGTGGTGGTTGGTAACCAAATTGTTGGTGGTTTGATCAATGTAAGCAGTGAGCCATGCACCACCACTCGACCCTAGGAGGCAGCAATGCCAATTGCCCCTGTAATAAACACATTTAATAGACAAAGAAGTCTCACCCAACCTACTTGCATGGAAATTTGTGACCATTTCAGGGTGCGTTTACACGACAATGATGTACTTAAAACTGAGAAGTTTTTCCATTGAGTTTTATGCGTACAGACGACACCATAAGACTAAAAACGCTGTATTCTGCTGCCAGGCCATTAGATGGCGATGAAACACTATAGACTGAACACGTAATACACGTGTGCATGACGTCATCGTCTTCAGAGATTCGCATTTTTGTTGTTTACACAGAGAGTTTTTTTCAAAAACCTGAACTTAGAAACCCGTTTTCAAAAGTTTGCATTTTCAGGCACGTTGTCTTGTAAACGAACCGCCAAAATGCATTAAAAGTCTTATGTTTTTAGTTGAAAACGTCGTCGTGTAAACAGCATTAATATGATCTAATGAATTAATATGATCTCAATCATACATTTTCCTACGATCTGATGGTTAATTCTAGCAGGGTGGGCCTTCATGTTACACGTACAAATTACATGGTACAAACTCAAATCAGCAGTTTATAAAACAGTTACATTTTCTGATGAGATTTGGTTGGCACACCAGCCTGTTTATACTTGTATTTGATTATTTTTAAGGTAGCAGTCACAATTCGAGAGAGATTTCCGTTCATAATGCGATGTCTTTGCCCCATATAGCGGTGAAGTTCGGCCGGATGTCGAAGAAACAGCGGGACAGCCTGTATGCAGAGGTGCAGAAACACCGGCTCCAGCAGCAACAGCGGGACCACCAGCAGCAGCCCGGTGAGGCCGAACCCCTTACACCGACCTACGGCCTTTCCACCAATGGCCTGACCGAGCTTCATGATGACCTGAGCGGCTACATGAACGGCCACACACCCGACGGCACCAAGCCTGACTCGGGCGTCAGCAGCTTCTACCTGGACATCCAACCCTCACCCGATCAGTCCGGCCTGGACATCAACGGCATCAAGCCGGAGCCCATCTGCGACTTCACCCCTGGCTCGGGTTTCTTCCCCTACTGTTCCTTCACCAACGGAGAGACGTCCCCCACCGTTTCCATGGCTGAGTTGGGTAAGTGATCATTCTGAAGAACGATGGATTCTGGGTAGGGGATGGTACTAGGGGGAAGAACCCAACCGTGGGGCAAACATCGCTAAAGGTGTCTTAAAATAGCATTAGGTTGGAGTCTCATCTCGAAGACTCATTAAAAGAACCTCTTTTTTTTCTAATTAGTTTCCATTAATTAGGGCCAATCAGGATCCAGCAGGGCACGCGCCAAGGGAAATCATTTTTTTTAGCTTCCCCTCCTGCTCTGGGACTCCTTTTAACAGATGTGTTTTCAACATGATTGAATTTTTATACTGTTTTTTTCTTTCTCTCGTCTCCATTTTCTCGTTCTTGCTGAAAGCAAATATGACCTTTGTTCCCTTCAATTGACACACACTCACTTTTATACTTGAAATACTGTCCTAATTTCCTTTTGTACAGAAACACAGATGGTCAACACGCTTCTAAATCGACTTTAAATCACAGACCGCTACAATGCAGCTCCTTGATTGGAGACACAAATAAAATGCTGCATCTTTTGAAAGATCTTTTCCCTCAGCATTTCTGTAAGCATAAATTAATCCGCTAGTAGGAATAACTTTTTTATAACGATAATGGGAAGCAAATGCCATCTCTCTCTCACACACACACACACACACACACACACACACACACACACACACACACACACACACACACACACACACACACACACACACACACACACACACACACACACACACACAGAGTATATATATATATATATATATATATATATATATATATATATATATATATATATATATATATATAGGTCTGTACGTTAAGTGCAGTCAAGCGAGACAGGGTTTTTTTGACAGTACGTTGCGTTGTGTTTCAGAACATCTGGCCCAGAACATTTCCAAGTCCCACATGGAGACGTGTCAGTACCTGAGAGAAGAACTTCAGCAAATGACCTGGCAGGCGTTCCTTCAGGAGGAAGTGGAGAGCTACCAGAACAAGGTAAACACACACATCTTTTCATAAGCTTAAGACAGCGATGCTCTTAATGTTTTAACTTGCAGGGACACTGATATGGCAATGTTTTTGGAATCAAAAATGTCCTTGCTGGTTGCATTATAGGATGAAGATCCATTTAAAGGGAGAGTTCACCCAAAAATTAAAATTATTTCATCCTTTACTTACCCTCATGTCATTCTAAACCCGTATGAGTTTCTTTCTTCTGTCACAAAAGAAGATATTTTGAAGAATGTCGGCAACCAGACAGTTGACGGACCCCATTGACCTCCAAAGTATTTTTTTTCCTACTGTGGAATTCAAAGGCTACCGTCAACTGTTTGGTTACCCATATTCTTCAAAATATATTATTTTGTGTTCAGAAGACGACAAAAAAGTCATACAGGTTTGGGACAACATGAGGGTGAGTTATGACAGAATTTTCATTTTCGGTTGAAATATCCCTTTAAATTTAGAGCACTTTCTTTGTACACATTGTACATTAACATTAACCTAGATTATAAATAGATATATTGTTCATTGTTATTTTTTTATTTTATTTACAAATGCATTAAATAATGTTAATTTATAAAGCTTGTAATGTTAAAAATGTATTAATATATGTACAAATCATTGTTCACCTAAATTAATAAATGCTGTAAATATATTGTTGATTGTTAGATCATGACACCTAATGCATTGACTAATATTAATAAATTGAACCTTAACATAAGTGTTACCCAACCATGGGTAACCGCCCACAATTACATATATTTGGTACAGTATCAAAGCCTGTTTATTTCTAAGGGTCATGTAAAACTGAATTATTTTAAGTAAGCAATCATGAGTGTACTTAATTAAACTGCTACATAAAAAATATGGCCTCTTTAAAGTGCTCGTTGCAAATGGTTTTGTGTTTTGTTTCCCCTCAGCCCAGGGAAGTCATGTGGCAGTTGTGTGCCATTAAAATCACAGAGGCCATTCAGTATGTGGTGGAGTTTGCCAAGCGCATCGACGGCTTCATGGAGCTCTGTCAGAATGATCAGATAGTGCTTCTCAAAGCAGGTAAAGTGTGCGTTCACATCACCATCATCCAATCCCGGCTTAGTTTACAGGGCATAAACACAAATAATCCTTTGCTGCAGTGCATCTAAATAGCATTCTACTAGCAGTATCTATACAGTGCGCATTATGCAGTTTTTTTGTATGCATGAGAAAATGTATTATATTTGCCAAAATGTGCATTATACGACTAGGGCATACTGTGTGGAATACTGTTTTCCCACAATACAGTGCGTTTGATCTGTCTCTTTTGAGTGTGGTTTACATCCCAATAGGGAAGAAAAGACAAATCGCAACTTCCATTTTATGCCAACTTTTAACATGCAACGTAATACGGTCATGTGACAACTGTGTAGCATACTGCTCTTTAAAGTATTTATTGTTGAATACTATATTGCATACTATTTAAAAATAGTACACTGCACAGTAAACAGTATGCCATTCTGAACACAGCCGATGTCACACAGCAGGAGGTGCTTGCTTCAAATGACCATTTCTTGTGTATACATGAAAACTGTATTGGGACAATCTGTCAGCTCTTTGAAAATTAAGGCACTATTGAGATGATATCCACCACTGCACACTCTCTCCTCACAAATAATGGACCAAAGTGCTACATCACACTCACACCCCATCCCGGTCATGATCCCAACAGCTTTCAGTGTTTCTGTTTGTACCAGGCCCCACCAAAATTATTAACAAAATACTGAGTGAGCACTTGCTCCTGACATGACATTTTAAACCACCGGCATCTTTCTAAAGCTCCGTAATGGCTTCTATTACGTGGCTTTTATCCTCTAAGCCTGTGCTCACCAAAGCCCTCCGTGGTAGAATTACTGCTCCCACTCACAACAATAACAGCAACACACTCCACCTGAGCCACACACACACACACTGCTCAAAAACACAGCCGATTGGTTACTTAATAAAGCTGTGTTTATGACACTGCTTTTGGCCAGAAACACTCCATGCAAGTATTAACCTCACATAACAAACCTAGCGTCAAATGTCTGTACCATTGAACCACTAAACATGTTGACAGCTAACTTAGCTAATTTCAGCTAACTTATTAGGCTGGATTCTTTTCAAATTGTTGCTCCGACACGACAGTAATCAACCTGGTGTATTTCCTAAAAGCAACTATGGTCGCAAGTTTCGTAATTACCAACATAAATAGTTGGGTGATGATGCTTTTGGGAAATGCGATAACTTGCAGTAGAAGAAGACTGTTTACGCTAATGCTTGCTATAGTGCACCTTGTTGCAGTGCTGAGAATGCAGTTAGCAGTATGCCTTCACATGTTTCTCTAGCGTGTCAGCTTTTGATTATATAAAATCTAAATTTAGTTTCTCTCTCGCCTGTGTGTAGGCTCTTTGGAGGTGGTGTTCGTCAGAATGTGCCGTGCCTTCGACCCTCAGAACAACACAGTCTATTTTGACGGAAAGTATGCCGGGACTGATGTCTTTAAGTCATTAGGTGAGTTACAAAACCTGCTTGGATTTGGTATGTGAAGTGGAAATTCTGTGTTTGGAATATTATATTTGTGTGTGTTGCTTACTTGTCCCCAATTGTGTTCGAACTGAAAACTAAGGCCCTTTTTCACAAATGGCAAAAGCATTCAAATCCGTGCAAAACTCAACCAATTTGCCTTACTGAAAGCAACATAAAAGTGTTTTTCATACACACAGTGTCCAAAGTCTGCCAATGGTAAAAGTAACTCAAATATTAAGTTCTACATTTATAAAGTAATGTGTTACTTTATACTTGATGTAACTACTTGTTACATCAGAAAGTAATTGATTATTAGTGCTGTCAAATCAATTTATCTCGATTAATCACATCTAATATAAAAGTTTTTGTTAACATATGTGTGTGTTTGGCATTGATTCAACAAGGTGCTGAAAGCATTCTTTAGAAATGTTGGCCCATATTGATAGGATAGCATCTTGCAGTTGATGGAGATTTGTGGGATGCACATCCAGGGCACGAAGCTCCCGTTCCACCACATCCCAAAGATGCTCTATTGGGTTGAGATCTGGTGACTGTGGGGGCCATTTTAGTACAGTGAACTCATTATCATGTACAAGAAACCAATTTGAAATGATTCGAGCTTTGTGACATGGCGCATTATCCTGCTGGAAGTAGCTATCAGAGGATGGGTACATGGAGGCCATAAAGGGATGGACATGGTCAGAAACAATGCTCAGGTAGGCAGTGGCATTTAAACGATGCCTAATTGGCACTAAGGGGCCTAAAGTTTTCCAAGAAAACATCCCCCACACCATTACACCACCACCACCAGCCTGCACAGTGGTAACAAGGCATGATGGATCCATGTTCTCATTCGGTTTACGCCAAATTCTGACTCTACCATCTGAATGTCTCAACAGAAATCGAGACTCATCAGACCAGGCAACATTTTTCCAGTCTTCAACTGTCCAATTTTGTTGATCTCTTGCCAATTGTAGCCTCTTTTTCCTATTTGTAGTGGAGATGAGTGGTACCCGGTGGGGTCTTCTGCTGTTGTAGCCCATCCGCCTCAAGGTTGTGCGTGTTGTGGCTTCACAAATGCTTTGCTACATACCTTGGTTGTAACGAGTGGTTATTTCAGTCAAAGTTGCTCTTCCATCAGCTTGAATCAGTCGGCCCATTCTCCTCTGACCTCTAGCATCAACAAGGCATTTTTGCCCACAGGACTGCCGCATACTGAATGTTTTTCCCTTTTCACACCATTCTTTGGAAACCCTAGAAATGGTTGTGCATGAAAATCCCAGTAACTGAGCAGATTGTGAAATACTCAGACCGGCCCGTCTGGCACCAACAACCATGCCACGCTCAAAATTGCTTAAATCACCTTTCTTTCCCATCCTGACATTCAGTTTGGAGTTCAGGAGATTGTATTGACCATGACCACACCCCTAAATGCATTGAAGCAACTGCCATGTGATTGGTTGATTAGATAATTGCATTAATGAGAAATTGAACAGGTGTTCCTAATAATCCTTTAGGTGAGTGTATATACACACACACACACACACACACATACAGTATTATGTTAACAGAAACGTTTATGTTAGATGCGATTAATTGAATTGACAGCACTACTGATTATGTAATGTTACATTTGTTGTAAAAAAGTAATCCATATTACTTCTCAGTTTCATACATTTTCTTAAACATTTTTTAAACTACTGAATTAAAATGTTCTTCTCCATAACAAGACACATTACTTTCAACTCTCAATAAAAAAGCCTTACATCATGTAATATGATGTTAAGGGATCTTTTGTATGGCATACATAAAGTAGCTGTAGGGGTTAGTGATCAGAATATAATAATATTATAATGTTCTAATGTGATTTTAAAAGAAAATGAAGGTGCATGCTATATAGGCTATGGAATTACTGGCTTCTCAGTAAAAAAGAGCGAGTCTCAGAGCAGTAGAGAAAAAGTAACGCAAAAGTACCAACGCATTACTTTACATAAAAAGTAACAAAGTAATGTAACTAGTTACTTTTTTTAGGAAGTAGTGTAATATTGTAACATATTACTTTCAAAAGTACATTTCTCCAACTGTGTGTGTGTGTATACACACACACATATCTGTTAAAATTTGCTCATAGTTAGTTTTTGTTAGTTAATGCATTAACTAATGTTAACAAATGAGACCTTATTGGAGTGTCACCGATACTAAATGAAATAAAGTGTTGATTTTGGACCCCATGTGTACCCAAGCGAATAAAGCCCACCAGGTCGGCTGTAGCTTCTCATATCCTCCACACCTGGAGTCGATTTCCTCGCTGAGGACTCTGCTCAGGGTTGCTGTAGCTGCTGCATACGGTGGGCGTCTGGAGCCGCATAAGCAAGATTGAGTGTCTACCAGGAGTGTTTTATCAAACCCGCCATCCACACAGCCATAGCGTAACTGGCCATCGAGTTTTTCTAGTGTAAGCAAACAGCATTTATGTTTGAATGCCGTGACATTAGTGAAATCCCTTCTCTGTTATTATGCATGCGCATCGGAAACCTTTTGGGGCTGAAAGCTGTCCGGGTGTCAAAACAAACACAAATATGAGAAGATGCCACAGTCTGATAGATAACATTCAATCATATACTGTAACCATATCTCATGTGGACATCCTCCTTATAACAAGCATAATATCCTATTCCTGTTTTTTGTGTGGCGCTTTTAATAAGCTCGCATGTGCTTGCCAAGCTTTCGACCGGTATCTCTGAAATCGGTGTGCAAACTGAAACATTGGCGTAGTGCCCCCAGGTGGTACTCGACACACTCTGGATATTTGATTTTCAATTATTTATCATTTTTCAATGTTTAATTTTCAATATCTGATTTATTTATGAGTCCAAAATAGATTTGTGCATCTAAAACTCACATTATTGCTTAATAGGTGTTGTGTTGAACAAGCTGCAGTTGATATAAAAGGCAAGATATTCTAAACAGACAGCAGAATAATCTAAAGTGTATTTATTATTTATGCATTTGAAACAGAATGCAAGATTTGCATATTAATTCATGCAAACACATCGCAATCCTTTCTAAATATTACTAAAGTGATGTTTGTGTGTTTTAGCATTAGGGCGATTCTTCCACAAAATATGGAAATATTTGAACAGGTGGTATTTGACACAACTTTGGATATTTAAATGTTTGCCTTTGCTTAAATTGTTTGCTTATTTTTTTGCATCTAGAAGTCTTAAAGATGTGTGCATCCAAAACTGACATTATTACTTAATAAATGTTAAGTTGAACCGTGTTTTCAAACTGTGATTGATATAAAAGGCAAGATATCATTCTATACAGACAGGAGATTAATCTAAAGTATATTTATTATTTATGCGTTTGAAAAAGAATGCAACATGTGGGTATTAATTCATTCAAATACATCACAATTCATTTTAAATTATTATTTATATTTATATTAGTATTAATTTTATGTGTCTAAGACTAACAATATCACTTAATATGTGTAATGTTAAATATTTTTTTCAAGTTTTCAAACTGCAATTAATATATAAGGCAAGTCAATTTCCCAAAGACCCAAAAAATACTTGCTGGAAATGCTTCCAGACAGATCAACATATATTTATTATTTCTAAAAATATAAAATATTTAATATAATGATAAAAAATACTTATTATTTGTATATTCAGTGCAATCCTTTCTAAATATTAATACTCTGGTGTTTGTGTTTTAGCTTTGATTCTTCCATAGAATATGGAAATATTTAACACAACTTTGGATATTTTATTTAAATCATTTCCCATTTTGAATGCTTAATTTCAAGTATCTGATGTATTTAGTCTAATATTTTTGTGCATCTAAGACTAACACTATCACTGAATAAATGTTATAATAAACACTTTTTTCAAGTTTTTAAGCTGCGATTGATATAAAAAGGCAAGCTATCATTTTATTTGATCTTAAAATCTATAAAGAGTGACCTGACTCAAATACTAGAAATGCTTCTGAACAGACCAAAATATATGTATTATTTCTTAAAATATTTAAATATAACATTAAACATATGTATTATGTATTTGATCTCGACTGCAAAACTGAAATATGCATGCAAGTAGAGTGCAATCCTTTCTAAATGTTACTATTGTGTTTAGATGTAGCGTGATCCTTCTACATTTGAAAAATGTGAAACGTGATGTTCCTGTCCTATTGCTTGAGTTCAAAACGAATGACAAAATGAGAGAGAACATTGTTGTGTCTACGTGGTGCTTTGCTTGGGAAGTTTGAGACTATCTCACAGTGTTTGCGTGTGAGTCATGGGTTTTATTCAGTCTTGTTAGTGACCCCTGTCATGCTTACATAATCTCTCTCATTTGTCAAAGCATGATTAGCCTGGAGGGGGAAAAAAATGTGGCGGGAAAAAATTCATTCTGTTATGCTGAAGGATTGTATTGTTTGTTTTTTTTGTTTTACCTCTGTGCCACCCCGACATCTCATGCTAAAAGATCAAGTGCCGTCTACTGCTCCGTCTCACCGACGTTTTCTTTCTCTCTGTCTCCGCCGTGACAGGCTGCGACGACTTGATCAGCTCTGTCTTCGAGTTTGGGAAAAACTTGTGTTCTATGCACCTCTCTGAAGACGAGATCGCCCTGTTCTCCGCCTTCGTGTTGATGTCTGCAGGTAATGGTAAAGTTTATCAATAAATTACCCACAAACCCTTGTTGAACTGAAAAATGATTTGTGAAGAAAGGAGGAATGGTGTTAGGACACAGTGTTGGTTGGATTCAAATTTTCCATTTAAGTGCCAAGGCTAAATGCATCTGAACATGTGATGCTGATTCACAGAGTGTAACGGTGTGTGTGTGTGTGTGTGTGTGTGTGTGGTGTTTAGACCGGTCTTGGCTCCAGGAGAAGGTGAAGGTGGAGAAACTCCAGCAAAAGATTCAACTGGCCCTCCAACATGTTCTACAAAAGAACCACAGAGAGGACGGCATACTGACAAAGGTACTGTACACATAAGGAGCAGGATATGATGTCATTAGATGTGATATTGATCTCAATTTACAGTATATATTACATACACCTCTACATAGTTATTTGAATAAAACAATATAAAGATACAAAGTCATTTGAATAAATTTGGAATTTGTGAATTTAAGACATGATATTAAGATACATGTTCAATTATAAATATCATACAATATAATTTAACAAGACTTGTTTTTCCTAAATTCAATGATTAGCTTAAGTAACTTATTAAAATATTTATTTGGCAAATATTTACTTTATTTAAATTTCTACGGATCATATTTCTAGCCAGTATTAGAGGAAAGTTATTTATATCTGAAAAAATACTGTTTTTTTTGTATTTATTTCTGTTAAAAACTAGAGCTGCCAATAGAATAAATGATAGAGAATAATTAAATCAGTGTTATTATAGCATTATTTTATATACTATTATATAATTTATTAATGTTTTGAATTAGCTTATATTTCTGTATTTTCAGTTTTCTTTTTGATTTTAGTTTTAGTAATTTTCTTTTGTCATTTGTATTAGTTTTTTTTAATACATATATTTATCTTTCGTTTCTTTTTATTTCAGTTTTATTTATCTTAGTACTTCAATTTTAAACTTGTTTCATTTAGTTGCCAAGTCAGCATTTCTAATTTGCATTTCTTTATTACATTTTTTCATATATTTTATTTTATTTCAGCTAATCCGTTTTTAATAGCTTTAGTTAACATTAACAGTACTGAAATAATTTCCAACCAGTCTTTAGAATTCATCATAATATCAAAAATTAAAGTAACACTTTACACTAAGGTTCATTAGTTAACTACACTAGTTAACATGAATGAACATGTTAATTTCAACATTTACTAATACATTACATTAAAATCAGAAGTTGTATTTGTTAATATTACTTAATGCACCGTGAACTAACATAAACAGCTGTATTTTTATTAGCAAAGATTAATAAATACTGTAACAAATGTATTGCTCATGGTTAGTACATTAACTAATGTTAACAAATGAAACCTTATTATAAAGTTTTACCAATAAATAAATGGTCAATTACTGATTTCATGGATGACTTCATCTGATAAGCTGCATTTGGTCTGGCGGATGAACGATTAGTTGATGTCATGTGAAAAACCTGGGACCATCTGTGTTGTGTCTGCGGATTAGCGGGTCTGCCTTTTGCCTTTTGACCCAGTACCACAGGGTCCTTTCCACCAAATTGAAATCTCTCTCTCTCTCTCTCTGCAGTTGATATGCAAAGTCTCCACGCTGCGAGCCCTGTGCAGCCGGCATACGGAAAAGCTGACGGCGTTCAAAGCAATATACCCAGACATTGTCCGCGCCCACTTCCCCCCCTTGTACAAGGAGTTGTTCGGATCAGACTTTGAGCAGTCCATGCCCGTTGACGGGTAGCGCTTCCCCGCGCCCGCCCCGCCCGGGGGATGTCACACCGTGGGGAATGTCAAGCATCAATCTGAGACACTTTAGCAGTGCCCTGCACACACACACACACACACACACACACACACCTGGACGGACGACACACACCCACCCACATTTTCCCCTTTTTATTTTCTTTTTTTCCTTGTGATTTTTTTTTCCGTGGGGGAGGAGTTGGTAATGGACTGGGTTTGACTCCAGTGGTTTATTTTTGGGGGTTTGTTCCGTTCTTTTACTGACACAGGTGGGATTCGGAGCCCCAGGGGAGAGGATGAGAAGATGAAGACACTTGTTTTTCCGAACGCTCCCTCGCTCTCTTTCTCTCTCTGACTGAACCTGAAGAGTCCACGCGTTCCTTTCCAGAGCGGTCCCATGGCGATTTGTCATGATCAGCATAAATTGTTTTCACTCGTTTCCAAAACGAAAAAAAAAAAAAAAAAGAGTCCCAGAGAGCGTTCGCCTGGAATACGCCATTTTAAACTTTTTTTTTTTTACACAGGAAGAGGAACACATTTTCAAGCCCTTTTCAAGCCAAGAGAATGAAACAAAAAGTTGAGATCAAGAAAGTCGATTATCCGAACTGTTCCAGCAGTTACTGTAGCACCAAAAAAAAGTCTAAGTAGAAACATACGTGGCTGCTTCCTTTCTCCCTGTGAGCTTGGATTTGTTTCTTTTGTGTTTTTTGGGGGTTTTTTTTGTGGATTTCAAACCAGCACAGAAAGAAGAAGAATACAAAGTGAGAGAGAAAGAGAGTAACGGAGAAGGAGTGTAGCGCAGTGTTGACACAAAACAGCACCTTTCTACGGACAATCGAGAAAAAAAAGAAGGAACAACGGAGAATTCTGGTAATTCTAGTCGTAATAGACGCAATTGCTTTTAGCCGTCAGAGACTTCATCTACCATAGTTAGCTTAGTGATATCATTTAAGGCCATCTGCTATTAAGTCCCTCTCCGGAATGGTGTTCGTAACGTAACGGTCCGACCACCAACATCGATGCAATGCAAGGGTCCATTCCACCTGTTTTCTAACGTGTTACAGGGTATTTGGTCATAAGTACAAACTATACAGAAAAAAAAATAATGTTTATAGAATCTATTTTAAATAACATGTATGATATTAGTAGCTAGACTATTCTTAATTGTGAAAAATTGATAAGGCACTTTTATTTGCACCTTTCTTTAATTTAAGACTTGTATATTTACCTAGTGATGTGTTGCATGTATAAATACCACGGTTATGGAGAACGAGTGCTGGAAACCCTAACGCTGCTGAGGGTGGGTGCGTGTTTGCGTGCGTGTTTGTGTATTTATTTGCGCGAGGCAGAGGTTGGTGCTGGGTAAAGGCGGATCACATGATCAGGGAGGGCAATTTGTTTTAGTTTCCACACTGTAAAAAATTATATGATCAATAAGTTATAACAACATATGTTTTTACATTGCTTTAACTTATTTTGATGAGTTAAAGAAAAGCATTTTTTTTTTTATAAGTTATACAAGATTCAACTAATTTTTAAGTTCGTTTAATGCAGTTGAAGTTGAATTGACTTAAACATCCAAGTTGATTGAACTTGTTTTTTTTTGTTTTGTTTTTTTACAGTGCACAAACACTCATTGTCCACCACCTTTAAACTGGAAGTATGATGGTAAAACACCAGAACAAGCTCTAGATCTTATTTCACCCTCAAGTAGCGTCCCATTGCGGGCCAAACCAAAGCACACTGAGTCTATTAAATAAAAATCATGAAATCGGACCCTTTTTCCACACATTTCAGATGCTGTTTAATGGTTCCATCTAGTGGTGGTGCGTCACATGACCATGTGGAGGAGTCAGATCTGGTTTATGAACAGCTGATTTTCCTTAAACCGGCTCTTGTGAGAGTCTTTGCCCAGCAACAATGCTCGTCGAAACGTAAGAGTGGGGGGAAAAAAGAAAAAAGAGAAATATTCAAAGCCTTGTCTGGTTGAAATCCTCTATTTTTGTAACATTGTACAGTGCTTATGAAGCCTATGAGAAAAAAAGGGAAAGAACGAAGGATGATATAGCACTTAATCCTGCAATAATTAGAATTTGTGTTTTGTATGATTTTTTTTGTGGTCTTTTTCAAAGAACAAGACAATGGTAGTAATAGTGCTATTTTTTGGAATACCTAACTGTTGTGTGTTGCGCGTGTTTGTACGTCTCTTGAATGTGCCATAGTGGTCTTTCCTGCTTTTTTTGAGTCTGAAAAAAACGTTGTATTGTAACATTCCAGTAAAACTATGTTGTGGCGTTTAGAAAATCCCAATATAATCCAGACAAAAAACCTCATTGATCACTTCTACATCCTACTAACTGGCATATTTGAACGGATCTTGGTAGCTTCATGTCATTTTTCTTTCCCCATCATACAAAGTATTTTCCTCAGGGAAGAGTCTGTCTAACTCAATTTTGAAGGCGGTAGCTTAAACAAGTTAGTCAGCTCTATGTTGCATATAAAGCTCAATAATTTGATCTTGATGGCATGTTCAATACAGATAAATAATGGCGCTTATTACATTTAAGTTCTCTACTATTGACAAAATATTAGTCTGTGCAATGCATCCCCAAGAATTCCTGAATACTACAATACATCATCAATCTGTGAATGACAATCCAGGTTCATGTTTAGCAGTTTGTAATGTATACTACAAGGCTCAGGGAGAGTGATATTGTGACAAATGAGAACACGGGGAGGTAATGAGATCAGTTCTGAAACCTAGTGAGCTAGACAGCAAACGTTTTTCCCGCATGGTGTACGAGTTAAAAAAAGGCTAATTATGAATATATTTCATTTAGTACCAAAAATAATTGATCAATAATAGTTAAATCTTAAAAAGGACATATCTATCCAAAATGTATAGGGATATGATTTTTAACGCGTATTAAAGTATTAAGCTTTAGGATAGCCACAAGCTAACATGCTAAAACTTCATTGTCTCACTATTTGTGACATAAAGAGTTGTAGACCTACCTATGTAGACAGCAAGACAGCTCACTAGGGACCGAATTGAACCCAAACGAACCTGGTAATGATAAATGGGAACGCATGCTCATCTGTTACCGCTCATTGTCATAGTTCATTTTTTAAACCTTTGTTTTAAACCCTTTTGCAATTTACGTGCTCATGTCATATACCCTGTTATTCACTAACATCTGTGCCGTCAAGTCAGAAGAAGACAGCGGTACATCATAAACAATGCAAAAAACGTGTCATTTCATTCATTCGCCCCGTAGGCCACTGGCTTTATCAAATTAACCAGTGAGCTCCAAGATCTGATTCCCTAAAACAAAGCAAGATAACAACCTCAAGCGTGCTACGCTAATTTCCAGTTTAGTTTTTTTTTCTCTGGATTGGGGATTCGTTCTGATCGTCACTCATAATTGTTTGAGTCTATGTGCCAAATACCTCTTCACGATTTTCTCCACCTTCAGACGTCCGCGTGGGCGAATCGCCGCGCGTGACAAATACGGGTTTCTACAGGGTAACCACTGCTGTGGAGTCCCCTTGATGAACAAGCTTTGCTGTTGCCTGTCCAATGATCCACGAGTCAGTTCGTACAACACCATAAAAGCTGTAGTAAAGTCACGTTTTGCATGTCGTATTTTGTCTGTGTAGTTAGACATTTTAAAGCAATATGCTGAGATAGAACTTTGGGACAAATTCATTTTTTTCTAATACAAGCAAAGGTACTAAAACACCTCCGGATCTGTGGTATTCTAGACATGTAAAGAGACAAGTCTCTTTATCGGTGGAAGATCCAAATATTTTCCCTTGGTCTTTACCGTAAATTGTTTTACAATTTTTCCTTTTTTTTTAAACTGTGGTTCCCTTTATTTATCTATGTAAGAAGCAATATACGTCCGAATGTGAATGCGAGAAGCGGAAATGTGTGTGTTTGTGCTATTTGTAATGTTTGCTCAAGGTCAAACGCCCAGACAAGGCTTTAAAAGATCAGACGCAGCAGGGTGAGATGGTGAATTGTATGTAAGATCTTAAGTTTTAGTTTTTTTTTTTTTTTCAGGATTTAAAATGTTTTACATAGCACTGAGCTCGAATCCCTTTGACGAGGCTGTACAAGCATGACACACTGCACCTCGACGTTAACATTTCGATTAGATTTATGCAAACGCAAGCCCTATGCACTCACGTTTGGCGAAAGGCACATTTACCGTTTCCCCCCCCCCTGCAATTCCTATCGACGGATTGAACGTGTCATGCTCGCGACAGCATTCGAGCTGAAGGTCGAAGTGTTACTAAGATTTACGTCAAACGTTTTTCTTGCGGTTTCTTTCCAAAAGCACAGCTGACGCGTTATTAAAAGTGAACTATGTTTTAGATAATTGACTAAAAAGTCTTTAGCCATAATCGAATGTCAAGCAATAATATATATGGTGTATTATGATTCATTTTGTGCATAGGCTTTGAACATCTGCATGTAAATACATTTTCTTATTTATCGCGTTTGATTTTTTTTTTCTCGCATAATTTTTTGGGGTTTGTTTTATTTGTATATTGACTAGTTCTGTTCCCGGGTGGAGAACTACGAACGTCAAATGGCCTGTAAACTGTACAGCTACGTTTCCCTGTCCTCCTTTCGGCTTTTAATTCACGATATTTAATGTTCTATCGATCACATGTATAAAAGTAACTTTGTAATTTCTGTCTGTATAGGTAAGAAGAAAATACTGCTATTAAGAACTGCTCAGTGCAAATATTTATCTGTTTTATCAGACACATCATGCTGTATAATATCTCTGTTCTGAGTATACTTCTCTCTTTTAGACTTAGTTCGATTAGCGGTAGGGTGTGCGGACATTCATTTTTGTGTTATACTGACGTGTGGTGCTAGATAAGTTACTTTTGTGAACAAAAATTATGGATTCATAGACTAGGCCGCCCTCTTAGTCCATTAATTTCACTGAGTATTGATGCATTATTGATATTAGGACTCGATAAATAATAATAATGATAATAACGATAAAGATAACGATAGTGGTAAATTTACTTTCGAATACCCAGCAAGTACCTGTATCAGTGTGCTAGTCATGGGACGCGGCTTGTTTCCTTCCCACTTTTAAGATTATTAGCAAGTATCGGCTAAGTAAATTGCAGTTTTGAATATTTTTGCAACAAAGACGATTGTTCATGCTTTAAAAAAAGGAAAAAAGCAGCAGTATTGTGTTTATTTTTGATTGTTCGAAACCAGTGCTTATTTTCTGGAAGGACTTAGTTCAAACATGCGATAAAGTATCGGATTGTCTGCCGCTTTTTGGCTCCCTCCGTTTTTTGTTTTTGTTTGGTTATTCTACCTTTTTTTTATGCGCTTCCTTTTTTTATTCTATCCGACATCCGCTCACTTTCAAAGTCACACTTACATACACACACAATGGTTAAGTGTTATAAATTGTACAGAACAAAGGCGGCCGTACGAAGTTTTGTGCGAAACTTCCTGTTTTTATCTTTGTAGCAAGGCAGAATCTACTTGCAATAATACATAGCAAACTACGCTGAGTGCCTCTCAGTGGTACAGGATGCAGAAACTATATTCGTCCATTATTGTTTTCACTGTTCTCAACGTACTCAACTGACTGTGTTTGCACACGTAGGTGAATTCTGTCTTGTGTTACCGACTTTTCTTTTCATCGACTGTCTTTTTGTATGTAAATGAGGCATTTCATGTTTGTTTATAGCCATGGAAACAACATTTATTGTCGATGCTACTCTTTCTTTTCCTCCGAACAACTTCACGTGGTTATGGGATATTTGCATCCAGTCAGTTGCACCCTGGTTGGATGTATTTGAACACGAACCCTGTTTGGACATTTGCCGAGACAAAATGGCGGACAATAGACAATCCACTCCGTGTTCTCCCTGTGGTTTCCTGCCAATTAGGTTTTAAGTTGACAATTATGAAACAAAATGACTAATGCAATGTATTTTAAGTGTTCATATGTGTATGTAAAATGATGCATACTTCTATTTCTTGTTGAGTGGAAGGGGAGGCACAAGGGCTGGGGCAGGATGGGACAGGATGAATTTTGCTCCTGCTAACCTGCGGTGGGGGGAAAAAAGCAGAGAACAGTTTGCAGTTGTCACATATTTTTACGTCACATGTTTGCTACTGATCTTAAAATGGGGACAGTTGATCATGTAACTTTTTATTCCGCTCTTTGGAACTCTCTTTAGGAGATAGTCTCTTCTCAATAGTGGTTTTGCTCCTTCTGTTTGTCTGATTCTTAAATATGAAAATAAGTATTTTGATTCCTTTTGTAAATACGGCTGTAAAGAAAAATAAGAAATTTAATGTTGTCTTTTAAATACTTTTCATTCTAATATGAATGTTGTTATATTGTACTTAGAAACTGTACCTTTAATATTACCTTTATTAAAAGTGCATTTGACACATCGATTTTAGATGTGCTTTATGTGCTGTTATCCCATAATAAAAGTTACCGCTTGTAATGGGCTCTTATTCAATGTGTCATTATTCTTTATGCATTTCATGCGGTTGAAGTAAGTTCCACACAGCATTGATCGAGAGATGGAAGTGGAGCAGCAGAAGAAGAAACAGAATCTTACAACATTTAAAGGTGCATTGTGTAATATTTAAGAGGATCTGTAGACAGAAATGCAATATAATATACATAACTATGTTTTCAGTGGTGTATAAAGACCTTACTTAATGAACCGTTCCTTAGAATAAGCAGTTTCTGTCTACATACACCGCGGGCCCCCTTACATTGAAATGCGCCATTTTGTGCCAACATGTTTCTACAGTAGCCTTAAACAGAAAAACACGTTTCGTCACTATGTTGTTCTTCATGCAGAGAAGCTAGCGAATGTCAGCGAATAAAACACTGACACAATGATGAACAAGTAACAATAATATTCAAAATAATATATAATTTTACTGAATGATAAAGTAAACATTTCTTAATTTATCTTCATAAAGAAACCTTATTGCTTAACTGGCTCTCTGCTGTCTCAGACGAGGACATCTGTCAGCCACCGTAACTTTTGATGGTGCAATTCGTAACCTCACCAGTAGATGCCGCTGAAAATCACACACTGCACTTGTAAAAGAGAAATACAAAAAGTGGATTTGATGTAGTGGAAACAGTTTTGAAAAGCTGTTATGGGAATGGAATTTTACAAAAGGCAGTCTACAAGAAATAACAACAAAAATGTGACAAACCTGATCAGACTTACATGTGTCTGGGATTTCTTTTTTTCCAAAGAAGAGGCAATATACACGTTAAAAGGTTTTTTGTTTAATTAAAGAAAACATATGAAATAGATAGCCTTCACACAAGAGTAGGCCTAGCTTTGGCTTAAAATAGTTTGAGGTGGCTTGCAGAGTTTAACAGATTTACTTAAAAGCAGGGAGGGCAATTTGTTTTATAAACTTTTTGTTATACTGGTTGAAGCTCTCTTCACATCCTGATATCAATCAATAATAGAAGTGGTCTAAATATTAAAACGTACATCTCTTCTGGGGAAGTCTCAGGATTGACTTGTCCCCCTCAATGTCTGGTATTTATGGCCCTGAAACCGACCAGTTTGTCATTAAAACAGTTTGTGAGGTTTCCAAAGAAGTCAGCCCATAAAAATCAAACCCATTTCTCTAAAATACCATAGTCACCGTTAGAATTAAATGTAGTGTGTAAATCTTAATAAATTAATGTGGAATTTTCGAACAGGACCAAGGGGAAATATGAGTTATGTGTCAAAATGCTAGTGTCTCACCATAAATGCACATTTTATTAGCCTACGTAAGTAAATACAAACTACATAAAATATATCCACATTTAATTGTACTTTAGTATTAACCTAGCTAAATTGTGAACTTTAACTTTTGAAATTGATCGATGGATTCAAGAAAGATAGATTCTCACAATCAAGTAAGTCTGATACAAAACTCTGCAAATTAAGCTATTGGTATTTTTCAGTATGACAAAACTTATACCACAAAAGTATTTTTACCTACCTGGGGTTAGCACAAATGAATTGTAACTTACCAATTACCGCATTATAATTACGATTTAAAAAAAATGCAGTTGTTTGATCAGAGGCGGAACATTTGTTTCAGGTTTTGGTTCTCCCCGGAATATTCTATCGGCGCACTGTTATGATGTGAGGAACGTCAGCGTGCGACAGACAAGAGTCAGTCGGTACAATGATTTAACGATGATGTGAACTACATAAAAATTTAAAAAATCTGCGCCATGGAGTTAAAATGGTAGGTGACAGTATGGTTATCTAAATAAACACGTTTTATTGATAATTGTAATGAAGAGAGTGTGATTGGAGACTGTGTGTCCGCAGGGAAGATGCTGCTGTCACTGGTCCTGTCGTGTTCTCGAGAGATGTGTTTGAAAAATTCACTCTTGCGCCTAACATTAAAGAACTCTATGCTCTTTTACACAGGTGAGTGACTGTGGTCGTATCTTACTCACATTTACCACGGTAACTGTAGTTAAACAGTGCTATTCATATTTAAGACCAAATAGCCACATATTTTTACATATAAAACGGATCTTTATGAACAACCATGATTTACAACTATAAAACAACCAATTCTATGATATGGGGAAATAGTAGCCTAAATACTTGAATGTACAACATTTCAATGAAATTCCCATGATAAGTTTTCTGTATACTGTAATTGACAATATATAGGGATACTGTGTGACACACACACACACACACACACACATATATATTTTTTTTGTTTGTATTTTTTATTATTATTATTATTATATATTTTTTTTTTTTGAAAGCTCTGATGGAGCAAAAGCACAGACTGTTAAGTGTGATGAAGATTCAGATGTCATTAACACGCTTGCATCAGATGAGGCCTCGTCTGAATGCAAACCAACTGAAAATCGTGTTAAGCCCAAACCTGTGAAGACTACTGAGATCCCAACTTTCCCTGAGCCTCTAGTGCCCTACCCTTGCTTTACCAGCATCAACATAAAGCAGCGTCGATTATATCTCAGCATTCTCAACGGCAAGACTAACACACCTTCAAAGGTAGACCATCTCATGTGCTGATCGCCTGTAATACTGCGACAGTTTTGGTTGCTGTACATGGATGCAGGGCAGAGTTCATGGGGTAATTCATTTTGTGTCTTATTTCTCAGGCTTTGATGGAGCGTGTGAAGAATGAAGTGACAGAGTTTATGAAATACCTACAAGATGTTTCTAGAGCATGTGCTGATGGGTACAACTATACGCCACCAGGCAGCACCCGCTACTCTGAGGTAGTTACAATGATTTATTTATTTAATATTCAAAAGTTCTGTTGTTTTAATTTTATCATTTTTCTTAATTTCGTTAAGAAATTCACTATATGAAAATCTTTATTTATGATGTTTTAAAATATTTAATTTTATTATTGTTTATAAATATTTAATTGATTTTTGTAAAAAAATTTCTATTATTTTGTTTTATTATTTTTCTTTATTTCTTTATTGTTTTTGAATATTGGATTGATTTTTGAACATTTTAATTGTATTGTTGTTAATTTTTCTTTATTGTGTTATCATTTTTTAATATTTGATTGATTTTTGCATATTTTAATTGTATTATTTTTCTTTATTTCATTATCATTTTTTATATTTGATTTTTTTTGTATATTTTAATAATTGTATTCATTTTTCTTTCGCTCATTCTGAATATTTTATTGATTGTTTTCGTATATTTTAATTATATTTTTTACTTTTATTATCTTAATTTATTTCATTATCATTTTGATTTTTTTATATTTTAAAGTTAATGTTATTATTTTAGTTTTCTTTCTTTTATTTTCATTTTTTATTATTTTATTGATGATTTTTAGGTTTATTTTAATTTAATTTTGTATTATTTTATTTTATTATTTCATTATCATTTTTTAACATTTTGTCAGTGATTGATTTTATATTTCCCCCATCAGGAATATTTTACAGCCTGCTTGGAACATATGAAGAGTTACCCACAGTTTTACAGCATTCAAGAGATTACTAGCCTGACCAGTGTAAAGTTTGTGTGCGAAATGTCTTTCAACTTTGAGAAACAGCTTCTGGCTATGGTACCTATACACTATAGTTATTTTTGTATTATTAACTTAAATGTGTGGATGTGATATACTGCTGTTTGTTTCATCTATGTCTACTGTTATTCTCCTCAGGGTAAAATAGACATGCTAGACAAAAAAGTGATCCCAGAAGACACCCAACTGGCAGTAGACTATGAGACCGTGTCAAATGTGGTTCCTCCAGCTAAAAAAGCAACTTCAACACAAACTGTACGTGGCCTGTCTGTGATTGTGTGGTTTTTACTGTCGATTTTTGTGGTTTTTGGTCTTTATATGGATGAATTTCTGATAAAATGGCCATATTTTACCCCATAATGTTTTTATTTCTTATTTGTATTTTGTCATTGGCATGAAAATAATGACAAAAGTACAGTTGCACACATTTTCTACAAAAATAGTTTTGTATTTTTTATTAAAAAATGAATCCTTTTTAAAAACTTAAATGAATTAAATTCAGTACAAATACTACCATTGTATATAAACATTATTACAGACCATTTAAATAATTCTGAATAATATTACTACTATTAGTATACCAACTTGATGAATTGTCACGGAAATTATGTCAGTATAATATTATACAAATATTATAATATATAATATTAACAACAAATAATAAATAGGCTTCGTTTTCCGTATGCAAGGTGGAAATATTTGCAGGTGAAAAGTGCAATAAAATATTCATGCTAAATAGGCTTCATTTTCCTTATGCAAGATATATTTTTTACTTTTTGCAGGTGAAAATGGACCCAAATGTGTCCTCTCACAAATATAATTTAAAAAAAAAACATTAGTAAGGATAAAATAGACTTAAAGGGTTAGTTCACCCAAAAATGAAAATTATGTCATTAATGACTCACCCTCATGTCGTTCCAAGTCCGTAAGACCTCCGTTCATCTTCAGAACACAGTTTAAGATATTTTAGATTCAGTCCGAGAGCTTTTTGTCCCTCCATTGAAAATCTATGTGCGGTAAACTGCCCTCGTCCAGAAAGGCAATACAGACATCATCAAAGTAGTCCACGTGACCTCAGTGGGTTAGTTAGAATACTTTGAAGAATCCAAAATACATTTTGTTCCAAAAATAACAAAAACTACGACTTTATTCAGCATTGTATTCTCTTCCGGTTCTGTTGGAGATCCGCATTCGTGAGTCTGCTGACGTAAGACGAGCTGACGTGTCTGGTGCGCCCGAGCTTCGTTTACAGTCTGAGGGAGACGCACGCTGTAAACAAAACAATCTTTGCAAACATGTCTAAGGATTTCCACACAGGGGAAGACTTGCATTTTTTTTAACCAGACATATTTATTTGAACCCGAATACACGGACGCACCAGATACACGTCAGCAGCGTCTTACGTCAGCAGCGTCACTGCGGACTCGTGAACGCGGATCCCCAACAGAACTGGAAGAGAATACAATGCTGAATAAAGTCGTCGTTTTTGTTATTTTTGGAACAAAATGTATTTTCGATGCTTCAAAAAATTCTAACTAACCCCCTGCGGTCACGTGGACTACTTTGATGATGTCTTTATTTCCTTTCTGGACGAGGGCAGTATACCGCACATAGATTTTCAATGGAGGGACAAAAAGCTCTCGGACTAAATCTAAAATATCTTAAACTGTGTTCCGAAGATGAACGGAGGTCTTACGGGCTTGGAACGACATGAGGGTGAGTCATTAATGACATAATTTTCATTTTTGGGTGAACTAACCCTTTAATTATCCTTATGCAAAACATATTTTATGTTTTTACTTAAAAAAAAAAAAAGAACTCAAATATGTCCTTTTACAAACAAAATATAATACAAAATATATTAATCATTCTAAAATAGGCTTCATTGTGATTGTGCAATATATGATGCCTTGGCAACTGGTTGAAAGTTTTTTTTATATGACAAAAACAGCAAATTACTAAATATACGAACTTTAATGCTATATCAATGATACTAAAATAAATATATATATATATATGAATGTGCAAGTGAAGAAGGGCCCAAATATGTTCCTTTTTTTAGATTCACCCATGCAATTGCTAACTTAAAAAGCGTGTAGGTTTCTATCTTGCAAAATGTGATATTAACCATTAGGTGGCACTGCTGCCTTTGTTCTGAAGTATCCCTCTAAAATATTTGTAGAATAAACATAGTATCTAGGCCGGGTAACCAGGAACTGGAGCCCATGACTGAGGGGCCCAAGACCTCCAATAAGAGAAGTAGGAGCCACCTAAAAAATCTCTGTCCCTTCACCTCATCTATTCATTTAATGTGCCTGTAGAAATCAAAGTTCTTGAGTCTGAATCCTGATGTCTCTTGATTTCTGCAGGCCATCAGCAATGACAGTAACGCGGAAAAACTCAGCGCCACTTACGAGCCACAAGTGTGTTTATCTAAAGAGGCCTTCCTTCAGCTCCTGAATAACAGCTCAGAGTTCACGGAAGCATGGGAGCTGCCCGTTTGGGTCAAAATGAATCCTAATAAAGGTGAGGGGTCATTTCACGAGACCAGGAGATTGTAATCCGGACAGTTAAGAGTCTGTCACAGTGAATGTGGTGTGGTTAACAGGCAGCAGTCAGAGTAAGACGGCATACATTGATCCTCCTCTGCTGAAGACAGAGATGAGCTGGAGAGAGAGGAGTCTGCTCTTTCATGAGGAGAGCGTCAAGCTGACATTCAAGAAGACTGTGGCACGACCCGTATTTTTCCTCACTTCAGAAGAGATATCCTTAGAAATGAACCCCCCTCCTGAGGTAAGGTCAATTCAGTGACGTAGAGGAACACAAAACACCAAACAGTGGAATAAATGAATAATAAATATAGCAGAATAATTATTGTTTTTTGTTATTGGCTCATAAAAAAAGAATTATATATATATATATTATTCATTCATTTTTTAAATGAGCCAATAATAAAAAATATATTAATCAGCAATGCTTATTTTATATATATATATATATAAACATATGTTATCGATACATACACACACATTTAATTACTTTATATAAATATATATATTAATATATATATATATATATATAATTTTAAAAAAAAGATTTAAGAATTTATCATTCTTCAATTATTAGTTTTGGATTTAAAACCAAAATTCTACACAAGACAGTTGCTGCCAAAATGCCACAGTATCAATAGGTAAATATATTTAATAATTAATATAAAAATGACAGTAATAGCTATTATATTATAAACAATGTTTATTGATTTTTTGGTTTATATATATATATTAGTGCTGTCAAACGATTAAAATATTTAATCGCGATTAATCGCATTAATGTCATAGTTAACTCGCGATTAATCGCATTTAATCGCACAGTTTTATCTATTCTAAATGTCTCTTGATTTCTTTTTGTCCCATTATTTTTTCTCATTTTAATGCTCTTATCAACATGGAAAAGTGGATTGGCTTGCTTTGTGCAAATGTTTTTTATTGAAAACAACATTGGCATATATTGTGTTCAATTTCACAATAAAACATTCTTACTGGAGCAAATAATCTCTCACACAATGTAACACTGTCCATCAATAAAAGGGTGAAAGAAATACTGACGAGGTCCTGATATTGACGAGGGGGCGGAGAATTCGCATCAGCTGTGTGTGTGTGTGTGTGTGTGTGTGTGTGTGTGTGTGTGTGTGTGTGTGTGTGTGTGTGTGTGTGTGTGTGTGTGTGTGTGTTTGGCCATCATCAAGTGGTATTTCAGACTGGACGTGCTGCGATGATGATAGCTCAGTTCACAACGACAAAACACACAGATCACTTTGGTCTCGTCAATGGAACTATTTGGCAACTTTTTAAAAGTAAACGTTCCATTCAGAATCTTATTGGCATCCATTTCGTTGTCTCGCGCTCGTCATCCACTCAAAACTGGACGTTTTGAACGTTCCTATAACATTCAGAAATAACGTTTTTATAACTTAATGGGAACGTTATGAAAACGTTCTTATAACCTAAAATTGTTAGCTGGGGAAGAGGAGAGATTCGCGATTGCACTGAACACGTTTTAAGTGCAGGCACATATTGTCTGAGCGAGCCCAGAGAAAATTCTAACAAGAGCAGCGTGTATCTGAGAGCGCGCGACTCGAGCAGAGAGATTCGTGCTCGGCACATTATATTCCACGCGCGAGCAGAGAGATTCGCGCTCGCGCATCCGGCTCGCAAGCCCAAACAAGTGTGTGCGGCGTGCCTGTTGTTTTGTTTCCGGTCTAGCTAGATCAGCTTGCGCTTTCAAAACGTCCATGCCGCGTCCTATTGCAAAAGCATGTGAAAAAAAACTACAAAGTTTGCTAGGCCAAAAAGACCGTTAATCGCGCGATAAAAAATTAACGCCGTTAAAATGGGTTTGCGTTAACGCCGTTAATAACGCGTTTAACTGACAGCCCTAATATATATATATATATATATATATATATATATATATATATATATATATATATATATATATATATACACACAAAATATTAAGCAGCAAAAATGGTTTTGAGCATTGATAAGAAATTTTTCTAACTACGCATGTATACATGTATGTGTGTGCTTAACAGATATATTATTTTATTTTTATTATTAAAGCTGGTAACTTGGTTTTAGCCAACACTATCATCAAACGTAAATAAATCAAATCCAGAAGGATTCTGAAAGTGTACTGTTTAAAGCACACTCCATATTAATGTGTTATTGTTTTACAGGAACAATAATTGCAGTTACTATGGTATTTCTATGGTAAACTATGATTATCATAGTGAGTTGAAAACAATGGCAACCTAAAAATGGTAACATTTACATTAACTGATTTTATTCAAGTCAAAAATATTATTATACATCACTGAATCAACTTAAATGCATAGTTATTCCATCAAAACTGATTTCAGGTAGAAATAGCTCTTTAAGGTAACCATTGCAGGTTAGCACTCTTTACAGTGTGCAGTTTTGTAATGAAAGCATCGCTACATAAATAAATGTCAAATAAGAGTGAGTGAAACAAATATTGAAATATAAAGTTATATTGTGAATAATACTTACTGTGCCCAGGACAAAAACTCCAGGAATGTGGTTGCATTTGATGATGCTGGTATGGATTTTGAGACTGATCTAACAGACCTGGAGTCATTTGGGGAATCCTACAAGCCCAGTAAGAAAGTGAAGGAACAGAACGAACCAAAAACGGCTTGTACAAATCCATCTCAGCTTACCCCAAGCCCCAAGAAACAGACAGACTCTTCAGGTACGTCAAAGCACACCTCGACGTCTCAAAACACTCCCACAGAACCCCTTGAGTTGACCGTGGCTGAGGAACAAGGAGAAACAGACTTGTCTTTGGCTGACGGAGGAAACGGTGCGATGCATGAAAGCGCGAGTGAAGATTCAAAAGTGTCTTCTGTTCAGTGTCCTCCCACCAAGCGGCCTAGACGGATAATGGAAGACAAGGGTGACCAGGATTCGGATTCGGATGAAGAACGACTAGTTATCGACCACATAGTCTCCTCAAAGACCCAGGTGACACAAGGCGAGGTGTCCTCCCCCCGATCATCCGACCCAGCAACAACAAGCCCCACTAACCCTCTGGGCAAAGGAACAAAGAAGGGCATCAAAAGACCAAGAATATCCGGCGAGTGCGATCAGCTCGGACAGATTTTACGGATGCAGGACGCCATGCTGAAGTCCACTCCCAGCAAGAACCAGGAGGCTGTGAAAGCGCCTGTCCCAGAAGATAAACCTCCAGAACCTAAAACACACTCCCTGGTCAAACAGTGTGTGACCTCGTACCTGGAGTCCAGAGAAGGACAGGGAGAGGACGGTACACATCCTGCTGCCGTTCCTGTGCTGGTAGCCCCTCAAAGAAAACGTTAGTGCTTAAAACACCATCTCGCATGTTGTGAGGTTATTCAAATATTTAATCTTTTGAAATAATACTTTTTTCTGAATTTTAACATTAATCTAAATTGACAAAATCAGTAACTGACAAATAATGAAAGCCAAAAATCAAGTCATCATTTTAAGTCTTTGAATAGTCAAGTTTAAATTATAATATTGTCGGTATAAGTTGTTTTTGTGCCAAATTTTTTATTATTGCAGGTTTAAATATATATATATATATATATATATATATATACATATATATATATATATATATACACATATATATGTATATATCAGAATTTAAAATGTATATTTTAATACTATATATATTTATCTTAAATCATAATATGCATTTAAAATAATATCCATCTATTTAGCTGTCTGTATTTATTTATCATCTGTATGTACATATCTATCTATCTGTCTGACTATATGTCTATCTGTGTGTGTGTGTGTGTGTGTGGCAGGTCTTCTGAGGGAGGATCTTCAGGTCAGTGCTGAGGATGAGATGGACTTTGATGCTCCAGCAGAGGGCAGTGTTCTGTACAAACTCTACAGTCTGCTGGACGTTCTGCTCATGGTGCGCAGCAGTGTGGACATCGCTCACCCGAGACACGACAGAGAGACCTTCAGGGTGAGCTGGACCCATGCCAATACACAGAACACAACATGGCTTTTGTGAAAATGTTGCTTTATTTGGCCCAGATTGAAAGATACACCCCAAGAGTTTCAAGCATCATCAGACTCGTTAGTTCCTGCGTAAACACCCACTATGCATCTTATTATTATTATTATTAGTTATCATTTTCACCAGTGATTTTTAGCAGCCTTTTATTGACATTATTATTGGATTTAAGTCCGGATGTCAATATGCCAGGTATTATTCTTTATATTTTGACCAGGGTTGAGTAATGTCCACCACTCCCTTTATTTAAACAGTCTGCTTTCCTGTGCGGAGCTGTAGAGTCGACTTTTAAGTCTTATCAGTGTTTTAACAGACTCTTTCCAGTAAATGGTTCACAAAACTGCTTGTTCAGAAAAAGAAGCTCTTCTGCATCTGTTAGAGTATAGTGACTCACAAATACTATTTTAGTGGATAATGTTTGAGTCTGGCTTTCTTTAGGCCGTCCCGGTGCATGTCTTACCCAAACTGGAGTATCAGCTGTGCTACGGAGTCGAGCGTCTGACCCACACGGAGGCCTGTCAGCTGTGGGCCGAGAAACTGCTGCACTCCAGTACCGTGTCTTTCATAAGTAAGAGACTTGATGGAATCTGTGTTTTTTCCCGGTCATGAATCCATTTGATCCAAATGTCACCAGACATAGAGAAGACAGTATGTAGTATGAGAGCGTTAAAAAAAGCAATCTCTTAAATTGCCGTTTGAGTTTTATTCCGTTTAGACTGTTTCAATAAATCAGTTTATAACTAATTCAACCGATTCACAGTTGAATTATCTTATAATTAAATTACTTTGAATTTGATTTGATCATTTTTTGCATTATAAAGACAAAAAATGCTTTAAAATGTTGTAGTAAAATATATTTATGGTAAAAAAAAAAATCAATTCATAACTGATTTGTTTGCATTGGCTATCAAATCAAATTAAAGCATGTTTCATGCTTTAAAATGTTATTGTAAAAATATATGTAGGTGGACATTTTGATGAATCAATTTATAACAGATTCAGTGATTTTTTTGTTTTGTTTTGTTGTTGCATCAAATCAAATTCAAGCATTTGAATTTGATTTGCTTTAAAAGTTGTAGTTAGAACATACGCAAGCAAAAAATGCTGCTTATTATTTTATCATATTGGTTCATATTATGATGATTTTTTTTTTATTATTTTATAATTTTTATATATTTTTTATTAATTTTACTTATTTTACTTGAATCTGCTTTGCTACAATGGCTGAAATGGTTCCTTTGATTGAAAAAAAACCCCTACTTTTTAAACCACTTAAGTGCAAATCACAAGACTGACAAATATTAGTTGCATCAACCCACAAAATACCATCAGAAAAGTTCACATCAAATTTTCTTTTTTTAATCAAGCTAATTTAGACAGACAGAAGTATGTTTTGTTGTTTTTTCTCTCTAGTGTTAGTTTTGGTAATCGAGAAGTCAGCACAAAAGTGAACTTCCCGCAAACTCCCAGCATGCCTCTCTCATGACTCATGACTCACTGTTTTGAGTTAGGGTTGCCATAGCCGCTAACATTACAGCTTTGTAAGGGCTGCTGAAGAATGCATCTGTATGTATGACATGTCAGTGTGGGTGTAGGGCTACTTGGGTTTCAACGTCAGTAGGGGAAAAAAGAGGAAAAGATACTCCTTTTCTGACTGCTGAAGTTTGGAGCATTTAGCTAAATTGATATATATTATAGGTAGATAGATCTGTGATGTTTGTATCCAGCTTCACAGTGACACTAAGAATGCTTGTAATATGCACAACAGCAGTCTGTGCCTGTAGGTGTATATATCTCTGAATCACAGAATAATGCAGAAGAGCCTCCCTCTTGACATACCGTTTGCTTTAGAGATTCTTCTAGGCTTATTAAAGGAATGTGGTCTTTTCTTTGGGTCTAGTCCAGGATCCAGCCCTACTGATAACAGACAGTTTGTACTTCTACAAATGTCTTCTAAGCACCATTTTATTATATCTAGTGTTACTTCATGTGTTCTTAAACATTTGCATGAGCATATGGAGGTGAAATAATATAGCTTGTGAAACAGTACTTATTACAGAAATATACTTCAAAAGAATATACTTAAGTGCGAACTGAATGCAATTTAATTGCATTTCATTTCAAATTAAATTAATATGCTTAAATTTATAATTATACTGTAACAGGGACACATTGTTACAGTGTAATTCTATATTTAAGTACTGAGTAATATTAATTAACTACATGTAGTTACTCTAGGGTAGGATTAAGGGTTTGGTTTAGGGTTAGTTGCATGCAATTGTGCATAATTTACTGTTATTACTATAGTAAATGCATGTAACGTGTTACACGGACAATGTACAGTAAAGTGTAACCAAGTGTTATGAGTGTTGCCATAGACACAAATAATTTGTGAGTCAATGGATGTCATCATGCGTACCATTCAAAAGTTTATTCCTGTGATGAATGTACTCTTGATCCTGTGATCATTACTCTTCAGTCTTCAGCGTCACATGATCCTTCATACTAATATGCAGATTTGGTGAGGTACTATAGATTAATTGACATTTTTGCTCAAAAGAAGCCAAAGGAGCGATTGTTGGAACACAGACAAACTGACTGATACAAACACCAGAGATGCACAATATCGGCATTAAATCAGTTATTGGCAATTTTTATTTATTAATAATTCATTAATAGATATAAACTGCTCCAATTGTGGCTCATACACAGATGAACGAGTACGGGTGTGGAGACGCTTTCTTCTGGCATGAACTCTGAACGACACCATCATTGTGAAATAATATGAGACATTGATACAATAGGCAGACACAACGTGTGGACAATTATTGCAACATCTACACTTTCTCACAGTCTGTGTTGAGAGTCAATACATGTCCTTTTGTCCTGCTTCACCTGTTGACAGCGATTTAGGTGTTCTTCAGTTTAAACGGACTACGAGCTGGTTTAAGGCTCTGCAGCGGTCTTAATATCGTTTTATTTCAATTGTTATATAGTATTTCATATTTTGCATTAGATTTTAGTTTTGTTTTTAGTTTTAGTTATGTTAAGTGCTTTTGTCATTTATAGTTTTTGTTTTAAAAAGATTTATTTAGCTTGAATTTATTTCAGTTTTAGTAGTTCAGCTCAAACCTATTTTGTTTCAGTTAGTTGCCCAGACAACATTTCGTTTCAACATTTGAAGTTTTTTATCTGTTATTTATATTTTATTTAATCTTTATTTTAACTAATGAAAATGTAGTAGTACTTTTAGTTTACAATAACAACACTGCTTTGCAGACCTGTTTTAGATATTGACTGTTACATAGAAGTGTAGCCTAACTACTAAGTATTATAATTATTAAACAAAAAACGATCTATTTGTGTGTGTAGGTCGCATCAATGCACACACATCGGAAGTGGTTCAGATGCAGAAGTTACCTGACGACTGGATTCAGAACATCACCTGTGACTTCAAGTGAGTAAATCTCTGGAATATAGAATGTTTAAATAAAACCCTGATTCCAGAAAGTTTTAGATGCTTTTTTCTGTAGTGCATGCATGTTTGACATTCTCCCATGTTTTTATCCGAAATATTGTAATAATATTATTATTATAATATATAATTATTTTTAATTATTAATTTATATTAGTGTTTATATTTACATATATTAATAATTAATTGTATATTGCATTAATATTAGACTATATCTCTTCAAGCAAGTTTGAATGGAACCTAATGTGATACAATATTTCTTTTTCAGGCCAACTAGATGTTTAAACACACTCTACCACTTACTTAAAAAAGTCTCAGCGTGAGTTTCTTTCGCTTCTTATATCCATTTGTTACTTTAACATTTGCATTTCTAAAATCATTTGTGAAATCAGTCTTTTAATCAGTCCTTAAAAGTGTGTAATTTCTGTGCTGACAAGCCTGGAAGGACATTCCCACTCAATGGGATCAGGCAAACAGATAGTCCCGCCCAAAATGCACATCATTGGTTGAGCCACTGGTTCTGTGTTGGGCTGGTGGAGATATTTAAACCTAGTTATCTCTGCATATTAAGCTGGGATAGGTGAAATTTTAAGATTAAAAATAACACAAATCAACTTTAGGTTTTACATGGTGTGTCTTTGTTCTATTTAATTAAGCAGCCAATCTCTATGCGTTTGTGCTTATGTCTTTTACCACCTTTCCCAGTTTACAGGAAGGACGGTACCTTCTGGTCCACAAACCGCGTGAGGGTTTTGTGACCATCTTCAAAGCCAGCAATGAGAATAAGCCTGCTCGCAGTTTGTACCACCTGCAGGCTGCGCACTGCGGACTTCCTGCTGTGTCGCCAGGGGTTCCCTGGGTTCCCCTGGACCCCTTGCATGTCCTGCCATTTCATCAGAAACACAGCAGACCGCCCTGCACCTTCCCCCCACGTCCACCCGCTCAGGTATGACCATCTCTGCCCATGTGTGCTCCAGACATGTTGAACCACAGTGCTTATGCGGAAAATTTGGGTTCAAATTTCGAACATTGAGCTGAAAGCGCAGCGCGCGTTCACACACACACACACACGGAACGGAGAGTGCGGCTCACACACGGAGCGAAAAAGGGCTGCTCGTGAAGTTACTAAACAAGCTGCGCGAGAATGAAACCTGATCACCGAAAACTGAGGGGCGGAGCGGCATATATCCGGCCTTTTTTCTCTTTCGGCCAAAAACTGAAACTGGCATTTTCAGCTGCAGAAATTTCGCTGCATCCCTAATTTCCAGAGGTGGTGAGGTGTAGTGATTATTGAGTTGATAAATGGAAGGTTGCTAGTTCGCATATATGCTCCAGACATGTTGAATCACAGGGCTTATGTGGGAAATTTGGGTTTGAATTTAGCCTGCATCATATTACCTTTTATTCAGTATTTCCAGGTAGCTCAGATTTGGTAACTGGAAGGTTGCTGATTCAAGCAATGTCTTGAGCACTTTTTAAAAGTTGTTTTAAAATATTTACAAGTTGTTTTACAGGGATATGCATATTTTACTCAAATATATAGAAAACAATCACAGTCAACATGAAAAATCGGAGTGGACACTTTTTCTATGGAATCCAAAAAACAACATTGCAGAGTCACCACACCCATTCTCTCGAGCAGGACGATCTGTCAGTTATGCCATGAATCTGCTTGAGTAAAAATTGATGTGCAAGAGTAAGTTAACTTTAGTAGTGCCTAACTTTGTTTCACTTAATTTCAAAGTGTCGTCTTCGCTATAGCGATGCTTGCTATAGCAAACACTGAACTTCATGCTTAATAGGATTACTGTTTTTTTCATATCTCTAACCTCGGGTATTATACAACGGACGCGAAGGATTATAATAGCACATCACAACCAACTGCAACATTTGTGGTATTAATAATCTTTGCTCATTTCCCTTATTTTTGCATTTAGACCTTTGTCGTCTAGTTAATTTTAATAACAGTTTTAAATGTTGTCTTTAGCAAATTTCAAGAATATCTCTTTTTCATGTTGTACTTTATAATGCCTAAATTCACTTGTAGCATGTAGAACGGTTAGAATGATTGATTTTTAGTTTTAGTTTTTCTTCTTTTTTTATTTTTTATTTATTTAGACAAAATAGTGTCAAATTTTTGTATCAGCCATTTATCGATTACTGACCATGAAAATAATTATCAGTATCTGAGAATTTTAATATTGGTGCATCTCTAAATGTAAAATTTCAATGGTTGTTTTTTTAATGATTGTGGTTGTTCTCTTTATACGCTGGTCTAATGCTCTTGCGACATGTGGAATATGCCAGGACTGGTTGGAAAGATCACACCCGCCCTACTTTACGCTCTGTAACCATCTTACATCATTGCATTGGCCCCGACTGAAGCACTGGATGAGGAAACATGACACTTAAAATTTCATTGAAGCACAAACCTACACCAGAACCTGGGAGGTGTCTCGATTGTGTAAACTACTGAGCTTAGTGCTCACACTGTCCTGTAAAGACATGCCCACTCTTTATGCATGTCCTGAGGTATGCTGGGACATTGGAGTTGGATTTAATTTGTTTTTTTTTTTAAGCAAGAGATCTCTCTGATTCTCCAGTTCATGGACATCCACTATTGGGATCTGAACCAACAACCTTTAGGCTGTGTCCACCAAAGCGTTTTTTTTCACGCAGTTGGCGTATTTTTCCAATTGTTTTCAATGGGAGCGTCGCGTTTTTTAAACGCCATGAGTGTAACGAGGCGCTGAGCGTTTTTTCACGCTGAAGCGCTGAGCGCCCAGTGTTTTTTACTGGTCGCGAGAGTTGAAAAATGTTCAACTTTGGGTAAAACGCAGTGCTCATCACTGTCACTTTTTACCCAACCGTCCAATCACAGTGGAGGAGGGGCGGGACAAATATCACACCGTCCAACTGCCACATACTGCTTGTTCAACGTCAACAGATGACAAGCATAATAATGGAACAAAATAATTTAAAACAAGAGCCAGTGAATTTAGCGACATTTTAATATAGAATCAACACAGAAACAAAATATGTGTGAAATGAGATACTAGTAACACTTTCGCAGATATTCTGTATCATAACAAGCAAAGTGTCTCAAATGAAAAAAATTCAGGCACCCACAGCTAGGCGTTTTAAGCAGAGCACCTAGCGTTTTCAGCTGGCTAAAAACGCTTTGGTGGACACGCGGCCTTGGTCTAAAACTGCAGAACTACCATCCAAATTGTGTTATGTCATGATTTATCAAATGTAACTTTTCTACTTTTCATACAGGCGAAAGCTGGGACAGGCCCTAAACAACGGCAAGGAAAAAGTGCTGTCAGACCGCCACAACCAGCCAGCTCAACTAAAACAGGCAATCTGAATCAATCACCTAAAAAGAAGAATAAAAAAGGCACTCGTAAGGCACAGGGATGGAAGGACAACATGAGAGTCAAGCTAATGAAAGACCTGCAAAAAAGCCAAAAGCGGTGAAGGTGGAAAGACACCATCTTGATTTCTGTACTTGATTTTTGTTTTTTCAAAAGCACTTTCTACCACCTAATATTATTATGTACAACCAACAAAAAAAAATGTTGTGTATAACATGTTGCGTATGACTACATTTTAGAAGAATCCTTGACCACACTGAAATAGTTAACATGTACCAATTTTTCTATTTTGTCAGCAGTAAATAAAATAATATGTTGTTTAATATAACATCTACTGTAATTACTGTGTCCCTTCACCATTTTTCATTGACATTCTGGTGTTTTCTAATAGTAATTTTGGACAGCCTAGTCTCAAGTCAGAGAGAAAGATGTGGGTGTGTGTCTGGAAAGTTAGAGACCCACCCTAGTGTGTACTATACTGTGCATACTATCCATACTAAATATAGTGCAATATTAGAATTAGTCTATCCCTATAAAAGGCAAAGCTGAAAAAGTAAACCCAACATGTCTAGGCTGGTAGATACACTTTCTCCAATGGGTTTTCAAAGTGTGCCTTTGTGTGTGTGCAACTGTGCATTTCAGCTAATATTGAGTAAAACCCCTTGTGCAACTGAAGAGGAGGAATGCGTCACGTTTCTCTTTTGACATTCAGTTGAAGATCATGCCAAGGAATGTGACAGAAGCTGCCACAGCAGTTTTTAAGATTTAAGTCAAGTAGGTAATCATTACATTTAAGGAAATGGATTTAGCTAGATGCTAATGCTTACATGCTATTGTTTTAAAGTCACAGGGAATAATCGAATCAGAATAACTTTCCCTCCATTTTGCAGCGACATCTCTCCTCTTATGACATGTTTACTGGCGGGAGGGTGGGATCAACCTGTCACTCACATGAGATCAATAGCAAGCCACAACCATCCAATCAAGTCCTGCTCTACATTTTTTCTTGTTTATGAAGCCTTTTCACTCAGATATACATCCCAATAGGGAAGAAAAGGCTAATCGCAACTTCATTACATGAGATCCACAAATAGCAAAAAACAACACCCGCATTACATTTTTTCTTGTTCAAGTAGCTGTTTTTACTTGGATATAAAGTATGTCACAATTAGGGAAGAAACTTTCATACTCGTAAAGAATAAATGATTAGAGTGATGTAAAAACAGGAGACGAAACAACCTTGGCCCGCCCCTCATGGTGGGATCACATGAGATCACATGACCATCTGAATACTAAACATTTATTCTCTGTAACCACACTTGTGTTTGTTGAATACATTAATCATGAGTGGAACATCAGCAAATAGGATTTTTCTGCAATGGCATTTCTAACTGAAAACCTGCTTTTGTGTGTTACAAAAATAAATCCGAGACGACTGTTGTATCGACCAGTATAACGTTAAAAAATTTACACATTTATTTTCCAATCACATCTATCCCTCTTTGTTATTTATTTTCATTGGTTTGTGACTTGTGGGTCTTTATTGCTAGTGACGGCACACTATATATTTGATAATTTCCTTTTTCAATTTTAACAGAACAATTTGTACAATTTTGAGCATTTGCAAGTATGATGCTCCTATTGTGCTCTTAGTTTCAGTTGCGATCATTAAACCAATTCTAAACTATTCAAAACGAATTAATCATTAATTATAATTTTGAATTAGCTTTTATTTTGATATTTCCAGTTTTCATTTTAGCAAAGTAAAGGGCCATTTATACGACACCATTTTAAACTAAAAACAGAAAACGTTTTAATGCGTTTTGGCCGTTCATTTACACGATGACAGCGTTTTGGGGGCCTGAAATTGGGTTCACGTTTTTGAAAACGAATTTGTGAAAACGGTGACGTCATGCGTATTACTTGTTCAGTTCAGGCTTGCAGTGTTTCTTTACAAAATGACATCGCCACCTACTGGCCTGGCATGAATAATACAGCATTTTCAGTTGTTTTCGCATATCCTTGTGACAGGAAACATTTGGACAACGTCATCTGTGTGTGACAAACGCAAATTAAAAACTTTTCGGTTTTTAGTACATAACTATAGTAGTTATCGGATATCATTTTTACTATTTAGCTCATTTATTTCTCAATTTAAGTCATTCTAGTACATTAGCTTAAGCTTATTTCAGTTAGCTGAAGGCAAAATGTGTGATTGTGATCTATAATCTATTATTTATATTTTATTTCAATTACCAAATTCTATCAGAATTTTATCAGACTTCAAAGTCACCACTTAACAAATGGTTTACTAGCACATCCTTAAGTTTCCATTCAGATTAGAAACCATAAGCCACACTTTCCTACTTCCTTTCATACTCTGAGAGGTTCCACCTCTTTAGACCGTGAGAGGGGAGTGTTATAGAGGGGTGGAGCCCACCTTCATTTGAGGACGGGACCTCGAGACTCCTGGACCGCCTCTGGTATTTAACCACCACACCCATCTCACACTCCATTGCTGGGATTGTTCTGCACAGCATCTGAAATCTGTTGATCACATAAGTAAGTACAAATCTGGTTTCTTTAGCTCTTCAACTTCTGCATTTATTAAGTTACTTTTTAAAATGAAAAAACTATAGATGTCAGGTTAGAAGTACAGTATATCTCAACCTTAACTTTCTTTTTCTTTTAACATTAGCAATTTGGCATGCATAAACAGATTTCTCAAAATAAAGACTCCTTGTGCGACAGCTTTGTGTTAAAACATTAACCCTCCCATTGGGAGACATGACTGAGAAATAGATCTGCCTCACTTGCTTTAAAGAATTTTCCCAGCATGCACTCTCATGGGTGTGTCTGTTTGCTTAGGTTTTACCAAATGCTGGTTTTGTAAATGAATGTTTACGAGTCCTGTTTTGTCTAATTACCTAGCAACTGCTGCACAATAAGTTTTCCTTGTAGCATTTAAAAAAAAAATGAATAGCATGTTTGTCAAGCTTTTGAGTCTTTTTTGCATTCATTATAATATTGGAAGTTAAAGATTTAATGAGAGGACACTATTAAAAAAGTAGATATCAAACCAGAAATGACTTTTATTGCTGTTCCTTCTCGCAGTCTGTTTTCTTGGTAACAAAATAATGTGTTTTTAATGTTAGAAAAGCTTTGTTTTATGACTCATCATGAGACATTATGGCAGGATGCAGTGACTAGGTTTTTCTAAACACAAGATGGAGCACTGAAGCGCTGTTCTCCCCATGAACTAACATGCCCTCTGCTGTTCAGCATTACATAACTCTCTAAAGCATGTGACGGTACACTCAAGAGTCTTCTCTGAAGACCGAGACTGCTCTCTGTACAATTATTGTTGCAGAAAACCAATGTAAATCAGTTTACAGCATATAAAGCAAAATATCATGGAAATGAATAGGTGTGGCTGCTCTTCACAGGAAGTCCAGGATGGCTTTGGTTTCTGAGTTCTTAGGACAGCTCACTCTCCAGCTCGGTGTAAGTTTTCATACAAGCCTTTTTATCCACAGTGAACATGTTTATTTTCTATGGAAGCTTGTAAAAAAGCTTGAAAAAATGTAAAAGGTAATTGTGACTTTTTATCTCACAATGCTGACCTTTTTTATCAGAATTGTGAGATATAAACTCACAATTGTGAGTTATAAAGTCAGAATTGTGAGATTAAAAAAATGCAATTCTGGATTTATATCATATCTATATCTGACTGCATTTAAAAAAAAAATGTGTTAATTTATATTTAACAAGCTTCAATAATTTTCCACATGATCATGTAATGACCCTCACACCCCACACATATATATCACAACTAAACATTTTTATATATTTATAAAATTAATATTATTATTTATATGTAGATATATATTAAAACTATACAAATCAAAACCACTATTTAAATATATTTTTATAAATGTATTTTTTTTTCTAAAAAAAGTTGATATATATACATTACATATTAAAAATACATTGATTAAATTAATGTGTGTGTGTATATATATATATATATATATATATATATATATATATATAGATAGATAGATAGATAGATAGATAGATAGATAGATAGATAGATAGATAGATAGATAGATAGATAAAAATAATAAGTAAATCAGAAAAATATTTTTATATAGCGTAGGCATTCTATATTTTATATATAGTATAAAAATATAAATAAATTATAAATAAATTAATTACAAATATTATGTTACATTTTATATAGAGATTTCTACTTTAAACAAATATTTTTTGTATTAAAGTTTATAAAAATTCAATATATTAAATCTAATATATATATATATATAATATATATATATATATATATATATATATATATATATATATATATATATATATATATATATATATATATATATTCAAGCGTGTACACTGTCTATTTATGGCATTATCACATTGTTCCACCCTAGGGAGAGACTACCTACCCTACTGTGGTACCGGCGCCTAACTTTGATCCAGATAAGGATGCTGTCAGAATTGAGACCGCTATCAAAACTAAAGGTAAGAGAGCTGAACCGCTGCCCTGAACACGTGTGAGAGGCCAGATGTATTTGTGCCATCTGTCTTCAAGCCTGTAATTTGATGATGATGAGCTATTAAACAAACAATAGACAATCATATTTGGTTGTGGGCTTTGTCCCGCCCCTTTTCTTTGTGTGCCTCGTAATGAAGTAAAAAATGTCCACAACGGGCAGCAGTGGTAGAAGTGAGTTATCATCCTGTCTGGAAGGGATTGAACCGCATGTGGAACATTTTCAGGCCAACGCCTGATTGCAACCACATTCCTCCCATTCAGTGGCTTTGTACTCTATTCCACTTTATAAACGCTCTGCTACAGTTCTACATGCAGAAATGGTGATTTTACCAAATATCCAATATAAAAGTCAACAGAATTTCTAAACATTTAATTTTGAAGTTGTTTTTTTATTATAATGATTTCATGACCTTTGCGAATTAGCATTTTTCAAAGACAAGTTTTGTAAAGTGACGTTTTATGCATGTTTTTTAAAGGATATTAAAAAACTCCTTGTCATTTTGCGTTGAACTTTTTTGATGTATACATTAGGGCACATTTTTTCAAAATATTTCATTAATTAAATAATCTTTTGGGTTGATGATCACATTACAATAAATGTAAAAGTTTTAACACTGGCTTTGAGATTTATATCAATATAATATGGGAATTAATATATTTACATGATTATATTTAATAATATATCTCGATCTGTCTAATTAACATTTTAAAATCACTATACAAAAAAAAATACTTTTACATAATATTTGAATATGACAAAGGTCACTTTTTATTTAAAAAAAATATGACATTATTTGTTCTAGGGGTTGATGAGCAAACCATAATTGATATTCTCACCAAACGGACATATGACCAACGGCGAGAAATCGCCTTTGCATATGAGAGGAGAGCCAAGAAGGTCAGTATATATTCGATGTACTTCTGTGTTTATGTATCCTTTGCCATTTTTTGTAATGATGCTCATTCATCACTTCTTCAGGATATGATCTCAGCCCTGAAGGGGGCGCTGTCTGGCAGCCTGGAAACAGTCATCCTGGGCCTCATGAAGAGCACATCCCAGTACGATGCCTCTGAAATCAAAGCCTCCATCAAGGTGAACATTCAAGATGACCTATTATGCTTTTTTACATTTTCAATTTTCTTTAGTGCAATATTGCTCACAGAATGTTTGTGTTCCTCTAAGAAACTTTGAAATTCGCTCACAAAATATACGCGCTCCTCTAAGTAAGTTTGCATTTGCTCGCAAAATGTATGCTTACTCTAAGAAACTTTGAATTCCCTCGCAAAAGTTTTGTGTTCCCCTGAGAAACTTTGCGTTCGCTGGCAAAAGTTCTGCGTTCCCCAAGAAACTTTGTTCGTTCGCAAAATCCATGCATTCCCCTAAGAAATTTTGCGTTCCCTTGCAAAAGTTTTGCGCTCCCCAAGAAAGTTTGCGTTTGCTCGCAAAAAGAGGTACTGCAACAATGTAAATATGTGAAAATAATGTTTTTTTGAACATTCAAGAATGAAAATCTTAGACAAAATCAAGACTTTTTAAAAGGGCATCATATGACCTCTTTAAAGACACTTTTTCTATTGCTTAGAAGGAATGGGAGTGAAATCTACATTGTCATGGTTCTCAAAAGCATAACATCTGTGTGTTTTCAGGGTCTTGGAACCGATGAAGAGTCTCTGATTGAGATCCTCTGCTCTCGAAGCAATTCCGAGCTCATGGATATTAAGAAAGTCTACAAGGATTGTGAGTATGGGAGTATTTAAGGGCAATTATTAGGAGCATGTGGTTGTGATATAAACCTGCGTGCTTTATCACAGTGTTCAAGAAGGACCTGGAGAAGGATGTGGCTGGAGATACTTCAGGAGACTTTGCTAAACTTCTATTGGCTCTGGTTCAGGTGGGGCAAACTTTTCTCATGTGCTTTAAATAGTACGTGGAACCATTTAAAAGTCTGAATTTGTTTAACATACCATTTGCATTTGTCACATGATCACATGACCCCATCCCACATCAGACCAAGAGAGATGAGCCCGGATCCGTCGTCGACTACCAGAAAATCGATGAAGATGCCAGAGTAAGTTCTTGTGGTTTATCTCTCAGCATTTCATTGAAACATACAATAATTAAATATGTATACACAGTTTAATATTTCACTGAATTAAATGTAATTAAATAGTATATAAATAAATATGTATACAGTTTAATATTTAACTGAATCCACATATTTATTTGTATAATTATATAGATGTATTTAAAGGTTAAATATTTAACTGAATCCACATATTTATTTATAAACTATTTAATTACATTTAATTCAGTGAAATATTTGACCTTTAAATACATCTATATAATTATATAGAAACATGTATAGAAATTAAATATTATTCATATACTATTTATTGAATTTATAAAGTAAATATTACACGTTTAAAAAAAATATTATATATATATATATATATATATATATATATATCATTATTTATAGAAATATTTTATATACTATTTATTTGCATTTATTTTAAGTAAATATATATTTTTTATAAAGTAATACATTTATTTACAATATATTAATCTATAATATATATATATATATATATATATATAATTATTTATAGAAATATATCATATACTATTTATTTGCATTTATTTTAAGTAAATATTACCTTTTTTTATAAAGTAATACATTTATTTACAATATATTAATTTATTATATATATTTTATACACATTTATTTATAATATATTATACATAAATTGTTGATTTATTTAACTATATACTATATATTTAGATTTATTTTAAATATGACTATATTTATAATCTGTCCAGGCCCTGTATGAGGCTGGAGTCAAACGGAAAGGCACTGATGTGAAGTGCTGGATCTCCATCATGTCTGAGAGAAGCGTTCCTCACCTCCAAAAAGGTTCGAAAGCCTTTTAAACACCTTTTTTTGCATCTCATAATATAGTAGCATCCATATAATTAATGTGAATTTTCTGTTTCCGTTTACAGTGTTTGACAGATACAAGAGCTACAGCCCTTATGACATGCAGGAGAGCATTCGCAAAGAGGTGAAAGGAGATCTGGAGAAGTCCTTCCTTACCTTGGGTGAGACTTTGCTTTGAAGACCACATGAAGCTCAGTTTTCCTTTCAGCGCTGATGGAAACAGGAAGTTAGGGCGGAATGGAGCAAAGTGGTCATCTGTTTTTGTATATCTAGCCTTTAGCCAAACTCTTGGATCAAACTTTAGACCAAAAACAAATGAAAACACTTCCACAAAAGCAAATCCATTTCAGACACTTAATTCAATAAATTGAGGTTAGAGAAGGAATTAAAATGAGCATTGGTGGAACCAAAGAAACACAGCAAATGCATGATTAGCTACTTGCTAATGCTAGTCAAATGGAGGTGGTATTTATAGTTTTGAAGGATGGATATTTTCATTCTCAATTATCAATATTTTTTATCCATTTTGCAGCTGGACAAAGTGAATTTAAATGGGTCTAATCCATGTTAAATTTGTCGACCTTTAACTGTACTTTGGCATATACATTAGCATTCAAAAGTTTGGGGTCGGTACATTTTTTATGTGTTTGAGAGAAGTCACTAAGGCTGCATGTTTTATCAAAAATACAGAACTATTGTGAAATATTATTACAATTTAAAATAATTGTTTTCTGTTTCAATACATTTTAAAATATAATTTATTCCTGTGATGCAAAGCTGAATTTTCAGCATCATTACTCCAGTCTTCAGTGTCACATGATCCTTCAGAAATCATTCTAATATGCTGGTTTGATGCTCAAGAAGCATTTCTTATTATTATCAATGTTAAAAACAGTTGTGCTGCTTAATATTTGTATGGAAACCCTGATATTTTTTTAAAGGATTTTTTTTGGATGAAGAACCGCATAAATTTGGATTTATTTTAAATAGAAATCCTTTGTAGCTTTATAAATGTATTTACTATCTCTTTTGATCAATTTAATGTGTCCTTGCTGAATAAAAGTAAAAATTTCCTTTAAAAAGTTCAATCTTACTGGCAGTGTAGATGAACTTAAAACTTGCAGACTTTGACTAAAAGTTACAAAAGTCTTTAGAAAAGGCTTTAAGTTAAATCCACATAGTTTTTATGAGTCAGAAAGCTACTATTAACCCAGCAGCTGAATCTAATCTCCACATCTTCTCTTCCTCAGTTCAGTGCTTTGAAAACAAACAGCTGTATTTCGCCAACAAACTGCAAGACGCCATGAAGGTAAAATACGTTTCATCTACCAACACTTTTTATTCTTCCCTGGGCTTGGAAGAAAGTATTAAAAAGTTCATCTGTAATGTGTCAGCGGATGTTTCAGATGTCTTGCAGTGAAATTGCATCAGGCCGTGCGCTCCACTTTTCATCTTGCGTTTTTGTGTCTTTTAGAGCAAAGGAGCGAATGAAAAGGTGCTGACCCGGATCATTGTGTCCCGATGCGAGGTGGACCTCAAGAAGATCCGACAAGAGTTCAAGTCCCACCACGGGAAGTCTCTGTACCAGACCATTGCTGTACGTTCCTGTAAACTTGTTTTCAAACTACTGTACACCAAGGTGGAAAACTATGGAAGCTTGTTTGCGCACGTAATTGCGACTTTATATCTCACAATTCAGAGAAATAAAGTTGCAATTCTAAAAAATAAAGCCTGAATTGTGAAATACAAACTCTCTTTATATCCCACAATTCGGACTTTTTGCGAGTTCATATACTACAATTAAAAAAAAAAATCTCACAATTGTGAGTTTATATCCCACAATTGTGACTTTTTTCTCACAATTGCGAATTTATATCTTGAAATTCTGACTAATTGTGACTTTTTCTCAGAAATGGGTTTAAAACTCACAATTCTGACATCTTTTCTTGCAATTACGAGTTTATATCGCAAATCTGACTTTTTTCTTGCAATTACGAGTTTATATCTAACAATTCTTACTTTCTCGCAATTACGAGTTTATATGTTTATATCGCAATTCTGACTTTTTTTTTCTCGCAATTGCGTGTCACTATTCAGACTTTTTTCTTGCAATTGTGAGTTTATATCCCACACTTCTGACTTTTTTTCTCACAATTGCGAATTTATCTAGAAATTCTCGCAATTGCGAGAAAAAAAGTCGCAATTACATTTTTTTATTCTGTGGCGGAAACAAGGAATCAGCTATCAGATTTTGAGGAGCCTCTAAATATGCATTTCTTTGTATGTGTTTAATGTTCTCAGGAGCACACAAAGGGAGACTACCAGAGGGCCCTGCTGAGCCTGTGCGCTGGAGACGATTAAGTCCACCATCCCGACACAGTTTGAGAAGGGCTACGCGAAGGACTTGAGCTCTGCGCAGGTCCAGACAGATCTCCTGTGCCTGGCCTTGAATATTGTCCCTACCCTGCTGCAGCTTTAGAGACAGCCATCCAGTAAACATGCACTCACTTAGACTGGAAATAAGCATGTGTTTTCCATTAAGAAGGATTGCAACATGAAATGCACTCTTAAAAATAAAGGTTCCAAAAAGGAACAGATATCATAGAAGAACCATTTTTGGTTCCCCAAAGAACCTTTCACCGAACTGTCCTTAAAGCCATTATTTTTCTTATTGTGAAGAACATTTTAACAATCTATCGAGAACCTTTGTTTTTAAGAGTGTATGCAAGATCTAAAGGTGCCATATTGGAGCATTTAGGTTCTTCCACAAGGAATACACTTGTACTTTTCTGGGCAGATATTTGTACTGTTACCAATTTTTTCTATACTGAGGAATAAAACAAAACCATTCATTTGTGCTTCGTTTTTTGGTCTTCAAAAGTAAGAGTCATATGTTGAACTTTTTTATTTGTATTTAAATGAGATTAAGATACAATGACCCCTCAAATAATTATTTAAACACTTGCACCACATTTAAACATGAATGAACATTAATTAATCTCTATTGGTTTATTATTTAAAATGTCATCTTGTATACGCTTATTTCTCACAGCCGTTATTTTGAAATCGAAAGCGAGGCTCCGGTGCGAAGAAACCGGAAGTGTCGCCTTTAATCACAGGAGATCGCGAATGCAATGGTGTATTGTTGTGTTTAATGTAGAAATGAGTTATTCTAAAACTGTACATACTTGTATTTCATACTTTAGACAATACGGTATACAGTGAAATTAATTTATAATTTTTATTTTTTATATATATATAATTCAGAAAGTTAAAAAATAAGCAGGAACGAACTATATACACATCCTATATTGGATATTAACATCCAATAATGTAAATCGTGGCAGCAGCTTCAGGTTGGTAGTCCAAGGCATTAGTGAAATAAGCGTATTGCTTGAAATATGTTTGCATATTTAATTTAAAATAGAATAAATCTTATAAATTTTTAAAGGGCATTAAGTTTTCAAAAATGTTAATTTATTTATATACACTTATTTATTGGTTGTTTACAAGGGGTAGGGATCAGTTGCAAATTTTAGATTAAAAGATGCTTTTGACCACTATTTATTGTGAAAACACCATACAAATAAATGCCATTTGTTAATTATTTGTATTAATATATGTATTTATTATAACATTTTAAATTATTTATTAATTGAATAATTTGTTTGCCATTAGTACTGTAAACATTAGATAATTCATTGTCTTCATATTATACTATTTACTTACTATTTTAAACACCACAAATAATCTTAATATAATCTAATCTTATCATAGTATATTGATGCCTTAGTATTTTATGAAAGAGGTCCTAAGCAAGGTAATCAGTATATTTTGGGCATATTTGGCATCAGAAAGTAAACCCCCACCTTACATACCCAAATACTTATTGGGCCTTTTGTAAGTTGTAAATTAGTTGCAAGTAGTGGGTTGCATTTATTATGTATTTCCACTAGAGAGCGATAGAGCCACAGGGTCTGTGTGTGTGTGTGTGTGTGTGTGTGTGTGTGTGTGTGTGTGTGTGTGTGTGTGTGTGTGTGTGTGTGTGTGTGTGTGTGTGTGTGTGTGTGTGTGTGTGTGTGTGTGTGTGTGTGTGTGTGTGTGTGTGTGTGTGCCTGTGTGTGTGTGTGTGTGCCTGTGTGTGTGTGTGTGTGTGTGTGTGTGCCTGTGTGTGTGTGTGTGTGTGTGTGTGTGGCTGACAGCCAGAAAACATCTACTGCTTGCTGTGGGATTACTTTGATGTTTGCAACTGCCTTTTTAATTATTATTTTTCATTCAATAACAAATGCTTAATATTTGATCTCCAGCGGAATTAACATATTTTGATCCCTTTAGTTGAAAAAGAAATGAAAAATAAGTAACTTAGAAATTAGAGAGTATTTTCCTACTGTTTGAGATTCTGCTTGCGATCAAATTTAAATATGCTTTACATAGATGAATTACATATCACCGCATAAAGGGTTTAATTACAAAACACTTTCCCTGACTGGATACTTGAGGGAATCCGCCGTCGTATTTTAACACCCAATCATTTCCATGATAATCACCCACAACATATTGACACGCCTCAGCCAGTCCATTCATTTCACTACATAATCGGCCAACGACTCAATGTCATTTAGATGTGAATTTCCTCTCTAGACGTGCTTTATGGGAGCAATAAAACTGTTTTCACGCTGCCTTCTCCTGTTCATTCTTTGGCGAGGAGGCTTTATTTAGATGTTTTAATCATTAGTGTGTTTTGCTGTGTTTGTTTGGTGCTAATTTTTTAATTAAAAATGTTAATTTAACCTCCAGCTAACTTGATTAGCATACCAGAAAGAGGTTCCTCCACTAGATCCTTCCCCTGTTTAGTTTGTGGTCTCTGAGGGTGAGATCCGCTGAAGAGTTGACAATGCATTTCTAACGGCCCCAGCAGGCCTCGTTCCTTTAAAGAGAGAAACCTAATGAGAGAGAGAAACGTTTGGAGGAAGATAGGAATTCAAATGAATAAAGGGCCTTGATATCTCTCACCTCTCTCCGCTTGGGGATCATATGCTGGACAGCTATAATGACAGTTTTCACATGGATGATGTTTCCTAAGCAAAGGAAAGAATACAATTTTAGCTATTGCATAGAGGAAAAAAATATTCACTCAAATTTAGCATTGTGTGTGACCATGGAATATTAAAAATGTGTTGATAATTGTATATATTTTATTGGTAACACTTTACAATTAGGTCCCATTAGTTAATGGATTAACTGAAATTACCTGATAATAAGCAATTAATTTGTTACAGTATTTATTCATCTTCGTTAACATTCATTAATAAAAATACAGCTGATCATTGTTATGTCAGCTCAGGTCCATTAAATAACTTTAATCTAACTTTTGATTTTAAAATGTATTATTAATAGGTTAAATGCTTAAATTAATATTAACTAATAATAAATGTTATAGAATTTTTTTTATCGTTGGGTCATGCTAACTATTATACTAACTAATGTGAACAAATGCAACCTTATTGTAAAGTGTTACCATTTTGTTTTTGTATAGAGGCCTCAGTCTATAGTTTTTTTTAAATACTATAAAAAAATGTTAAAAAATATATATATTACAAATTAGTGTACTTCTAGCTGTTGTGTGAATAATATTATGTGTTTAAGTATATAACAGCATGTGACTTTCCCATAATAATGCATACAAACGCATACAAATTATTATTTATTTTTTACCAAATATAGGCTAAATATGTGGTTTCAGGCGTGAGAATAGAAATAATTTCAAAATTGCTTTTTTTAAAACATTGGAAATATTAAACACTGTTTAATAACACTTACTTAAGTATAATAGAGAGAGAAAATGATCAATTATATTCAGTAAAAAGAAGTACAAGATATTAGTGTAAATTATGTTGCGTGACGGAGAAAAAAAATCATTTTTTAACAATTAGCAACAATAATATTCAATGTAAAAATGTTTTCCTCAAAGATTCACATAACATTTGAACAGATGATCTACATTCGGATCACTCGAGGACGAAAATTCCTTCTAAAGTTTATAAGCCTTTAAATTTATTATCATTTTGTGATAATATTGATGAGGACATTACCCCTTTGTGCTGTTTTATGTTTATTGCCAATAAAAGATAAAATACAGAGTAAAGGGGGTTAAAACAGTATTTTGCAAAGCAGGCCCGAGATTTACTTCCAGCTCCAGTGACAGATTAATTTCTGTGTCATAAAGAGGAGAGTACCTCTCATATTTTTTCCGTTTTATGTGGATGTACAACATGCTGTTCTTCTCGACGGCTGGTCCACCGGGAGCCGGAATCCGAAGGGACTCTGACTCTCTCCCGGATTGAAACGACGCAATTTAGCACTGCAAACGCCGGCTTTCAATCATTTAGATGAGACCTGCAGCCTATGAATGTCAAAGGGAGACCTCAGCACCAACAACACGAGGAGACCTCGCAAAAACACGCCGGTATGGGAGGAGAAAATGATTGACGCTTTTCAAAATGACATGTGGTCAAGTGTGTTCAAATATGATTACATTAATCTAATGTTCGCATAAGGGGATTTGTCTGTGGATCTCAAAGGGAAAACAGTATCGTGTAGGCCTGTGTATTTCCTTTATCTACCGTTCACACACAGCGATTTAAAACGGATCACGTGCATTACAGACTTTTACTATTTCAACCATATCCTTACCTGTTATGTTTTAAACTTCAGGGCTCTCAAGTGTCACGCACTCCCGCCACACATTGTAGGCCTATTTCTCATGCACAAAAAACTATGTATAATATATTTAAAGGGATAGTTCACCCAACAATGAAAATCCGGTCAGTAATTACTCACCCTCATGTTGTTCCAACCTCGTAAGACCTTCGTTCATCTTCGGAACACGAATTAAGATATTTTTGATGAAATCTGAGAGCTGGGTCACTCCTCCATAGGCTTCTAAGGGATTGAAACTTGCCAGCCCCAAAAAGTTATTAAAGATATCTTAAAATAGTCAAAGTGACTCAAACTTAAGTTTATCAAGCAACAAGAATACTTTTTGTGTGCAAAAAACAAACAAAAATAACGACTTAATTTCAACTATTCATTTCCTTGGGCCTCGAGTCAGTTCACGTAGTTTAACAGTGCTTCTGTGTTGTACGTCACACGTAGGCTCACTATTGGCCGATGCTGGTCATGTGTGTGGTGCTTGTGACACAAAAACAGAAGCTTATGCTATTACACTAGTGAACTGACTCGAGGCCCACAGAGAAGGAAATGAATAGTTGAAATTAAGTCGTTTTTTTTTTTTTTTTTTTTTTTTTGCGCACAAAAAGTATTCTTGTCGTTTGATAAACTTAAGATTGAGCCACTGTAGTTGCTTGGACTATTTTAACTTCGTCTATAATAACTTTTCTTTTAATAGCCTATGGAGGAGTGATCCAGCTCTCAGATTTAATCAATAATATCTTAATTTGTGTTCCGAAGATGAACGAAGGTCTTATAGGGTTGGAACAACATTAGGGTGAGTAATTACTGACAGAATTTTCATTTTTGGGTGAACTATCCCTTTAATATGCCGCAGCACCCAAAATTTCTCAATCTCTGGCAGCGCCGCTCTCACTATGGAATCAAGTGCGTCTCCCCTTGAGCCAATCAAAAAAAAAAAAAGAAGAAAGGGGCTACACAAAAGACAATCAGAAAATAGCACTATTGTATCTGGGTAAGATTTAACGCAACAACCAATGAAAAAAAAGCATATCCTGGAATTGTTCACGTGATTCTGCTACAACATCTTCCGAAAGTTTCGTTCACCCACAGAGGAAACCACTGGAGCTCCAAGCATCACTTTGAGCAAAGAGTAAGTCATGATCTCCTGTTTGACACAAACAATGACAACTTGACTGCTGTTATAGAATGTTTCCCAGATAATGAGCATCAGTTTTTCATGAGTGTCTGTAACTAAGCCAACAGTTTACAGCCTGTTCACTGACAACACCTGCTCAGAACAAGGAGTCTAGGCCTAGTCATATTTTTGTTATGACACAATGACTGACATAGTCATGAAACACCCCATTCCTGCGACAAGAAATTATGACAGAAATGTCTTTGTAGGCTACTTGTTTAGCTCGCGGCCGGGTTAATTCCCCTCATACAAGCGCTGGTCAACTTGGGCTTGTTGTTTCCAGTAGCTGCTTAAGTTATATCTTGTTATTTTTTCTGAGACGAGAGTTCGAGAGATTTCCACGACGCATGCGCGAGAACTGAGAAGAGGACGTTCTTCTACTAATACTTCTTGTTCAGTTCTCGCGCATGCGTCGTGGAAATCTCTCGAACTCTCGTCTCAGGCCCACAAGGAAGAAAAGGAATAGTCGAATAAAGTCGTTATTTATGGATTTTTGTTCGGAAAAAAAGTATTCTCGTCGCTTGATAAACTTATAGTTGAGCCACTGTAGGCACATGGAATATTTAAACATGTTCTTTAATGACTTTCTGGGCCGTCAAGTTTCATTCCCTCAGGCAGCCTATGTAGCAGTGATCCACCTCTCAGATTTAATCAAAAATATCTTCATTTGTGTTCCGAAGATGAACGAAGGTCTTACGGGGTTGGTACAGCATGGGGGTGAGTAATTAATGACTTAATTTTCATTTTTGGGTGAACTAACCCTTTAAGTTCATGTCAAATGTATGGGGTGAGAATTGTTCCATTATTCCAAATAAATAGATTAGGATCCACAAATAAATTTAAAGAGATTCACAAAAATATAGCAAATCCACAAATAAATAGATTAAGATCCACAAAAAAAAATGTAAATAGTTTCACAAAAAAATATAAAACTCACAAATAAATAAAATTAGCTTTGCAAATAAAAATATATATTTACAAATGTGTTTTATGACACAAACACAACTCGGCCTGGTATTTATTTGTGAACCGCTTTCTGTGCATTTGTAAATCCCCTCACGCATTTGTGAATAGGTTCCTGTGCATTTGTAAATCCCCTCACGCATTTCTGGATTTTGAAACATTTCTAGCGTCGACGTGCAGACAAATCCACAAAATAAGTGGACTCCACCCACCCTTTACCTAAGCCAATCAGATAACGGCCACATTGAGCTGACCAATCGTGGCACGTTCTCGCTACAACCAATCACGTTAGGCTTTACACTCGGGGCGAGAACGAAATGGATCTGATTAATTTTGCAGATATTGACACGACACCCCTGAAAGCTTCATTCAAATTAGCTGTTTGTGTGGTTAAAACACCCCGTTTCCAAAAGATTGTTGGAGTTTAAGGCTTCTTTATATATATTATTCTTTATTAGGCTATTAACTCAGGATTACACACAAATGATCATCACAGATCCCGAGCATCTTGCACCCTCTCTACCGGAGTCAAGCGGCACGCCAAAAGCAAATAGCCGATTATCTTCCCTGCCTTAGCAGTTTCAAATCATGTAAAACGTACATATTTGCAATGTTAACACATTTTGCCCATGACGTCTGTTTTCTTACCTGAAGGCAGGGGTGTGAAGTAACGAATTACAAATACTCACGTAGTCACGTTACTGTAATTAAGTAGTTTTTTCAGAAATGGTACTTTTTTGAGTAGTTTAAAAATTGTGTAATTTTACTTTTACTTGAGTACATTTTAAGTGATGTATCGGTACTTTTTCTCCGCTATTTTCCTTCTGTTTGTGGTCGTTACTCGTTACATATGCTTGTTTTAGCCTAATTTCATTTTATTTTTATCCATCAACGTGATTGGATTGAGTAATCGGTCTCGTGACTGTCATCAAATCAAGTTAAGCATAGAAAACTTTAACCGCCTATTCCTGCTGTTACTCGTGACTGCTGTGGAAGTGCATTCTTCACGCATCAATTCAATCCAGATATCAGCGTCTTCCTCTAATATGCTAAAGGTACATTTCACATTTCTGCTTAATATGATATTTATATAGGCTGGCCTGTCTAAATGGCCTAAAATTTGGTCTGAGGTTGGGGGTAGTGCGTGACAAGTTCATAATGCGGTGAATTCCCGCTCCCATTTACTTCACAATCACATTATAGAGAGACGCGCGTCACGATCTGTGCACTGCCGCGCCTCGCGCTCGACATGCCGCCAGATTCAGAATCAGTGCACTCTATGAACCACGGCGTTAACTTGAACTGCATTTCTGTCAGTCTGTGACTAACGTTACAGCTCGTTAATAAACAACGTTTTTTGATTGATCCATTATACAATCCGTCTTCATTTGGCAAGTGCACTTGCGCAAAAACATTTTTCATGTTGAACTTTTGTTTTTTTGTGTGTGGATGCTGCTGATAAAACAGCTTCGCCGAGACTACAAAGAGACATGCGTGTGTGTGTGTGTGTGTGTGTGTGTGTTTGTTTGTTTCTTTTGTAAAAGTTTCCTGGATATAACTTCCCTATTTAATGCACAAATTTCCTTACAAATTATATTATCAGCAGCATTACAATGTGAGTAAATGTAGCCGTGTGAAATGTAAGGGATGATGCCACCCTTCTAGAACAATGTGCATTTACGTTTAAATTCTAACATATTTAATAGCATGGAATTAAAGTGTGTAATTAGTGTTAGCTCACTATCTTAGCCTTTTTCAGTGCATTAGGTAATCTGATAATATTATTTGATTCTCATTTATCAAAACACTAACATTGGTACCGTTTTGCAGAGAAATTGGGTATTTTTTAATCTCTCTATTTAACCCATCTCATGGTGTGTGATGCTGAACTATCATATGAGTTTCTAAAGGTTTTTGAATTCTTTGCACAGTTATGAATATTGATATTTTATGTGCAACAATAGCATGCTCAGGCCCATTTTCTTTTCGCCTAATTTTAAATGCTCCCCCCCCCAAATAATATGATTTAAATGGTGATGACTGTACTGATTTGATGCATTTTAAAAAGATGGATGATATATATTCTTCAATCCTTCTGACAAAGAAGAAAATATAATGTGAATTACAGTATGTGCAAATTTTTTTAATTTATAAATAGTTGTGCACAGTGTTTATTATAAGGGGTAGAATCCGCAGCTCAGTACTCACTACTCACTACTCATGAGTACTTTTAAATAAGCTACTTTTTTACTCTTACTCAAGTAGTTTTTTGGACAAGTACTTTTTACTCTACTCACACTACATTTTTTGGAATGTAATGGTACTTTTACTTGAGTATGTTTTTTCAGTACACTTTCCACCACTGCCTGAAGATATATATGACGTATAATCTTTATTGACTACGCTGGCTACATGAAAATTCATAATTCTTGATAGTGTCTACTGGACGCGGCGCAGGGCGATACGATGATTCATTGATAGTAAACGGATGCCCGTTCTTCTTCTTCTGTAGCGGCTACTACACGCAACTACATTTAGGACACGTCATTTGCACATTTGCTCCTTTGTGCAAGGTAGAAAGCCTTGCACGGGGTAGACACGATGTAATAAATTGCAAAACGGATGATTTTGTCTTTTAAAGCAATATCGTTGTGACAAATAGCTAGCTAAAGGACATAGATATTATGTAGAATACAAAATATCAGCCCAAATGACCATCATTGAAGATGTAACAGCGTGTATAGGCTACTGGGATTTTGAGTGGATAATGCAATGCTGAAAAAATACATATTTGCATTTATATTGGATGCTGGAAGTAACTTTTACAATACAATATTATTAAGTCTGATTCATATGAAATATTATTTGTGTGATCAAGCGTTTTAACGAATAAATTCAAATCGCATGTCTGCTGGGCATTTCACATTTAAATGTATGTTATATATTTAATCATCCACGGACCTGCTATTTAAAACTTGAATGAAGTGGGAAAAGCTGTTGTGACAGTAAATTTCCCCAATATTACACAAACTCGCGTATTTATCACGAGGTTGAATCCAGTTATTCATTAATCAGCAACGCATTGATGCTTTTCTGTTTTATCATGAATAACGTCACGCTTCCATAACGCGTTGTTCCCATAACGTAAGCGCTGTTTCTCTGCCATTTTCAAAGGCTCATAAAAATGTGTCTTGGCTTGATACACAGTCTAATGGTCTAACTCTAACGAAATCCAAATTTTAAACATATTTTACTGAAGCAATATTATGGGCCTTATAGCCTTAAACTTCCTATTTGAGCCAATGCAGATGAACGAGCAAAGTTATTTCAGTGCAAGCAAGACCACTCTGATTGTAAAGCCTAACGTGATTGGTTGTAGCGAGAACGTGCTACGATCGGTCAGCTCAATGTTGCCGTTATCTGATTGGCTCAGGTAAAGGGTGGGTGGAGTCCACTTATTTGTGGATTTGTCTGCACGTCGACGCTAGAAGTGTTTCAAAATCCAGAAATGCGTGAGGGGATTTACAAATGCACAAAAAACGGTTCACAAATAAATGCCAGGCAGAGTTGTGTTTGTGGTATAAACAACATTTGTAAATATATTTTTTATTTACAAATCTCATTCTATGTATTTGTGAGTTTTATAATTCTATGTGAAACTCTTTACATTTATGTGTGGATCTTAATCTATTTATTTGTGAATTTGATATATTTTTGTGAATTTCTTTACATTTATTTGTGGATCATAATCAATTTATTTGGAATAATGCAACAATTCTAGCCCCATACAAATGCATTGCATTGTGGGAATCAATATTTAATGCAGCAATATCTCTTGTATTCTGCATGCTCCTCTTGGCAAATGTAGATATTTCCTCCTATCATATAGTATACTTTACTATACAGTAGAAATGGTAAGACTAGTATGCTAGAACATACCAAATGAAAATGTACAACACACGGTTGATTAGTTACTATAGTTGGCAATGTGATTGTTCCTTAAAGCATGACTCATTGAATTCAATCACTAGAAATAAGAAGTGTATAAAAACATCTCTTATATTAAAAAAAAATAATTTGTAGAATGTAATGTTTTACTCTGTACAGTGTAAGATCTGTTATATGTTTTCCCCAATATCTGTTTGATATTGTATACAAATATATATGTTTGATGTCATTGTAAGGTTTTATGAAAGTTGAATACAAAAATATTGTTCCTTAAAGGGGTCCTATTATGCCCTTTTACAAACTATTTTTTTTGTTTTTGTGGTGCTCAATTAATGCTTGATTGTTAAAAAAAAAAAAAAAAACCATTTAGTTCCGGTTTCGATGAAGCCCCTCCTTTCGAAATACAAAATGTGCTGTGATTGGTTAGCTGGCCCAGTGTGTTGTGATTAGCACCACTTAGCTCAAGTTTGGGAATCTTCATGCCTCTTTCCATAACCGCAAGTGTCATCTTACCAATGTACAAGGTACATCTTACCAATGTATATTAAGGATGGTGTCAATTTCAAACCAATTCAAGCCTGATTCAGACTTATGAATGTTAACAAACAAGAGGATCCTCCAGAACTGATCATGCACTGACTTTGTTAGCATGGATTTCACAGGACATTTCAGAGTGGTATGTTTTCCCCACCGTAATTTTCGTAAATATTTTAGATACAATGTTATACACCATTTAATCTTAATATTTGTTGGAAAAATAATGGTAATACAGACAGTAATCAATCACAAAACCATGGTTAATTTTCCTAAGGGGTGGTGAACAGCCTTATTAAAGTAGACACTATATCAACAATAATGTTGGCTAGCAGGCTAGCAGAGGCAAATAGTTATTCCCTTTGTTTACATAATAGCAACTATACAACTTAGTAACTGTTAATAGAAAACGGAACTACAAATAATAAGACATACTTACAAGTTGTGATCCACAAACAACAGATTGTCCTGACAAAATGGGAACTTCTCCATTTCAGGAGAAGCTTTTGTGCTAGCTGGCATTGTACTCTCTTAGTTTCTGGAAGCTGATCTTCGTAAAATGTGCAAGACACAGATAAACGTTGGGGTTATAATGTTCAGGAACTGAACACATACATTTTAACCACTAAGTACGTCAGCCTTAGGAAGGTCAAACAAATGAGTTTTGGAAAAGCGTTGGAAAAAAACAGCGGTTCTATGACATAGCAGCAGCTCAACCAGGCCTCGCACCTTTTTTTTTATATTCCGTGGGCGGGATTATTTAAATAACATTAGTAACATTGTGACTTCATAAAGCCTGAAAGAAAACGTGTTGTAGTCCAAACGAGTCGTTCATTGTAGTTTGTGGAAAGTGTATTCTCTTAAATGAAAATATCTCCCTTTGGAGTGAACTTTGAGCTTTGTTCTACGTTGCACATCATTTTGAATGCTCAAACATCAACATTACACCCTAAATAAAGTTGAAAAAGTGAAAAAGCACAGTAGGACCCCTTTAAGAGAGCACAGCTGTTCAGACACTATGAAGAGCGGGCTGTGTAATACAGATTTCGTCCCCTCTTGTCGTCTGTATTGATGCCCATGGCCTGCCTGACTACTTGTGCAGTGCTGGGTATTTAATTATGGACTAGACTGGGGAACTAATGGGACAGAGTGTGCATGCTTATGTCGTTGTGTGTGCATGTGTGATCCCATGTCCTCCAGCTAGCAGCCTTGCTACTCGCGTGTTCTCTGTAAAACAATATCTCCACAGGCTAAGCCAGAAGAGCTGCTCAACATCCTCACCAGCTACCTAAAACACAAGCAGTCCGAGGACGCCAGAGTTTGATTCATATTTCCTTAATTATCATTATTTTATATTTCAGAGATCTCGGCTGTCCCGTGGGTTCATTAGCGGTGTAGTCGGCAGTGCGTATAGTAAACACCGACCCCAGCCTCTGTACTCTAGCCTCTGGGCTGACGGGTTCCGCTGAAGGACTGACGTGTTGAGAGGTGGCCCGTCTCCAGCAGACGCTTTCTCTCTCCGGATGGGAAGATGGGGTTGGTGCCTTTGGTGTTGTCATGACAGCTTCCTTTTATGAGGCTCAAACTCAGACAACAGAGGAAGCGCTGCTAAAAGTCATTCTGTCACCGCGGCACAGGCCACGACTGAAACAACAGCACTGAAAAATACTGCTGTCAATTCTGTCTTTGTTTTGGTGGCTGCTTACAATTATTGATTCACAGTTGAATATTCCTTAATTGTTGGTAAGTTTTGTGGATATATCCGTTAGCATTCCCATTCTTCTTAATGGCAGCTGAGGGGATGGCTAAAGGCACGGATATACTTCAAACAAGCGAAATTGAAGAACAAACTGGTGTGACGTCATTTCGAACAAAAGTTCGAAGTTCGAAACAGCTTGCTGGTTTCTGCTGTTCAGTCTGTTGTTCTGAGTCTGAGTACAAACATGACAGCTGCTTCATAGTAGAAATTGAAGTTGTAATTATAACTGAAAGCAACACTGACACTTTTTCTTTCATTTGCAATACCGTAAAGCTGCTTGCTTTAAAGCAATCTATTGTATAAAGTGGTATATAAATAAACGTGACGTGACTTGGTAGTAATGAGTAATGATCATATTCACATCGCTATGATCAGATGATTTCTTAACTGCTGTTTTTTCCCCGCTGTGTTTTTGTTGTGTGTTTATTTTGCTGTTGTGTAGGCGGAATCAGGATAGTGTACTTCTGCTTTCAAATTTCGAACTTCTTTTCACCCCTAAGCCAAGAAGGAAAAATTAACTTTGCTGCAAGTATATCAGGGCCTTTATGCAGCCCTGTTGTTTATGTGACCTGGATGCCGCCATTTTGTTTCATGGGTATTTTTTGAGTCAATCATCTGAGGTGTAAATGATCGGTTACACTTTATTCCGATAGTCACTTTAGACATTCTACTAACTATAAGTAACTTTTCAACTACATGTCAACTAACTGTCATTAGAGTATTAGTATACTGTAATAGACTGTCAGTAGACTGTTAGGTTATGGTTAGGTGTTAGGGTTCGGGTTAGGAGAACAAGTTGACTTGTAGTTGCCAAGTTACTTATAGTTAGTAGAATATATGTTGGGGGACCAACAAAATAAAGTGTTAGCAGATATTAAGCAGACAGTCTACTCTAATGACAGTTAGTTGACATGTAGCTGCAAAGTTACGTATAGTTAGTAGAATGTCTAAAGTGGACTATCGAAGTAAAGTGTTACCAAATGATCTATATTAGACTGGAAAAAACATGTCCGTTGCTGCCTTCAAGTGCACCTTGGTATCAAAATGTAATATAGATATATTATATATTATTATTTGTATTATAGATCAGTGATCCACCCTGTTTCAAATCAGGAACTTCACTTGGTGACTCGTGCCTGGAACTAGTTATTACTATATTTCCGACTCCCCTTGAAGGGCACATCAGTCTCGCTTTTAAAGTCACCATGAAATCAAAATGGTCAGTTCTTATTTTTAGTGGAATATTGCAGTATTTATTATAAAATGTATTTCCTCTTTAATCAAAATAACTTCCCCCTCGCTCTTGCAGCGACTTCTCTTCTCTGATGATGTTTTTATTGGTGTGAGGGTGGGACCACCTGTCAATCACATGAGATCGAACAATAGCAAACCACAACCATCCAATCAAGTCCGGATGTGGAGTACCAAGTCCGTACCTACTTTTTTTTTTTTTTTGAGAAACCGTTTCACTTGTACGTCACAATAGGGACGTATATCAAAAATATTTCATCAGAATATATGTCAGGTGCTAAATTTAGCTAAATAAGATTAGCAATATGCTAATGTTGCAAACTGCCAATATAATTCATTGGCAATAATGGTTCCATGAAGAACCTTTAACATCCATAGAATTTATTGCACAAAATGTTCTTTATAGTGAAAAAATGTGTTCCTTATATTATTAAAATGTTTTTCACCCTAAGGAAAAATTTAGTTATTTTAAAGTCCCCCTTTAGTCAATAATTGTATCCCTTAAAACTCATCTTTGATATATCGAAATTACATATTTAAACATTTTTCCTTGAAAATGTGAATTATATGTGAATATGCTAATTAGCCCCGCCTCCACTCACTCACACCAGCTCAGAGATCAGGATGTCACACGTTGTCATCATTGGTTACAAGGTAGTTTGTGACGTCAAAAACACTGTTGATTTCAAACCGTATTTTTTAGACTGTCTTCGGTTCACTGCAGTTTTAAGGAGCAAATACTCAGCGACTTATGAATTTGCACATGGCTAGTCTTAAAGCATATTAAAAACACCACATAGACATATAAACAACATTAAAAAACTTGATTTTTACCACAGGGGGACTTGTTCACTGAAAGGTTCTTTGGGGAACCAAAAATGGATCTATGGAATCACTGTGAAAACCCCCTTTTGAAAACGTTTTTTTCACAGAATACAGAAAGGACACTCACTAAATTTGGTTACATAGCTAGACACATGAGGAAATGTGTTATATATATATTGTAATATCCTTGTATGGTTAACTGTATTTGCTGGTGTAATAGAAATCTCTTAACTAATACTGTGCTGGGAAACCAAACTATACTACTTGAGCCAAAGAAAGGAAAATGTCTGGAAACACTAACTTGTCTTGATGTGCTGAACAAAGAGAGGGCGGGTCGGTTGGATTCCTTTAGTGAGTGTGATCAGCAGTATGTAATGCTTTAGGCCTGTCTGTTTGAGGGCTGCTACAGGGAGCCCCGTCTTTCTCCCCTGTGCGCTGACGCTTTCAGATCTCCCTGTGGCAAAGCCTGGGTTCATCCTCTCTTTTTCTCTAGCTCGCTCAGCCTCAGCCTCTTTTCAAGCCGCGAGCAGTGCTATAGCAGCATTACTGCACACCGAAGACTGGGAGGAAAAGAGGCTTTTTTCCAAAGGTTTGCAAAACAATTGAGAAGTCTGGGTGTTTTTTGGACTGGTTGAAATTGTTCAGAATTTCGCTAAAGGCTCAATGAGAGTCTTTTTTTTATTTTTATTTTTTTATCTATTAATAGTATCTACTCATTTCTTCAAAACATACTGGACCTTAAAATGCAATTTATACAGACAATGAATAGATCTTATCTAAAATGAATATATATATATATATATATATATATATATATATATATATATATAATCAGTTTAATGTCAAAATGGCAAGTGGTGTAACTTTTCTGAGATTAAAATGATTAAAATGGGGGGGGGGGGGGGATGCAGCCATTATATTTGATCATTATTTCATGAAAAATAAGTAGAGAACCAGTTTAAATTTAAACTCTTTAATAATTTAAATATATTTTATATTTGAAAAACATTTGTCTGAAAATTCCAAGTCAGTGTGGTTAAGTGAACATCCAGGAAGCCATTTTGTAGTCATATGACAAAAATACATCAAATAAAATAGAAAACAGGAAATTACATCACAGTAGACCTGCCCGATTGTCATGGTCAGAAAGTCGCTTGAAATATACAGGACACAGTTTTGATACAGTTTGTCAATAAAGTACAACTGCAAAAATACATAATTGAAAAATATGTTTTAAACCCGTTTTGAAAAGAATGATTTGTAAGTATTTAATAATTAAGAAAACAAAGTCATTACTTTTTACATGATGGTTACACCACTAGACATTTTAGTCACAGTGTTAACTAAAACCAAACAAAAAATAGTTAACTGAAGTAACGTTGAATAAAAAAAGAAGTATCAGCTTAAACTTAAATGGAAAATTAGAAATTAAATGAACTAAAATGAGTTTGTTGAAATACTAAAATAATTAAAACTAAAATAAATATGAAAGTTAAATATATTTAATAACTACAAAATAAAATAAACAACTAAACTAAAATACTGAATTATTACTGCTATAATCATTTATAAAACTATAACTCTATAGTCATTCATTGAAAATGATTGAAAATAAATATATATATATATATTTTTTAAAACTTTTATTGTGATCATCCCAAAAGCAATGTTTCATCAGTCTTTGTTGAAATTTTCTATATGAAAAAAAAAAGATATATCAAGAATAATACCTGATGTTCAACATAGTGTGAAAGATTAACTCCAGTCTGGCACACAAACTCTTGGCTTGTTTTCCATTTAGTGTGTGCTGGTCATGTGGTGCAGTCAGTGTTGGTAGGTGGGAAGGTGGCGTAAAGCCAACGGCTCTCATCATGATTGCCCGTGAAGTGGCTCTAATCATCTGTTCAGCTGCCACGACTCTCCGGCTTGTTTGTACAAGCCTGCGACTCTGTGTGTTGTGTGTATAGACAAGATATTTGTAATCGTAACTTCTTGAGAACTGGTTAAGGCAAACATTACGGGAGGTTGCATATTAATACAAGCCTCTTCTCTATAAAACAGATGCTCTTCCTGAGTGATTCAGGGTTAATGAGGACAGGCTGAAAAATGCATTTGCTGCTAGAGTCAGTTGAACCAGAAAAGATGGCCTTAGCGGTTTTCTGTTTGTTCAAATCCTTAAAATGTGTCTCGATATTAAGAATAATTCTTTAACAAATAGCATATCCTACCCTTTTACCTTGTGTAAATTTCACAAAATGTCACTGGTCATTCAACATAATGTATTTCATCCTAATTTAATGCAAATTCTTAGCATAACATTTATGCAACGCTAAATGGTGCTCTGAATGTTTATATTTAAACAAAATCTACATTTGTATAAAATAATTTTACAATATCATATATTTATGATTTTAATATAATTTTTTATTTTAAAAAGGACAAAACCCTGCTGTCCGGTGATATACTAATACAATGACATTTTTGATGAGCACAAAACAACCTCCTACTTTCAGTCTCCTTGTGTTTCTGCATGTGTGAATTTTACCATCTGCCATTGAACCTCTAACCTGTGAATGCAGTCGGATTGGTCCAAAGTGCTTTTAATACACGATTGTCACGCTACCTTAATCCCGTCTCCTGAAGACGGGCCCGTCGCCAGTGTCCTTGTGAGGCCATGTGCTAGACTGCTTCAGCCATTCACACACACACACACACACACACACGCACACACACCGCAGTCCCGTCATGCAAAAGATGGAAATCTGGCCCGCATCCACTCAAGCATGAACCAAATGTCAGCCGCAAGCCAGTGAGAGAGAACAGTACCGCGTATTAATTAGTCCACTAAAGAAACATTTCATTTTTACCTGTATAACATACAATTCCTAATCGCTGGTGATATGCTGGAGTTCTTATCAAGGATACAAAATATGCTGTATGAGTCACTTCGAGACTGTATTTTGTACACACTACACTTGCTCTCTTGTGAATCCTAAAGGAGACCGTTTAGTAATAGAATTCAGTTGTCACTCTGGTTTATAATAATTTTTGTGTGTGAATGCTACCAAATTTGGCTCTGAACTGGACTGGCCATATTCTGTGCTGTGTGAATGTGATTACCCTCTAATTATGGGTTCTGTAGTGACCTGTAGCTGTTTCAGAGCTCAGTGTTGGTGAATGTGCAGCTAGCTAATATGACATGTTTTTTGCTAAACTCAGTAACACTGTTATTGAAGGAGGGACATGGGCCATTTTAAGGACCTTGGCTCTGGGAATTTTTTTTTTTTTTTTTTTTTTTTTTTGCTTGATGCAGTAACACCTTAGAAACTGCATAGCAATGCAACTATAACATAATGATGCCAAGTTTTGCATATTATATTTGATGCCAAGTTTTGCATATTATATTTGATGTTGATTTAATGTTTACATTTATTTATTTATTTATAGGTAACACATCATTGTTCAGGTTTTGTTTGTCTTTTTAAGACATTCAAATAAACAGTAAAACATTAATACTGTGAAATATGATTACAATTTTAAAAAAAAAATGTATGCAATATGTTTTAAAATGTAATGTTTTCCTGTGATGGCAAAGCTGAAAAAATTACTTCAGTCTTCAGTGTCACATGATCCTTCGAAATCATTCTAATATGCTGATTTGAAGCTCCAGAAACATTTCTTATTATTACAGTTTTTCTCAATTGCTTTGGCTCAGTTCTCAGATGAGACTTTTTTTCTCAAAACAATAAGTTCAGATCTCTGAACAATTAGTTTCTTGTTCACATCAGATTTGAATTTCTTATTGATTTAAGCAAATCGCATGTGCTTTGGCACATGTGTGTGCTAAAGAGTAAGTACAATTTGCACAATGACTAAATGCACATAACATGGCTTGTTGATCACAAATTGTCAAACTCTTCACTACTTCTAAACATTCTTTCATCGTGTCAGCCATCACATGTAAAATGATCCATTCAGTGATATTTGTACATTTATATTTTTACATTGCATTTTTTTTCTAGAAAAACTAAAAATTATTGTCATGGAAGAGCAATATGAAAATATGTACTGTATGTGTTAGAGAAAGACATAGTGTAAAAATTAGAATTTTCAGTTTACATGTAACACATTGATGCAAAAATAAATGTACTACAGTATGAATACAATTGTCAATTTTCTTTTTGTGTACTACAGTGTTGACTTTTCCCAGTCAATTTTTACCTACAAACTCTGAATCTGTATAACTGACATTCCTGTACAGTATAGAACGCCGTTAGAGTCAACCAAAAAGTAGGGAAAAAAAACATGAAATTTGTATAAAACAAATATTTATATGGTGAAAAAAAACCCTCTAAACATTTTGGACCAGTGTGGGTCTCACACATTGCAAAAACACTTTTTATTTTGGTGTCATTGGCCAATTTATTGACACAATAACTAGGTTTGAAGCATGAATTAAATGTTTTGGCTGAGTTACATTTTGCAGACAATAGAGTTTGAGAAAAACTGTAATGATAAAAACGGTTGTGCTTCATATTTTTGTGGAAACTGTGATACAGTTTGTTTTTAGGATCTACTGATAAAATTCAAAAGAACAGCATTTATTTAAAAAAAAGAAAATAAATTGTTTGTAACATCAATGTATACATAACTGTCTTTACGGTGACTTGTAATTAAGCATTGATGGTAAGGTTTGAATCCAAACATTACCTGATTTCTTTTTTTTCTGGCATAATGAATTCAAAGTTTTGAAAAAGTATCTGTTAATTCATTGCTGCTTGCTCTATCACAACACTTTGAAAAGAAGAAGGGGGTTAGGCGGGAGGAATCCATGGCTGACAACACGTTTCCCATGTGACACTTAACCTATGGAGCTTTTGGATTCTCTCTGATCGTTCAGTGTTTGGTACATGTTAATTAACCCTAGGGCATAGTAGAGCGTTACAGCTTTGAAGAAGGAAATATCACAGACATCAAGAGGTGAAATAAAAAAGGAAGAGACAAAAAAATGTCTTCATCACTTGCAGTTGTTTTTCACGCATGCTCGGCTCACTGTATTCTTGACTGGTTTGATTCGGCTGAGGAATGTGCGGTTTGTACATGTAAAAGCACAGTGTAGGTATGTCGCAAGCAAGAATCAATGGCTAAAAGTGTCCCAATCAACCTGAATTCACCCCTATTGCATTTTTTGGAAAATTTCCTGTATTCCCACTTAACATCTTCAAAACGTGCCCTTAAACGTAGCTTGGACAGACTGACCCGCGTTGCTTCTAGCAATGCAAATTAGCATATAAATGTATCTCAAAATACAGTTCCTTGCCTATAGCCATCACACAAACTATGAGAGAAATATTTGTCTGTTTCTTCTCCTTTCTTTGCTGCTGGCAGACATGATGCCCTTTTTACCTGTCTGAAAAACAAAAAGCAAACTTTCTTTTTCAGAGAAAGGTGCTCAGAACTACATTGCTGAAAGTTTACAGATTAACTCAAACTTGTGTATCAAATGGATAGTTTGCAAATTCTGTCATTATTTAATCACCCTCATGTCTTTTCAAACCTGGAAGACTTTTTTTTCTGGAAAATAATAGATATCATGGGAAATTAGTATTTTTGTCCATACAATGGAAGTCAAGGGTAACCAAAACTAAAAACACATCTCTTTGACCTAGCATACACAGAACACATTATAGACTTCCATAATTCAATGTTAGGCTGCATAGATTAGGTCAGCTGGAACCGGGAACACTTCCCATAAATCCTGATGTACTTGTTACATCATAAGAAGGATGGCATCTACGCTAATATTAGTCTCTCTGTTTATCCTGAGGTTTACCGCTGTCCGCCAGATCCAGGCCATATCCGGATCTAATAAGGGACCTGCGTCTGGACACGACGACAACGCAGTCCTGAAGTGTCAACTAGTCTCTCCACTGTAAAGGCCTCCTTCCCTTCCCTTTACCTCTGTACAGATAAAACATTGTCTGGATAATTCCAGTTCACGTGGGTACGCGGAAGCGATAGAAAATTCTGTATTATACATTTTTCAAGGCTTGTACCTTAGAACCTATATCATGGTTTGCGTTCTCAAACCACCAGGCACTGTTTTGTGCAAATGAGCGGCCGGATCGCTTTAAGGGTTTTCTGCTAGAACGTTGTCGTGTTAGCAGCCCCTAAGTTAATTACTAATGATCGTTGCGACGGAAGTGAATCAATCAACACTAACTTTGGCTAGACAATAACTTTATTCTAAAGCTGCTGTAAATCCAAAACAATCTCTGTTACGTTAATTTACTATTATCACTGTAAAGCTGCTTTGAAACAATCTATATTGTTAAAAGCGCTATATAAATGAAGGTGACTTGACTTGACTTACTAGCTGGCCTCTGTTACACTCACCCCCATAAACCTTAATCCCATCCAGGTCACGGCACCAATGCAATTCCTCCAGTTCTACCTGCACCGCTCCAAGTGAGATTCGAACTGGCGTTTCCAGCATGGCAGGTGGGCGCGCTAACAATCAAAGACCGCAGCCTCTAGTGTCAGTCGCTAATGTGCCTATTGAGGCCAGGGGAGTGAGGTTTAAATGCACAGTTCTTACTAGCTGGCCTCCATCCTAAACCTCACTTAAGTTCTACTCGCACATCTCCAAGTGGGATTCGAACCTGCGTTTCCGGCATGGAAGGCGGGGGCGGTAACAAGGACGTTAAAGACTGCACCCTCTAGTGTCAGTCTCTACTGCGCCTCTTGAGGCCAGGGGAGTGAGTTTTGCTAGCTGGCCTGTGTAACACTCACCCCCTAAACCTCACTCTCATCCGAGTCATGTCACTAATATCACCCCTCCGGTTCTACTCACACCGCAATGAAAGTGATTCGAACTGGCGTTTCCAGCATGGAAGGTGGGGGCCATAAAAACACTCCTAAAAAACACGCCATAAAAACAATTCTATACACACTCCTGCCGTAAAAAGTACTCTGAATACCAAAGCAAATTTTTTTATTTTGCAGAAAATTATTAACTTTATATTAGAGAAGCCCAACCCAACAGGTTCAGTGTTTGGAGGAACCATGTGGGTGCTGGGCGTGCTTATGGACCACTGAAACCACAACACACGGCATCACCTGCAGGTGAAGTCTGGAGGAGTAGGACTGATCAAAGCGTTGCCCTGGGATACGCACACTGATCCTGAACCAGCATATTTCAAAATGGCTACCAGCTCTTCATTCTCTGGGGAACCCAAAGGAAATGGGAAAAAAATCTTTAAACACATGTTTTTCTTCTGCTCTTTTCAAAAAACTGTCAGGAGAAGACAGCACAAAACGTCCTCTACTTAAACTGTGTGAGAACTCCTTTTATGGCTGTTTTTATGGCAGATGTCAGCATTATGATGTATGTATCTTTATATTTATAAAAAGGTAATTATCCCAGATGTCACCAAAATATCACCTTGTCCATCATAAACCTAGAACACAAATAAATCAATTTTAGATTTTTGTTGTCGATATGCTAGTTTACTTTTCAAAATTGACACGATTAACCTATAGCACTTGTCAGCAATTATGTTTTTGTCAAATAAAATGCTTTAAAAATGAGAAGATAAATACAACCTGTCTCCAACTAGCAGTATCTGTGTTTTGCTTTTGCAGCATTTATATTTAGTATCCAAAACCAGGAAGTGGCTAGAATGTATTCAGTTTTTTTAAAAAAAATGTTTTTATTGCTTTAATCCACGGTTCTATTTAAAAATAATTTTTATAGAGTGCAACCATTGGGTTTCGTAAATAAAAATCCCATGGATTTTCTCTGGAATTGGTTTTAAACTACCTTAAAAACCTTTAAAGACAGACCTACGGTGAGCTACGATGTTTTTTAATCGTTGGTATATGCTGTTGTTGAAGTCATAAGCCTGCATTATTTCAACTAGTCCAACAGTGAAATTCCTGGTGAAAACTACATTGCCTACATGATTCTGCAGGGGAAATCTCTAACTCATCAAAGAATCGCAAATCACACCAAAAGAACACTTGCATCTCACAATATAGATATTTTTCTTAGAATTGTGAGACCAAGTCTCAATTACGAGAAAAAAAAGTCAGAATTACAAGATTTACACCCCCAATTGCGATGTATAAAGTCCGAATTACGTGATTTAAACTCACAATTGTAAGAAAAACGTCAGAATTGTGAGATAAAATGTCTATATCTCACAATTCTGATTTATTTTTCTCTCTCAACTGCGAGGTTAAATCTCACAATTCTGACTTTCTTTCTCTCAACTGTGAGGTTAAATATCTCACAATTCTGACTTTTTTCTTAGAATTAAGACAAATGTACAATTGCGAGACAAAGCCTGAATTGCGAAATTTAAACTCGCAATTATTAAAGCGGTCAGAATTGTGAGATAAAATAGTTGCAATCACTTTTTTAAATTGTCTATATATCACAATTCTGACCCTTTTTTCTCGCAATTGTGAGAAATAAGTACGAATTGTGAGATAAAATCTCGCAATTACATTTGTATTTTTTATTCCGTGGTGGAAACAAGCTTCCATTCACATCATAGCTGGTTGGTTTGGTTCTTGGCTCATAACTTTTTAACACACACATTTTTTTTTTTTAATCCCTATATGGGAAAAATATTTCCCGAACCAAGGCCATTGAAAAAGTGGACAAGCACTATTTTGCCTCTTTATGTCCCTCCCCAACTTCCTATTTCAATAGGAAGTATGTAAACGCTGTAAAGAAAATGTGTTTGGAAAACCACTTTGTTGTGGTTTTAAATATGATTTACCTTTGTAGCTTCATAATTAATCAACAGATCCCATACAAGGGGTAAAATACAGGAAAAAAAACAGAAGCATCACCAGTTTTGTTTTCCTGTCCCGAAGCGGTATGCACAGCTAAACTACTTTATCTGTCAGCACTGCAAATACAAACTACAACAGGGAATTTAAAAGGGATGTTAATTAACACTCTTTGTAAATAATAACATGCAGCATGATGTACCCACACAAAAAGAGGACAAAAAAACACGTTCACAAACGCCTGAGGTTTTCTACCTCTTCTAAGACATATTCACTTTGTTCCTAAACTCACTAATGTATGACATTGTCAGTAGAGGTCATTCTGTACTCTGCACCGCTCTCATGCTATTGTCTCGAACACCTCAAACACACACTGTTATTCTAAATATCAGCACCATCACAAATATAAGCCCTTATACGTAAACTCTACAGTTCAAAAGTTAGGGGTCGGTCAAACTCAATTTAATTGACTTGATGAATAAAAAAACAATCTTATTGACCCTAAACTTTAGAACGGTAGTGTGTATATATGAATGTATAATAATGTAATGGTTTATAGCAAATATTAAGCTAATAGTAGATATGATAAAAAAAAGTATTGTGTGAATGCAGTTAGTCATTAGCAGTTTCTGGAATATTAAATCTTTGGCTTATTATCAGCACTCTTGTACAAGTGGATCTCATTTTGTTCTCTCTCATCTTGATCTTTTGTAACAAAGCTAATGACACCTTAGATCCAAGACATGGGCATTTTAAAAATTTCATTTCGCTCTACGCACTCTGATCCCCTTGTCTAATCATGGCCCACACTAAGATCTGTTCTGTTTTTTTGAAATATGCTAACTGTTCCACCCTTTTTTGAAGGGTTCGTTTTTGAAGTATCGCTGGGCGATAGGAGAGAGAGATCAAATCAGGTGTACTTGGAGCCTGAGGGGGCAGGTTGGATAAAAAGACCAAGCATGTTAATAATTTTAGACAGCCTCCTCCTTCATTATAAACATATTTTAAGAGGACCAGAGCTCCGTGGGCATGTACAGGACACTGGGAAATCAAGAAGAAATGGTCTGAAATTCAGAGCTTAACAATTTGGCTGATAATAATGACGGCGTGACTGTTCACCTTGATTTTTGATTGTCTTTTTTTATTCTTTTTTATTTCTCCAATTATGAATAAGTATAAATATTTCATTCTTGTGCTGGAGAAGTTGAGCAGTATATGATCAATCTACTAGGGGTGTCTGAGGAAAAAGGATGAATGTCTTACTTTTATGCACAGTTATTGGTGAATCATTTAATTCACTAGTTGTTTTATTTGAATGAAATGAAATTATGGCATTTCGTTGGTCAGTGTTTAGAATTTGGAATGGAATGAATATACGTCAGCATGTTGTTTGTGAGTTGATTTACAACTAGGAAAAAAATGGGGTGAAAGAATGATGAATTTGTAAAAATGTATTTAAACTGAAAATGAATTTATTAATTAATTAAAGATCTGTTTTGTGGTTGTTTCTGCGGGAAACTATGCTTACATTTTCTTCTGGTCTGTTTAAGTAATTTTGTAGTCGTGCCAATTTTAATTAAGGATAATAAAATGTTTTGATCATTTTCAATGTTTTGCACAGATTTACTGAATGTGAAAATAACACAACTTCTCCACCTATTGCCGTAACAATTGCTGCGTCCAAAATCACAACCTCTCTTAAAGGTGCCTTGTGTAATATCCGCAAAAAAAATCAATTCATACTCCACATTCCATACCAGATGGGGACAGTCTACCTCCAGAAAGTGAATTGATCTACTATAGAGTAACAAACGAGAAACAGCATAGTCTCTATGCTCTGCCCCTACCTTCACAACGACACTAGAGCCATAGCTGAAGCCGAGCCAACTAACTCCAGAGGAACGTTGGTTGATGTCAAGTGATTTTTAAATGACATCTTCAAGCTACTCCCATTCACCAGTGAATGTTCATATTCGTTTTGTTCATATTACATTTTTATTGTTAGTTTGAATTACATTAATTTCACAGACAGCATTCGCTGCTGTTGACCAAGCTAGCGCCATTCAGAGCTGCCAACTCTCACGAATTCACCGTCACCGATTCTGTCAATGTTCTTACGCAATTCAAACAAAAAATACCGTTTTGGCGCTTGTAAATGTTAACATTACACGACAGATCCCTAGCGCACGTGAACCGATCATCTCTACTAGCTAACAGTAAAAACACACGAACACTGTTGAAAGATACAATATGCTACAACTTAACCAAATGTATTCCTTATACATAATACCGATCAATAATTTTTTTAATCAGCGTGCAGAGGTCAATAACATAGCTGGAGGACAAATATGTCAGATTTAGTTACCTCAGGAAAGCAATTTAGTAAACACAATATAGCTCACGTAGTTCTCATTACACCTTGCAATGTAGCCATTGCTAACTTTAGAACTTATATCGAACAGCCTTCGATACATTTCTATGTTATAACTTCCCGAAAAAACTAAACAAACTTATAAAACAAATTTCTAGCGAAATACTAACAGCATCTTACTTAACAATCCAAAAGAAATGTTGCAAGTTCGGAGTCAAACCTCATTTCTTTCATTTCCATTAGTTGTTTCCATCGATGGAAAGCAGTGCCAATGTTAACTCTGGTTCTGCTCCTTTTTCGATCTGATTTTATTTGTGATTCCGAGTTCGTTTTTTCCCCCTGCAGCGGGTGGTTGTGGTAAGGGTCTCTTGCCAAGGGCTTCCGCCATTCTTCCGCTCTCTTCCCTGAACTGAACTGTAGTAGTGGGGTGTACTTTCCACACGATTGAGATCAGGTTCAAGTACGCCCACAAGCCGTTTGACTTATTCGTGTATTGCAGTTTGGCTGGTGGTTATGTTGCCCGCATACCGCCTCCCATGGCCGAAACTGATATTATGACATCTGTCAGGCCGTGGCTAGTAATTTAGCATGCTAATTCAGGTTGATATCTCTGCAACACTATAACTTTTCATTTTTTAATGACATCATCACCCTTATTTCTTCTCATTCTTTTGATCCGTGTAACAATTTTTTAAAATATTTTTAACTCAATTCTGACACATGGCACCTTTAAGTAGGTACTTATTTTGAATAAGTAATTCGGACGTAATTCATTCGCAATGCTGTCATTATCATGTGACCTACCAGCGTCAGTCATGTTACTTCTGCCGTTCATAAATCCTGTCCCGTGGCCTCATGGGATAGTAAAGTGTCCATCATATACACCCTTCAGAATCTCGCGTTGGTCATCCAATACGTTTTGCCTATTGTGGCGAACAGGACGGCCGAGGGACGTGAGAGAACGGCGCGAGGCCGGTGGTGCGATTGCTAACGAGCAACACCTGTGTAGCACACCGGTCTCGGATCTCTCACGGAGGAGCGGAAGCATAAAGGAGGAGCGACGACGTTGATGATCGAGAGAGGAACAGGCCTTAATTTTAGTTGTGTTTTGTTTTTGTATTTGTATTTTACTTTAGCCAGCAGTCGTCCGCGAGGGGCTGCTGGCAGTTATATTTACTTTCGGTAGCCAGCAGTCGTCCGCAAGAGGCTGCTGGCGGTATTTTGGTTTGTTTGTTTTATTTTAAATAAAGTTTGTATGAATGTTCGCCGGTTCCCACCTCCTTCTTCCCTGAACATTGCTACACCTATCATTTATGAGTACTTTGAATTCGGACATACTTCTTTTGTCACATACTGTTTTTTGCCAACTGTATAGTAGGGAAGAAAACGATTTTGGATGCAGCCAATAGCTTGCAGAAAGGCTGTGTGTCCATCAAAGCATTCCCTAGGATAGCATATTTTTCCAATTGCTTTAAATGAATCGCCGCGTTTTTAAAAAGCGTTCCGCGTTATTTGCTGGTTTCCGAGAGTTGAAGAATGTTCAAGAATGAACTTTGGGTAAAACGCAGCACCCATGAGTTTTCACTATCCAATCATAGTGGAGGAGGGGCGGGACAAATATAACACAGACTAATCACCACATTCTGCTGCAACGTCAACCGGCGACAACAACAAGCATAATAAAGGAACAAAATAATTTAAAACAAGAGCCAGAGCAAATACTTTATTTTGCATCTACATAAAATATAGAAACAATACAGAAACTGTGAAACTAGATGCTAGGAACAGTTCCGCGGATATTCAGCTAGCTGTTTTTGGTGTACACTTTTGGTGGAACAACTTTTGGTGAACAAGTCAGTTAACGAAACTGAACAAATAATTTTGGTTTCAAAAGAATCGAGTCACTGAGAAATACAAATAAAAATGTCCAATTAAACCCTAAATCAGAATCAATTTTTTTTATTTATTTTATTATTTTTTATTATTATTATTTAAAAAAAATGTATTATTATTTATTATTTTATTATTTTTTATTTTTTTATTTTAAATCACAAAATGTAATGGGGAAATATTTCCTCATAAGGGGAAATGCACAACTAAGGCCTAGGCCTACTTGTTTAGGAATGTCCACGGTGGGGCGGGACTATGTGTTTGTCAGTCCAATATTTTTGCAGTTCCATTTGGAGAAGGTAGTGACAGTTCATCTTTATTGCTCGGAAATTTTATTGAGAAATAATTAAAAGTGTTCAGGAAAGGTGGAGAAAGCAAAAACAAAACTGAGATAGTGAATCTAGTTGCAGCCTTTTTGGCTATTGCTCAAGTGTCAAGATGCTTATTAATTCCAGTGCAGAAATGTGTATTTCTGCCAAGGCCTTGAGTCCTTTAAACTATAAAAATAAATATATGCTTACATTTCATTTCAAAGCACTCTGTAAAGGCAAGAACTTGGCATATGAAGAACTTTACTCTAGGATAGGAAGCAGATCATTAAAAGCAGGGGAAAGATTAAAACAGGATCTCAAAGCACGAGGATACGCTAGCCGTTGGCTACTCAGCTCTTCAGAAAAAAAAAGGAGGAAAAAAAGCTCCTCAGACCCCTGCACTCCTTTGCTATTTGAGTACTTCTCAGTGGCTCAATGCTGGGCTTCGTGCTGTGGAGTTTTGTTTTGAATAATCAATCAAAAAGAGCTCTGCGACAGCATCGTATGCTTTCATGCACAAGCGAAGCACAGATGAATGAGGAACGCTGCATTTCGCTACGACGTTTCACCATCTGTCCCTCCCGTTGTCCTCCTCTGATGTCCTCATGGCATCAAACTGCCATGTTTGGGGCCAATTATACATAAAAATGCAAATACTTCAGGGAGCTGCCCAAAGCCGGTGTGAAGTTTGTAGTGGTAATTACCTGATGTGGAGTCGTTGTAGAGTTAGCATCCCTTCAAGTGTGGAGATGCGTTTGACAGGTTTGACCAAAGAAAGGGTGGTAGAGGTAGTCTGTTAACTCATTGATGGTCTCTCATGGATAATAGAACAAAGTGTTCAGTTTAATTATGAACAAAATGACTGTAAGATGACGGCCGTCACTCATGCTTGGGCCCCTACTTACCCACAAAGGCCCCATCACAATGCATATGCAAAACACATGCATGCCTTTTGGTCTTCAAACCTTCCATCCTCGTGTCTTGGAGGCATAACGGACTTTTAGGTGTCTATGCTCAGTCTTATGCTACTTACTGATTTGACCATTGTCTTGGCATGTCTCTTCTTTTTTAGACATATTTTAAGCCTCTAATCACTGTCAAAGACGTCAAGGAGTTCGTGCCGCATGCATGAATATATCATAAATAATTCTGTATAGAATAAATCAATATGTCGTAGGACACTGTAATGGCGTCGTACTGTCGTTAATGCTGTTTACTTCTATTTATTTTTGCAGTGACTTTAAATTCAAAATAAACTGCAGAATTTTTTTTTTTTTTTCAAAACAACACCTTTAGGGTTTGTTGTTTGAGTGCGTGCCATTTGCACGACGCTTCAAGTCACCTCAAATATACTAGGCTACAGCGAAGCGAGCATCACAGGTACTTTTGAAGATGGGTTGTGTTTTTAGATGGGAATCTGAAACAGAATAATGATAAATAAATATATTGGTTAACACATCATAATGCGATTATACAAGCGCGGAAGCATACGGTAATTACCGAGACTCGTCAATCGTAGTGGTAGGTTGTTGATCCTTTATTACTTTGAGAGCAAATGTTGGGTTTACTTCAAATGAAGTCAGAAGTTTCGTTTTTTCTCTCTCAAGTGTTTTTGTACTGACTGTATTTACAGCCTTTTTGAAGTTTGCAGAGGTGTAGCGGAAAAAAAAGATAGTTTTTTTATCACCAGGGATGGTTTTTGTTCTGCACAGACAATCGGGCAGAATAAATCCGTACACTTTTGAATTGAAAATGTCTGATATGAAAGTTTCACTTTTAAATTATGTAAAAAGCCTCCTGCTACATGCCAGCTGGGAGTACCTGCTTCACGTTCTTTAGTTTCTGTATCTCTTTTTCCCATTAATGAGATGTCTCAGGATATAGTTGGTCGGCCTAAAATGCCTTTGGTGGAGTTCTGCAGGGATGGAAAACTGGGAAATTTTAAAGTTCTATCCCTAGTGCCAATCAAGTCATTCGGCCTCTTATGTCCTAGAGTCACGGGTCCCTTGTCGAATTCAATTGGCTGATAGCTTTTATCAATGTTGACCGCTTTGGCTTTCATATCTTCAACAAATCCACCTCTGGGGACGAGTCTACTCCCAGTTCTTTGTTGACAGGGGTCAAAATGTGTGCCACTGCTGTATCCTGAGATTAAAAGGGAAGTGAAATGCTCTGAAGGTGTGTGTTCTTTCACAGTACAAATCCTGAACCTCTAGAGGCGGGAACCTTTCTTGATCAACCAAGATTAAAAAATGTTTCACTGTAACATTTGGCCAGCGCATGAGGCCAGTTGTGTATACACTTTATAAGGACAATTTCACACAAAAATAATAAAATGTTTTGCAAAGGACAATCAGCAGCTAGGATTTACTTTAGTGTTATTATCTACCAAGCATGCTATATGCAGTGTATATATATTTGCAGTTAATTTGTACCTAAATTGCCACTAAAGCTAATATACTGTGTAAAGTGACACTTGAGCAGTTGACTTAACTTAAAAAAAAACATTGCCTTAAAATTATGAAGTAAATAAAATTGATGCATAATTGAAAAAAATAAGTTATATGAACTTGTCGATTCCACTTAACTTATGAAAAAAAACGAGACGTAATTGAAAAAAATTAGTTAAGTGGAATCTCAAGTTCACACAAAATTAAGTTGATGATTCCACATAACTTATTTTTTTCAATTAAGCATTGTTTATTTACTTAATGTTAAAGCAACTTGTTTCCTGGCTTTTTTAAAGTTATGTAAATAAACGATGCGTAATTGAAAAAAAATAAGTTAAGTGGAATCTCAAGTTCACATAACTTAATTTTTTTCAATTATGCATCAAGTTTATTTACTTAAGTTGACTTAAGCTAAAAAAGTGAGGAAACCCGTTGCCTTAAAATTATCACTTTTTACTGTGTAGCTATAAAGTACATTTTAACGGGATCTGTTTAAAAGTCTCTGTGTTTAAAGACTCTTTATAATGTGAATAAATGGATGCAGCATCTTCTACAGAGGGCCACAGTTATGGAAAGTTCATCCACTCAGTAAGGGTCATTCATTTGAAATCTTTACAACACACAAAACACAGTGTTTTCATTTTCTCTCAGCCTGCTTTGTTTCACACCCTTCGCAACTGTATTCCGCACTGACGAGGCTTCCTGGTATCACCATTCGCCGTGGTAATGGATAGCCATTTATAATTCATAGAGCGGCTGGTCCCCAAGTTAATTCTGCCCCGGGCTCTGTTTATTTCTGCTTTGTACTTTGTTTAAAGTCAGTTGTTGACAACTCTTGAGCATGTCAAACTATCACCGCTAATAATTGCTTAAGGAGATGGAACTTTTGCAAATGTTGGTTCCAGCACAAAAATACATTCTCCTCAGCCCATCGCGAACTCTCTCTGATGAATTTTTGATTCCTCTCCTTCTTATTCTTAACAAAGATTCCTCTGTAATTCAAAGCAATAGCTCTGAGTGAAAGAATAAAAAAGAATAATGTAGCATTATCCTCAGAATACAGCTCCTTTTTAATGTGCGGTGGGAAATTTGTCAAGCGTGGCTCTTTTCACTGCATCTCTTTCTCTCATTCGCTCTCTCTCTCTCTCTCTCTCTCTCTCTCTCTCTCTCTCTCTCTCTCTCTGCTTTTTGTTATTGACCAAAGAGATGAGGCAACGCTAGCAAAGGCAGGTGGATCTAATATGCAGGCGCGCTGTTATATGAATGCAGCCTACGGCAGTACCTATTTCTGTGGGTCAATGTCGCTTCTTTTCTGATCGTGGCAGTCGCTGCGCGCGCCCAGTTGCTTGATTAGTCCCAATTAGACGGGCTGTCACTTTCCCCCGGTGCGCGGGACCAGGGACCCACCCGTCCTCGACGCTTCCCGTCTGAATCGGACGTGCGCTGCACTGATTGCTGTAGGCTTGGGGGATGGTTTTGAATGCGAGGAGAAAACAAAAGAAGCAAGAAGACACGCAAAGACTTGACAATATGATCTCTCGCGTACTTCCGAGACGTCTGTGAAAAGAGCGTATCATTTCTCTCCCTGAAAATCTCCTCAGGGTTCATCCTTCCTCCCACAAACATCGCCTTCCCACGTCACCTTGTCTCCCTGAACGCTCAGAAAATAGCGGGAAGCGCTTCGCGCGCTGTCGTTCGGCAAAACTATAATTGTTTAGGAATGCTGAGTTCGTGATGGGTATGAATAATTGATCCCGTCGTCTAATTCATAATCATTAGACCATGTTTAATACTTATAAGGTTGTTGACATTAAAAACAGGCAAAATAGGCCACCTTGAAAGGAGAGCCACGGTGATAAACTGTTGTCAACACATGTTTACTTAATAAGAGAGGAGTTTGTTTAGCTTTTTGTCGTCGTTTTATTTTCAAATCTACTTATCTTAGTTCCTTTATATAGGCCTACGTGTATTGACTTTAAAATGAAGTTTTCGAGCGCTAGCTGTTTTTATTCCTCTCCGCTCGCTCAGAATAGCGGACTCAAAGCGGAGTGTTTTCTGTGACTAGCTGAGTTGAGCTTTTATGTTGCTATCTGCAGGGGAGCAAACAGTAGCGCGAGAGCAGAAACAAGTCTGGAGTCTTTATATTTAATTCTATTAAATATTCATGAGGATTTCATTGTGTGTGATATGTCAAAGGGTGTTTATCTATTAGCATGAGGAGGCAAATATTTAAAACAACAAAGTTTCGGAGTGAATGCACAGCATAGCAAACCTACATGCATGTGGTCCTTGAAAAGTGTATTTCGTCAGAGAAAACGGGCCTGTGGAGCAGACTAAAAACCTGTATGCATTTATCAATTCACTATAATCAGAAATTAGCATGTGAACATGTTCAGTGTAGTTTCTACTAAAGGCAACCTTGGTAACTATCCGGTGATGCATTTTTCTTCAGGCGAATCTCTGTCAGGCCTTTCATGGCGGGAAAGGCCGCCCCGCGTGCCCCTGTCTCAACTGCCCTGGGGAACACGTCACATGTGAACAGGACGGCTGGTTTTGGTGCTAATAATTGCCATCTCCGGCAAACGCATGCACACGGTGATTAAATAAAAAAACTCGCTGAACCCAACTCATACCTCGGAGGCAAAACAACACGCTCCTTAGAGACTGAATCGTTGTGCCCTTCTTCGTGCGCTTTGTGATTTAGGGAGGCCCGAGATGTGGAAACACAACTTGCCTCATCTTAAGCTTATTAATTCTGCGGTGGGTTATCAAACGTGATCAGGAATTATAGATCCCTATATTTATGTGAGTATAAAACTCATAGAATACACATATATGGGCCAAAATGTGTCTACTCAGAGAAGGCCTTTAGACTCTTACGGACATGTAGCATATATATAATAAATACATAATAAAAATTAGTCAATGAATTGCTGGAAAGGGATTTATTTGTAATATATTGTTAGGCACTTATTTAAAACAAACCAGAGCTGTATGCATATTTAAAATTATTGATTAAAATTATTGAAATTATAGTTATAAACATTTGTGTATATATTGCAAGGGTTGGAAGGTGTTCAAAATAGGTATCCAGTATTTATTTTTATTTTTTTAGGTGTGTAGATGTGTGAATGTATGTATATTATAAGTGTTAATCAAAAGTAAGCAGGTTGATAGTTGGGTTGGTAGTTGTTGTTTTTTTTTTTATGGAAAAAAGCCAGGACCTTAAATGCAAATTAACATATGCTATTCTTTATGTACAAAGCATATTTTTCAGCACTTTGGCTATAATCATATTTTTGCAAAGTCTCTATTGATATAAACCAATAAATAAATATATTCTGTATATTCTACATGTGGATTCATATATATATATATAAAAAATAGGTTTACATATTTTTTATGTGATTTTACAAATTATTTTTTTTTTTGGTTGTTTTTGTTAGAGCTTAGAAATTTTGACAGAACCTGCTGCAAGAATTTTTATCCCCTGAATAGCTGGAGAAAGCACAAACACAAACATCCTATTAGACTATGAATTACTGGCTATGTTAATGTATGTAAGTGAAACATCACACTGTTTCCAATTAATATGTCATGCTGTGCGCGCTTCCATCTGCAGTCGCTCGTCCTATTAGTGGATTAATACCCACGCTCTATACCATCCCGATCATCAAGACACGGGTTAATTAAACATTTAAATACAAACATTCAGCAATCTTTTGTCCTCTGTAATTTATACCATCTATATGCTTTTATCCAAAACAAAAGGAGGGGCATATGTTTGCCTCAAACATACTAATTGGCACCATGCTGACTCGCTGAAGTGTATTGTGGAGAGGATGAGGAGGGCAGCTTGATTCACACTCTGATGTAGGCAGAAGGCAGAAAACATACTTTATGCAAGTATGTAAATACATAGTCCAATGCATTGCGATCTTGCTTTTATGTGGCAGTAACAAACCTCAAGGGTGGCGATAATGTTACCTTTAAATGTCACTAAATCAAAGTTCTTCTTCAGTGGTGCATTTCCCAAAAGCATTGTTAACCAACTGTGGTCGCAAGTTCCACCTTAGTTCCAATGAACATTCGCAAACAGCAGGGAAAAGTTGTATGGTTGGAAATGGGACTAAAGTAATAATCTGATATTAATTACTCTGCCACCTGTGTGACGTCATTAACTATATTTATGAACCAACGTGGTTCAAACGACGGATGTGCGACAAAGTTACTACGTTTTTGGGAAACAGTCGTGACTAGCTTGCTAGTTTCCCAAATATTGCACCGTACTATAGTGTTTAAACAACGTGTTACGTTGTTGTACTGGAAACGGGTGCTTTTCTCATACAACGACGTAACTCCCTGTTTAGCTACCATAGTACGATGCATCGTTGGAGAAACCTAGCTGGTCACGACCTTGGTAACATGGGCTGTGTCCGAAAAGACAATGACTTTAATGACTTTGCGGACGAAGGTACCTTAAAACTGATTTCGGACAGACTTCTGAAGCAGCGTAACGGTTTGATGATTCTACAGCAAAATAGAGCGAGTTTGGTGATAAAGTAATTTCTCGCTAGAAATGATATCCGAAGACGAAAGTGTTGATCAAAAACATACATTTACACACAAACTGAACACCAACTGCAACTTTCAGACGCCATCTTTATTTATTAGTTTAACTGTGACAGAATTGAAAGCACATGATTGTGGGATATCAAAAGCAGTGAAGGATACGTCTATGCTGCCTTCAAAAATCGATCAGATGAAGGTATCTCAGGAGACAGGAAGTGTTGCTAACTTTGGATTCGGATGTGTCTCGATGCCTTCCTACCTTGGAATGCAGCATTTTTAAGCTTTCGGACGCAGCCATCCCTTACGGAACAAAAAAATATAATGCGATATATTAGATAATACATTTCCATATTTGGGAAACCAGTGCTTATATTTTTCAATATACCGCAATATATGCATTGACCATGTATACTATATATTAATAAAAGATTTATAAATGAAGACAAAAATTGCATTACATGAAATATTCACAAAGTTTTATCCTTTTATTGTGTACATATATTGCACATGTTCCCATATAAATGTGAATCTATGTTCACACATTTATATATATATATGCACATTTTTACAGAATCTTCTAGATTTCTAGTTCCCAGCATTTTGCTTCTGACTGTTAAAGGAGAGCAAATGTTAAAATTCAGTGTGATTCGTGTGTTTTGGTAAATATTAATATAGGGGGACATCTGTTAGTGTTTAATCTTCTATTGTTTTGGAATTTAAAAGGTTTTCTGGTATGTCTGAGTTTTTGGGGTTACCGTTGTGCTGAAGAGTAGAGCCTGTGATTCGGTTGATGAAAGGCCATAGATTGTTTAGATTTTCATTACTATATTTTATAAGTAATTTTTATGTACTCCTCAGCATAGTGATAGTCTCTTGGCTAAGTACTTTAATACATGCAGGTGTGCTTTTGCCTTTGTTAACTAACTTGAAAATATGGAACATTTATAATGCAAATAATTATAAAATATAAGAAATATATTACATTATATATTCCTCTATACATGCCTGTTTATTATGCAAGAGCAAATATATCTGCAATATATTACACATGCAGTACCATGTCTGATCACACATATTAAGTGTATTACTGAATATAACATTACACAGATTGATATATTAGTAAATATATTGTCACATATTTTTCAATATATGAAAAGCGTCAATTCCTTATGTATTATTCAATATATTGTAATATATTATTCTGTATGTTCAAATATACTGTTATATCATTTAATATATTGATCATTCATATATTGGGAAATACATTTTCTTTTTGTAAGTGATGGTCGCACCTCTGTCGTTTGAACCACGGTGGTTCAACAATAGGAAATGACGTCACACACAGGTGATAGAATAATAACTTATGCTAATTAATCAATTCAAGATCGCAATTAATGTCAGATTATTATAGTTCATTAACACGAAACAGTTAATTATTTTTAAGCATGTTACACTCAAAAGGGTTATCAAAAGTGCGTTTCCACAGTTATGCCATAGAAACACCTCCTGATTTAAGTCCTGGCCGAGTTAAGCCAGGGACAAACCAAGCCAGGATATTTTTTAGCGTCGGCCAACTTAGTTTTTTCAATGTGTTCCGCACCGTTGGCTCTAGTCGGACGCTGTTGTTTTTTGGGGGGTTTTTTGGGCCGATTCAGAATCGACGTTGGGCCGTTGGTGAGAGAGAGAACTCTGATTGGCTTTTTAGTTGCACGAGAATGAAGGTCTGTTTTTTTTTCAACAAAAAATTGAATGCGTTTTTATGCGTTTTGGCCCGTTCGTTTACACGACAACAGCGTTTTTAGAGACTGAAAATGCAACGTTTTGAAAATGAGTTTCAAAGTGCAAGTTTTTGAAAACAGTCTCCGTGTAAACAACAAGAAATCGAATCTGTGAAGACGATGACATCATGCACATGCGTATTATGTGCTCTATCGTGTTTCATCGTCATCTAATGGCCTGACAGCAGTGTTTTTAGTCATTTTCGTGTGAATGGATGTGGAAAATTCAAAGAAAAACTTCTCAGTTTTAAGCATATCGTTGTTGTTGTGCAAATGTAAAAATATATTCATTGTATATTCAAATGTCTACAATAGTGTAAATGGGGGGGAGACATCAAATATATATCAAATGTAAAATATAGACAAATAGGCCAATATCTGCTTAAAAAGACTGTTATCTCCTTTACACGGAGGCACAGAAGACGCATGCTAGTTGACAGTCGCCTGAAGTGCTTTCGGTGTGTTAACGCACAGATTTTTTCCCCTGACACAGGCAACAACATAGTTGGCTTTCGTCAACGCTAGTTCTTTGGTGTCGGTTTGGTGTGTGCCTACCTTTAAACCTGTTCCTGGGGCAACATATTTGTTGATCCTGGAAAAAAATTCCTGTCCGAAAATGTAATGCTAACCATATCCCTACTAAACCTACCCCTACCTATAATTTATCCCTAAAATTCAGAGGGAAATGATAGGCTAATAACACAGATGTAGAAGCACCAAACCCTGGTTGTAAGTGTAACGTGAAGAACATTTTAAAGGGGTGGTTTACTGCTTGTTTTCTTTGCATGATTGTGTTTATGGGGTGCAATATAATATGTCTTCGTGTGTGTGTGTTTTTTTTTTAAAGCCTTATTTTTCATAAATTTCACCTTTATTGTAAGCCACTTTCTCCCCTGTCATTTGAACGACCGGTTGACTTCCTGATTCTATGAAACCATTCCCTCAGAAACAGGCAATGGGCTCAGACTGGTTAGTTGGGCTGGTGTGTTGCAATTGGCTAAACTGTGTAGCGCACGTTGTCCGGAAACTTCACACCCATTACCTTTACAGGCGAAAGTTGCATGTGTTTCAGTCAAATGTAAATAATGGTGTCAATACTGCGTATCAGCTTGAGCCAGAATCAGACCCAGAAAGCGGCAATGAAGAGAGTCAAGCAGAACCTCCCCACGGCTCTTACAAAACGTTTCTGAATGGTAAATTTTTGTATTATTATTATTATTCTATTCTTTTCTATTCTACTATTATTATATATGCATTTCGATACGCTGTTACTTGAAAATGCTACTGCTGCTTGTTTGCTTTGAGATACGGTTTTCTCCTGATTAAACATTTAATATAACTGAATAAATGACAGAGTAATACCGTTTTTTTAAGTTATTGTTTTATCGATATAATGAACAACCGTTTATCTATTCACAAAACTTAGTTTACTCAGTGTAT
>NW_027509192.1:13175000-13235000 GCF_051911475.1 Siphateles boraxobius | reverse complement strand
CATCTGGCCAAAACGTGTTTATTTCTGAAGTTCGAAACAGTTTGCCAAGGCGAATTTCTGGAACTGCCATTGGTCCATGGCGATGATGTAATAGGTAGGTGTGGCTCTGAGACTATTATAGTAGAAATTGACGTGTAATTCTCATTTAAAAGCAACACTGATGCTGTTTTCCATGTTTAATATTGTAAAGCTGTTTGGTTTAAAGCAGCCTATTGTATAAAGTGCTATGAATACAAATTGACTGGAGTGCCAAATTGCAGTGCAAACATCCATATCGCTGTGATCATGTTATTGAGAGGAAAGTGTGCAGCACATATTTACATGTTCATCTAAACGTCACTCAGAGCAGTGTTTGCGGCATCAGGATAATCGCTAACAGTAAACCACTTCAGTGGTATTTTGAACTTCTTTTTACCCCTAAACGAAAAACGGAAAAAAAACTTCGCTATGAGTATATCGGGGCCTTATCTGTCTGCCTAGGATTTAAGACAAGCTAGCATAGGTGCTAGAAGGTGCGAACTCTTCAGTATATGACTTAAGACTTTCCTACGACGACTGTATGTTCTTCAGGGTGTGGTCAAGTTGAAACTCTCACATAGCCAGACTTGTGATAGTCGAAATAAAGTTTCATCCAGTTTGCATCTTATTCTGGCAGAGAACAGCTCACTCAGATAGAAAGAGACATCAGGCTCATTGGAAAAACATGCCTCTAAAACTCAAATAAATTACCATTCTCAACATGTACAATTCACAGCCGTTTCCAACTGAAATGAACAGTAGTGGCAGTAAAACACCAACAACTTTATTTCTTTTCACACTAATTATGATTACCGGGGCAGATTATCGATTAACAAAGATTTGTTTTCACACTGTTTCTTTCTTTTACCATAGTGCATGATTTGTTAATGGATACATTTTCATATTTGGATCACCTAACCAGCTCCATATGTATGGATTTAGCACTATAGCTCACTTTGTACAGCATTGCACTTAGTTGATCAGTTACGAGTCCCATGAAACATGAGCCACAACACTCAATAAAAGAGCTCAAGACTTGTAGAAGCAAGCTGAAATGGTTTCTTCTGTGTTTTTCAAAATGTGTTTTTCCCCTCACGTTTGCTTTTGTTAACACTATCCGGTTAGGTTTAGGGTAGAGTTTAGTGTAAGTGGTACGTTATTTTCAAACACAATAGAGCCTTTTAGCGCCACTTACCGGACATTTAATTCCCGAACTGCCATGATATGTACAAAAAAGTAACAAAATGTTGCTACATTCATGTTCATCTGTTTCAGAGAAAACTGAACGCACTTAGCACCACTCATTGTACATTCACATTGAATGTGTCGCGAAACATGAAAGAACCAACATAAAGTCATTTTGCAGCATATTTTAAACAGTCAAAACAGTTTTCTCATGTCCATTTCCCCACAAACTGTACAGCATTGACAGTACTTTCGAAGCGAGTGGGAACTATGAAAAAATAAGATTAATAGGATTTAAAGACATATCATTCGGGTTGTTTATCCATGAGTTGTTTACCGAGTCTATCAGTGGTAGGAAGATGAGAAGGAGGGGGGGAACTCCCTTGGGAGACCACATGATGGGGTAATGGTAAACTGACTAATTCATCTTCCTCCTCAGCCTGGAATACAGGTTAAACATAACCCCACGTAAACAAATCTTCAAGTCCTCTTGTAAATATGATTGCGAATCCTAACATACTAAATTAAATGCACATAAAAATGCACTATATTGAAAAGCCGAGACCTGAGCCTACCCTGCTGGAAAAAAAACACTTTATAAACCAGCCAAATCTGGTTTGCTGGTTTTAGCTGGTCTCCCAGGTAAATAACTAGCTTCCGGCAGACGCTCGTACGCAAGTCGACTTACGTACGGCCGTCTGCCGGTAGCTAGTTATTTTAGTCTATAAAGTTTTAAATAATTATATTTTTCTTACATGAACGCATCGCTTCCCTTCAGAGGGCCTTTATTAACTCCCCCAGAGCCGCTTCGAGCACTTTTAACATGAATGGATGCGCTTTGATGGACTTTCAAAAAAATATATACCCATTGACCTCCATTATAAAGCTTGGAAGAGCCAGGAGATTTTTTAATATAACTCCGATTGTATTTGTCTGATAGAAGAATGTCATATACACCGAGGATGGTTCCAGGGTGAGTAAATCATGGGCTAATTTTCATTTTTGGGTGAACTTATCTTTAATAAGAATCAGTGTATATTTAATCAATACGGTAACGACTATGCAGTGTTTTATTTTTACATTTTATTATTTAGTGTCTGTATAGTAGGCTATTATTTTTAGTAGGCTATATAGTTTATTTCATTTAAGTATCTTTTTTTCTATTTGTCCTATTGTTTACTGACTGTTTCAACTCACTGTTGTTTGTTGACAGTGAAACTCCTCTGAAGGAAAAGATTAAGAGGTTGGGGGTCATTTTGGGTTTTTTATGAACGCACTGACGGGTCCCCCTGACAAAGTTTGCTTCGGGCTCCCAGAAATCTAGGACCCACACTGGCTAGTGTTCATTTCATTTCGGAAACATTCAGTGAATTGTATCTATAGGTATGTTTTTGGAAACACTATAGATGGAGAATCCTTATTCCAATGAGCCTTGTTGCTAGAAACTCATAGCAACACCCTGGCAACCACCTTTTCAACTTAACATTGTGCTGGTGGCTTTTGCATGGTTTTATTATTATGGGAACCTTTATTAATAACACAGAGTCATACAAAGTCCATAAATCACCAGCTGAAGATGAATATGGGAGCACGGCTAAATTAAATGGTATTTAGCCCTGTGCAAAGAACAGTCATAGATTTGCAAAGCAGACAGATGACTTAAGAGGGACCGGCATCCCAGAAGCCTTTGGGCTCTCCACTACAAGAGGTCAAAACCCTTGATGATCTGCATTAATACAAGGCCAAACGGCATAATAGTGCAAAAACTCATCATATTATACACCTTCTGTATTTTTTTTTTTCACCTGATCCACGTGAATGGAGATATGAGACTGTATTCCTTTAGGACGAGAGGGGGTGGTTCAGTAAAAGGGCCTCTAAGCTGCTGTCACACTTTGCTTAATTATGATTAACGATCATACCTAGAAGATTTTCTCTCTCCGGTGAGTTTAAATTCTTAAATTCTTGTTAGGAGGGGATGCCTTGTTTCAGCCCGGTGCTGTATGCGTTATGTAAAAGCTCGCAAATAAATGTGGGAATGTGCTGAGCATCCCTTCTAAAAGCATTCTGGTCATTTCCGTGATTAATTAATTAATCAATCAAATGAAACTGACAATGTGCTCAGTGGGTTTGGAAAATACATTCAGGTCAATCAGTCATGTGAAGTGAGTAACAGCACTGACAATAAATAATACAGGAATTAATTAATTAGTTACAATTGGCTGCATTTGTGTGACTTCTTAAGTTAGAAGTACATGATTCAGTGCTTTTTTTAAAAGAAAAAAACGAATAAGCCAGTAGCTTGATAAAGCGTGTGACTTCTGTAATCTGAATGAAAGCGGTACTGGAAGGCGAGGGGGGTCGCTTCACTTTCACCCCAAAGCCAGATTGTTATAAATGCAGTTTATGATCTTGCCATGACAGCTGTGAAGGGCAGAGATGGTAGAGGATGCAGTCAGGGCTTATTTCCTCTCCGTCTGCATGCATTATGGGATTGTTAATGACCCCGCATTATAATGGAGAGGCTCGGCACTGGGAACTCAGTGTGATCAGTATAACTGACTGTTTAGTGGATTGTGTTTATATTTGCACTCAATGTAGATAATATGCATGAATGCAGCTATATAATGCGGATTAGCAATGTGCTCATTGTTGTGCATTCTAAACCTATTTATTTTGTCAGCAACTTTTTTTGTGCCCAAATTTGTATTTCTGCTTTGCATTTTTTTCTTTTAAATTATAACAAGGTTGTGAAAGTAAAATTAGTTAACTAGAAATGAACAATCATTTTACTGTATGCATACATACAGTATGTATGTATGTATGTGTGTTTATTTATTTATTTGACCAACCTTATGAAATATTATATATTAATTATATTAAATATAACCTTATTAATATATACTTTTATGTTCTATGTATATTACATTGTTATAATATGTTATAATATAATATTTTATTTTAATATTTTATTTATTTACTTAATAATAATAATAATAATTATAATTTTGCTTTAACCAAGGTGATGAAATATTATAAAAATGTAACCTTATTAATATATAATTAATTTTTTTTTAAAATTTTTTTTAAAATGTGTGTGTGCGTGTGAGAGAATCATTAGCTATCTAGCTATCGTTTTTAGTATTATATTTACGTATTATATATCTGTGTGTGTGTGTGTGTGTGTGTGTGTGTGTGTGTGTGTGGGCATCTGTGTATTTTTTGTAATATAACGTAATATTTTTTTAATATATATGTAGTTTTATATAATTTAATTTTATGTTCATACAGAACCTCTAAATAAACAACACTGTACATGCTTCAAAGTCATTATGATAAATAATGTGTGTTAAAATATGGAGTTATATACAACAAAAACAATGCAAAGGCTGAGTAGTACTGCATTATGTTATTTTTATCACAGTTTTGTTCATTAAATAATTTTGATCAGAAAATGGTATAGTCTCTGTAACCCTCACCTTCAAAAGAAAAACGGGACTCCTGCAACACTGCAGTTGAACTGTCAGGCTGACTGACACTCTGAGAGGCCTTTATAAGTTTGGACAGTTTCTCCTCGGAGGTGAACAATACAGCCGGAGGAGCCCTGCTGTCAAGACATCCTCGTCCTTCCCCTCTCCCCTCTGCCATATGCTTTATAGCCAACAATAAAATATTTTAGTGCTAAATAAATTGGGATCGCTTTGAATTGCCGGCCCTATATATGTCAACGAAGACATACTGTTATTTTTTAGCAACCGCGTGGCCCGTAGTTTATCATAACGCAAGCAGCGTGACTCCGGACCGGTACACATCATTGGCTTTCCTTGCCTAGTTAGATGCTGAAGGTCAGAGTTCCTTAGGCTTTTATGGCTGTTTAACTTTGGAGAATTATCACATGTGAAGAGACGTGCTGATTTACGGCCCAGAGAGAGAGAGAGAGAGATGCTAGATGGAGACCATGGAGGGTTCAGAGGCCGAAAATGCAACTCTATGCACATTGACAGAGACTGTCATTAGTCAGTGTTAATATTTAATAGGTTTATCTGTAAAATGCTTGGGCTGTTTTTGCAACCAAATAGGTAAAAAAACGCCCCTGATTGCGACTTTTGGGTCTGACACACTTTACTCGCCTCTTGGCGAAGCTTGTGTAGATATTTAAATCTTTCTTCAATAAAAATGTTCTGCTGAAAATGGCAAGGTGACATTGAATCGCCATTTTGCTAATTGGGATTTTGCTGATTGGGCATGTTTTGTGCTGATGGGCATCGCCCTGGCTCTATTTTTGTACGCGGATCATCCTGAGACCTGTCAAACCTATAGAAACAGTGTGTACCAAAGGGAACTGTCTTACTAAGCAACCTATATGCGTACATAGCATTTCTGTAGGCGTAATTGCGACTTATCCCCAAAATATCCCGACTTTTGGAGGGCGTATAGCGAAAAGATTCACTATGAACCGAATAAATACATCACAGGGACTCAAGCCAAATAGAGCGTAATTTAAGAAAACATGATTTAATTATGGAAATGTTCAATTGGTTCGGTGCCAGGAAAAGTAAGTCTTTTAAGATGCCTCCCACAGAACTCTCTCTTGTCGGCATAATCAACACAATCTGCATAATTTACATTAGTTGCTTAAAAATGCTATGCTCTATCTGACTGAAAAAGTAAAGAAGTTTGTTTTTTCATGTTTGTGCCTATTAGCCACAAATTAATTAATCCGCTCTCCCAGAACCCAATTAGGCCACTAGCTATATTAATACATAACAGTTTTCCCAGTATGGAAATGAAGTACATGGGGAAGTGCTATTATTTTCACAAACATCTCCATATTTATGGTGCATGGTGGATGCAAACGGGCTGGCACGTGGGGTGTGCTTCTTTGACTTGCTTATTTTTTTAGGTACATATTTATTTGGAGAAGAAGGTATGGGCCAGATTTCTGTTTGCATGGCCAATCATTTGCTGCAGACTCTCCGTTCGTCCACAAGAGGGAGATTTGCTCTCTTCTAGCTGGAGTTTGAACGTCCCCATCTTACCTCATACTTCAGATATGCCTAAAATATGTTTCAAAACACTGAAATTATCAGGGAAAAGACAGCAGTCTTTGAAGGATAATATCAAACAGACTGAAACTCCGAAAGGAAGTTAAACTTAGCTGGGATCCTTTTCTCCTCCGGCTTAGCTCCCTCCTTTTCAATCATCCGCATTTCTCTTTCCATCCATCATGATGTTTTAAAATACTCCAGCTCTTTCTTTTGGGAATTGTTTGTTTTGTTGTTTGTAAACATGACGGAAGAGATGTGCTTTTTTCTAAAGCCGTGTGTTAAAGAGGCGCCCCAAAGAAGAATATACACAAGGTTGCCATGGCTGCCATTGATGTGCAAATGCCTTCATTTAAATATTCTTAAGAGGATCAGGTCAGATTACGCCAAAGTTTGACAGAGATAATTCGACGGCTTGTGTAACAGCTTTGTCCGCGGGGACGATCATTCATGGCACGTCGAACCACCTCAACGGCCCCTATATTTAATTAAGTTTACTTGGAGAAATGGAGTCTTATGAGAGTCTCCAGAATTTGGTGTACAATGAGGAAAAGGATCGATGTAATCTTAGCAACACTGCGCAAATGAGATCACATTGCTAATCTGTCTTGGTTTAGACTTAAATCTTTAAGTTGCGGAAGCCAAAGACATAAGTGGATTAAAAGCATGTTTGTATTCCCATATAATGGCGTTCGCCAATTTGGTGTTGATTACAAGACTGGGCCGCCTGATAAGCGTACAGTTTTCGATTGTTTCTTTCTCAAAACGCATTCATATTCGCTCTCCAACTTGCATTATGTGCAAACAAGGCATGGAGACCCCCTAGCATTCGGGACAAGCCGAGAGCGCTTAAATATTTATGCCCGAGCCTCTAGAGGCCTGCTATTAGTTGTGAGATGTTTTACTTTCTCCGACTGTCACAGGACTCTGGCGGCCATTAACAGGGGTGACACAGACCCCAGGGTCAAACATTTTGAGGCGACAAAAGGCCCTGATGGAATCACTCAGCGAGACCCAAATTACTTCTGTGTCATCGCTGAACAATATTTCCCTCCGAAAGCATTCCTCCCTCTGCTAATGCCGTGACCCTCTCCGCTGCATATGGAAATGATTATTTGTATATTGCACTAGGGGATGGAGATACCGAAAGGGCTTCACGGACAATGTTGCCGTTGATGTCGGGCCCCGACGGGGAAGAGCCACTCCCCTCCCCCTGTTTTGTTGTGCTTTGTGAGGCGCGCTGATAAAAACAGGTTGTAAATGAAGACGGGGAGTTGGGGACAAATACGTTAGGGTGGAGCGCTGAAGTTGGGAATCCAAACATACAAGACCTCACAGAGTTGGCGGGCAGTGCTGAGCAAAAGATACTGTGGGCAGCAATGCGGGGGAAAGTAGCTACATAAACAATGAAAAGTATTTGAATTGCAGTTGCAAAGAAAGCTATTTTTTTTTTGTGACGGGAAAGAGTTTTCTGTCACTTCCGGAATGCTGAGTGTGTGTGTATATATATATATTTCGTATTTTCGGTTTCGTATAAAGGAGATATTGATCAATTTCTTTTCAGGAAAATAATGAATTCGGACACAAAACAATTCATGACGTCATATACTGTGTATATATACTATGACAATGAGGGTGTATTGTAAAGGTTTCACATGTTTTATAATATATAAAATGTAATACCAAAATCAAAACAAAAAAAATTATGTGTGGCCCTTTCTCAGGTTAGTTTTTAATTTCTATTTCAGTTAAGGAAAATTTTTTTTTAAGGAAAACTTATTTGATCAATAAGTTATAAATGCATGTGTTTTGGTTTAACTCATCAAAATAACTTAAGCAAATTTCATCTTTGTTATAATAAGTTATACAAGATTCAACTAATTTTAAGTCAGTTTAATGTAATTTAAGTTGAAATTACTTAAACGTCCAAGTTGATTGGACTTAAAAATGTAAGGCAGCAACTTTTTTTACAGTGTAGTTTTCATTTGAATATTCTATAATGATTATAACACTAGTCAAAGCTCATTAATACATCACTACAATAAGTTTGGTTCATTATTTTCCTGTTTATCCCTGTAAAAGCTATACAAATAAAGGTGACTTGACATTTAAACCAATTTCACCAATTATAGCCTATCATATTATCACTACAGGATTTTCTTCAAAGCAAATTCGTAAAATCAACACGCATCTTGACTTCATCTTATCTCCAATTCATCTGATTCGGACTTCTCTAAACATGAACGCTCATCCCATTTCATCCTTTGACCGAATATTTTAAAAACGGCAGCTTAACCGCAGGACGTTGAGGAGCGAAGAAGGCCTCGAGCACAATCGGACGAACAGCAAACAGTGTCCAAAAAAGAGGGCTAAAGCCCAGAACACGCACGCAGGCTTGAAATCCCCTCTCAAACCTAAGTGGGTGGTCCTTTCACTGTAGGGTTGCTGAGTAGACGGCAGGCATTCGGAGGGAGGGCCGTGACGCCTCGCTCTTCAAACCCACTGCTCACCAAGGCAGCTCATGCGGCCACAGAATGATATTCACGCTACGCTGGTTTTATTCTGAGTCCGAGCGCTGGCAGCGGCCGATGAAATGACAGCCAGAGTTTGAGCCCCCTGAGGATTAAAATGATTCAAGAGAGAATGACTTGCGATTTGTGGGGGAAAGGAGCGTTTCCAGGGATTTGCTTTGAAACACCAACTAGCAAACTACTTGATAAACTGACGTGAATGGGATATAATGCCTATAAATATGCTCAAAAATAAAAAAAAGTGCACGAATCAAATAATGCAGCGTGTACGCCGCCATCTTTTATGAAATACGCCAAAATATACCTCTCGCTCTACTCCCGTCAACCTGGATCCATTTTAAGGCTGTAACATGGATGAGTAACCCGGTATAAGACAGATTTACAACACACTGTCACACTCTGCAGACCTTGCCATGACAAATAAAAGTATTTAAAAGAAAAAGGCAGAAAAGAGGTGAGAGAAGATTGACAGCTCACAGCTCTGTGCCAATGTGAGCACAGCTCGGCTTTGCAACGCAAGACATGAGGCGAGGTTGAAGTTCAAACAAATCTTGATATACTGACTAGGTGAGAGGGAAGAAATCTGACTTTCATAAGACAGGAGTTTTACAAACGCAACTCTTGCACTTTGTATCACATGCTGTCTCCAAGAGTGATTACAGGGGAAATGTGCAGTTTTTATATTAGTTTGTGTTGGTCTAAGATTACTTTACCCCATTGAGGGCTTTGTAGTCGATTTTTTCGGTCCATTAGCATCACCAGACAGGATCATTTCGAACAGGTTTCTCACCGTCTTCCATTGTTCGGTCAAACCGAGTTCCCCCCCAAAAGTGCGTTGTTGTTTGAGCCAATTCTGCTTTGACATTGCAGTATTATGATATTTTGTATGGCTATTTAAACTTTTTGGGGAAATAAACCTGTAAATTACTAACTTTTAGTCATCTCTGTATATATTAAAGGGACAGCTCACCCAAAAATGAAAAATTCTGTCATCATTTACTCACCCTCAAGTAGTTCCAAACCTGTGTGAGTTTCTTTCTTCTGTCACAAAAGAAGATATTTTAAACAAAGTTGGTATCCAGACAGTTTATGGCACCCATTGACTTCCATAGTCTTTTTTTTCCCCCTATGTAAGTCAATGGCTACCGTCAACTGTTCGATTACCAACATTCAAGTATTTTCTTTTGTGTTCAACAGAATAAAGATGTTCATACAGGTTTGGAAAAACATGAGGGTGTGTGTGACATTATTTTCATTTTGGGGTGAACTATCCCTTTAAGCTGGGATAGGAGATATTATTTTAACATTAAATTAACAATTTCTTAATTCAACTCTTTTTCAAAGCCCTTTTTTTTGGTCAAAGGTCATTAACACTTTACATCAGTGAGATTTTCAAAGCTAATTTCCCATTTCCATTTGACAGTTTTCAAATGGGTTCAGATGTGAGAAAACAGATTCTCACACCATTGGTTGTGCCAATGCTGCTTTGTCGGCACAATATTTTATTTGATTATTTAAACTTTTTTGGGAAATAAACCTATAAACGTCTTACTTTTAGAGTCAATATAGTATATATTAACATAAAAAAATGACACGATTCCCCTTTAAAAAAAATGTCAACTGTTTTTCACTATACTAATTTTGGTCAAAGGTCTTTAACTATAATGAAAGTTTTGTTTAAAGGGGAAGTACATACTTTCATTACCATTAGCTTCACCAAGTGTGATTGATTTCAAACTGGTTTCCCCTGTCTTCCATTGCTTGGATGAACAGATATATTTTTTAATGGATTCCCCTGTAGTTCCGCCTCAAACACAAGCCATTGCACTGTAAAAAAAAAAAAAAAAAAAAGATCAATAAGTTATGACAGCATATGTTTTTACATTACTTTAACTCATCAAAATAAGTTAAGCAATTTTCAACTTTATAAGTTTCACAAGATGCAACAATTTTTTTTAATCAGTTTGATGTCATTTAAGTTGAAATGACTTAAACATCCAAGTTGATTGTACTTTAAAAATTTGAGGGAGCAACTTTTGTTTACAGTGTGTGCTAATGCGGTTGTCAGATTGTTTAAACTGTTTGTGGCCCTACGTATTAATGTCTTATTAGTTGTCTTTCTAAGCTGGGATTGGAGATAGCCTCTATTTAAAAGTCTAAAAGAAATGACACGCTTCCCCTTTAAGAAAAATCATCAACAAAGTTTTGTTTACAGTTATAGTTTTGTTCAAAGGTCATTAACACTTTGCCACAATGAGAGGTTTTTTTTTTAAAGCTAATTGCTAACTGCAACTACTTGGTATAATGTAGTGTTTACTGTTCCGGTCAGTGTAGCAACTGGCGTGCCAAATCTTGATAGCTGTTTTATTTAGAGAACAGATCAAGACCCCTTGAAAATGCCAAAGTGTCAGAACGCGGGAATAATGGGCGGCCCGCACCTACCAGCAAAGCACATTAGAACTGTTTAAGTTGTCCCCCACAAAGTCACACATTTCAATTATTTCGAAGCGCTCGCCAATTAAAAGCTGCAAACGCGCCTTTTGAATGCAAACGAACACAATTAAAAGTGTTTCAGGAGTGTATTAGAGGAATCAGTTCTGAATTAGTTCTCTGAATACACAAGCCCCCCTCCGTTCTCATCTCCCGGGTCTTTCACTCTCCCAGAAGGACAGAAGCGGAGAGCTCTTTTTGAAGTCCGAGGAGGTTTTCTTTCTTTCTGCTTTCCCCTCTTTTTCTCCCTCGCCCTATCCTTCAGAAGGGAAAGAAGATTGAGTCAGCCTAATCTGCTACTTGTACATTTGAATGTGTGGTGAGAGGAGATGATCCCGGTCGCCTGATAATGGCCCAGGTGCAAAGACACTGGCCGTGGCTAACTTGTTCTCGGCGGGGGCCGTATATCACAGAGGGGCAGCCCACCCTTTGAAGATGCATGCCTGCTTTCAGGAGCTGATTTGTGGCCTGCGGAGGCCAGCGCTTTACAGCCCCGCCGGAGAAGAGCTCAAAAGAGTGAGCGGCCCCCCTCGCGGGGACATGGTGTTGCTCGAGAGCCCCTTCTTCAGATCGGCGGTCGCTGTCCTGGTTGTGACAGGTTTTAAAGTGTTTTAGATGTGGAGAGTAAGGAGTGAAACTTCTTGGGTGAACTTTTAGGTTTACCTGCTACTTTTTTTTTTTTTTGGTGTCCAGACATCCACTTGCCCCATAATAGAACCATTGGCTTTGTTTGCGGAAGTCATCGGCGGGGCCAAGAGAGGTGACTTTGTTTGACTTTGGTGACCCGGGGCGACAAAACAACAGACCCCTCTCTCTCTCTCTCTTTCTCTTCCACTTTGCTCCAGTGATTTATTTGTCCTCTGCAGTGCAACCTAATGAAGCCAAAGAAAAGAAATTAGCAGAGTGTTGCATAGGCCTCATTGACGGCGTCATTAAAGTAACCCGGTACAGGCTTACCCGCTCTGACAGACTGGCTCCTGCATTTTCCTCTGTTTGTTATTGAGATGGTTATTTACACTGGCCGTACATAGAGCTAGCTGGCTAACGGACAGGAGGCGCAGCAGTACCATACTTATTTGGCTGGATGACAACTGGAAGGTCCTCTGTGGAAAGTTTTGGCCCGCTCTGTAGCCACGTTATGAAAATGTTCAATAGCAATAGTTCTTGGATCGTAACCAGAGTTCAACCTTATTAGTCAAAGGTAAACTATGGATCTCATGGTTTCAATAAAGCAGAGTATAGAACTTGTTTTAAAAGTCAGTCATGGTAATAAAAAATAAGATTGGTACTTCTATGTGTGTATTCATATTTGGTGTATGGGAATGTGGTTTTATGTTTATAAGAATATATTTAGATGTATTGTAAATATATATTTATGTAGGTCACATTCCTGGGGAAAAATATGTTTTTGTTCTGTAAATAAATAAATAAATATCAATTTTAGATTATTATTATTATTATTATTATTATTAATTATAATAATAACAATAATCAAATTTTTACATTTGTTTTTATTTATTTACAGAACAAATAATAATTTTCCATGCACATTTTTAATTATTATTATTTATAAGTAATGAAACATCATAATAAAATATAGTTACATCCCTATGTATATTGTTCTGTAAAAAAATTGTGCAATAATAATATATAATAATATATATAATAATATATATAATAATATATATATATATATATATATATATATATATATATATATTATTGCACAGAAAAGAACATAAAGAAAATATAGACCATATATTTTTATTTTTATTAATAATAATTATTATTATTTATTTAATTACATTATTATTATTTTTATTTTGTTTTCAAATTCATTTTATTATGTCACAAGCATGTCATTTAATATGACTTGTATCTTAAATTGCACAAAAAAAAAATTTCTACAAAATTGCTGCTAAATAACCTTATAACCTTACTACACTTCTTATTACTATAGTAGAACCGTGGTAAAAGACCCCCTCAAACTCAGATTAGAGATGTTACAAAAGTTATTAATTCGATGTAGGTCCATCAACCTTTTACATTGTGTTACATTCTGTGTACATAATGTTAAATCCTACATGGCCGATTTCCACCAAAACTCCCGCAGAAGTATTCAGCCTTGTGCGTTGTCAATGCAGTGCTTTTTGAAGAAGGTCATAGAGGCAGTTATCCAGTCAATCCGGTCAATCCAATCCTAAACAGGAGCTGTGAGTTATGCCTCGCCCTGCGGTGAAGCTCTGAACTGAATGTGTAGAAACTTGTGCTTATGTTAATTCCATAAAGAAGGGTGAGACTTTTGAAGATCGGATCGGTATCACAAGTTGGGAAAGAGACTGAAATGAGTATCCACAAACTCCAGATAAATTATTCATGCATTAATACGGATGAGGTCCACACAAAGTGAATTGCTTCCGGAAATGCATTTCTCCTTTTAATGGTTTATTAAAAACTATACGCTTTTTCTCAATTTCATCATATTTCATCATTCTACGCATTTGCAAATTAATTAAAACGACCTACATTCTTGTTACGATTGGGCAAGGAAAATGCTCCTTGGAGAACTTTGTGACTTTGGGATTGTGTTGGCAGCGTATCATTGCTGTTGACTTCAGAAACGCGCCATTTTTGTATATTAAAGCTTCATTAGCATCTACATGTGTAAACAGATACTGTAACTAACACACATTACCCGAAGGCTCATGGTCATGAGGAGAATATGAAAAATATACCAATGCAATATGTGTTTTATATGTGCATAGACCTGCTATTTTATTATTTTCATTGTTATTTTTACTTGATGTTCTAGAATAACTCACAGAATAAGTTCACTATAACTTATGTATTCTAACATCTGATGTAGTCTTAAAAATAGCTTCAATCTAATAAAATAACTCTTACCAGCCATTTTCTTTAATCTAAAGTCCTTAAGTTCCTTAAGAGAATATTCAGTACAAGTTAAGTTCAATCGACAGCATTTGCGGCATAATATTGATTACAGCAAAGGAATTTTGACTCCTATTGTTTTGCTTGGGCCAAATCTTTGGAGGATTTAAAAAAGAACAAATTTGAAAGTTGTTAAACTGGATATAACTTTACATATAAAAGGTTAGTAAGTAAATTATTTCTCGCAATTCTGAGTTTGTTTTGAATAATAATAAATATTAATTCCAATTGCGAGATTATATCTCCAAATTCCGAGTTAATTTTCCGCAATTCTGAGTTTATATCTCATAATTCTGCAGAGGTGGACAGTAACAAAGTGCATTTACTTGAGTACTGTACTTAAGTACACTTTTTGACTATCTGTACTTTACTTGAGTATTATTTTTTTCTGGAAACCTTTTACTTTAACTTCACTACATTTGAAAGACAAATATCGTCCATTTTATCGTCCATCGTCCTACATTTCTGTCGAGGTCCATGAGTAGAAGGTAGTAACGTCAGTCAGGGGAGGATTTTGGTAGCAGGGGTTGCATTTTGGTTGGAAATGAAAGTCGGGTTGATGTCAGAACCCGACGTAGAAATAATTTTGATATTGATCTGAGTGTAGGTAGACAGGCATAGATTCAGAGGGATAAGGTACTGTAAGTACTATATACAACAATGCAACAATAATAAAACAATGCACTGACATTTACTTTTTACTTTTGATACTTAAATACTTTTAAAAACGAGTACTTTTACTTAAGGAAAAATCGGTCTTTACAACTTTTACTTGTAACGGAGTAATATTTGACCAGTAGTATCTGTACTTTCACTCAAATAAGGATGTTGTGTACTTTGTGCACCTCTGCAAATCTGAGTTAATTTCCCACAATTCCGAGTTTATATCTCGCAATGACGAGTTTATATCTTACAATACTGCGATTATTTCTTGCAATATCGAGTTTATATCTTACAATTCTGATTTTATTTCTCGCAGTTTGAAGTTTATATCTCGCAATTCTGAGTTTATTTCTCACAATTCCGAAGTTTACATCTCCCAATTCTGAGTTTATTTCTCTCACACCTGAGTTTATATCTCGCAATTCTGATTTTATTTCTTTCAATTGCTAGTCTATATCTCGCAATTCTGAGTTTGTTCTGAATAATAATAAATATTAATTCCAAAAATTCCAATTGCGAGTTTATATCGCACAATTCTGAGTTTATATCTAAACTCGGAATTGCGTGAAAATTGTGAGAAATAAACTCTTAATTGCGAGGTATACATTTTTTATCACGGCTTATAAACTCTGAATTGCTAGAAATAAAGTCAGAATTAAAAAGTGTCTCCCATAATTGTCAGATATAAAACAGAAAAAAGTCTGAATTGAGAGATAAAAAGTCACAGTTACCATTTTTATTTGTTCCATACAATGTTCTGGCGATTGCATTTAACTTGCGATTGTACTGAACCTAGATTTTTCCTTTAGCTTCAAAACATTGAAGAGCTCGATTGTCCATTCCAGGACAAGCGGTTTTCCCAGAGGAACCGGTTTCCGTGTATTACACATATCACTGATCCAAGGACAGCCGCTGACTTCCTCAGAATCAGAATTAATTACCCGCTTTGCACGGGAAGCGGGGTTGAGAGTTGAGATCTTTAGAAGTCTGGTCTTTCTTCCCAAACTGCCCCATGGACTTGCAGATGGTTTCGGTGAGTGGCTCTTTCCCGTGGAGAGTAATCTCACCGGGGACTCTGGCACAGCGTTAGGCTGCACCAATACAGTCTCCATTCGCAGACGTTTCAAAACAGCCATGGGGGAGGTTAGTGACTTAACATAAATTAGACCACCAGGGAACGTGGAGATCTTGCTCTGAAGAAGAGAAATATTGAGAGAAAATGCGACATGAGGAAAGCTTTCGGATCCGGTCTATGTGGACAGGCTGTTATAAGGAAGGTTGTAGGTTCGATTACAATGGGATAATAATGTCTGTCAAGAGAATAAATGTAAATGGGTCAATGACAAATAAGAGTAAAAGAAAATGTTTAGTTTAATACACATATACCAAGTGTACTCTTTGTATTCAAGCTGGTTTCAAATTGGTTTGAAAATTTTAAAGATTTCAATTTAATGACTCAGAAAATGTGTTGTAACCTGGTAGTAAAAAAGTAATATATTTTACTTACAACTTGATTATATGTTAGTCTATACTTTTTTATGTAAACATTTTTTAAAGGTAAATACCTTTTTTTTTTTACAAATATAAATTTTTAATTCATAAATATAAGCAGCTTTTGGGGGAGTCGCACCGCATGACATTTTACAACCTAAACTGACTTTGCCCTGTAATATGGGCATTGTCACTGCATTAATTAAAGTTTGTATGTATATTTGAATGAATTAATCAATTTGACCTAAATTTGAATCAATCTCCTGTGCCTCTGCACTCCATATCAAGTACAAATATAATCATATCATATAAAATCATATATTAAATACACATGCTTACACAGATATGCTTCAGAAGGATGATTAATATGGGTTTTTAATGATTGATGATTAATAATTGATTGTAACTCTAGCATTGAAAACGTGCATTTGTTACCTTAAGGAGCCCCCTGACCCCTAAAAATAAGTTTGTTCAGTCATTTTAAATGGTATATGTAACTGACAAACTGATTTTGTTCATCTAGCTTAACTGGTAGAGTGTCTCGCTAGCAATGCCAAGGTCACAGGTTCGAATCCCAGGGAATGCACATACTGATAAAAATGTAAACCTTGTCTCTCAAATGCCAGATTTAGCAATCCATCAAAGTGTTTTGAAATGATTTAATATCAGTAGCTCATCCACACCTGGTTACACTGTACGATATTTCTATGCCAGCCATGAACAGATGCGATTCTTCTGTCACCTAAAGACGGGATTAATGACGCTCTGTTTGTTATTTTGTTTGTTTGTTAATAGCTGGACCTCGGCCGTGTTTGCAGTGAGGCGCTGATGAGAGTCGCTGACTCTGAAGAGGACACTTCAAGTGTGATTAACAGTGGAGGAACGCGGAGAGCTGCTAATTAACCCTGCATTGTGCTCGGCCGACAAAGAGACAAAAGAACAAAGTCGAATTTGAATGCGGCAGATTATCACGATAACAAAAGACAAAGTAGTGGATCGTGCTCTTGACGGGGAATTTTCACACTGATCGTCACAACATGGGATTGGATCAAAGACCGATGGAGTTACATTAGCGGGACAATGGGGCCTTGTTATTCGACAACAAGAGGCATCCATCTGCATGTCACAAGGGCCCATTTTAGTCAACTATCAGCTTCCTCTGCTGTTGAATACAGTGTGGTAGATTTGAAACGTACAACGATGAAGCCCAGGGGCTGATGGATGTTTCTTAGCAGTTGATGGATCTCGTATGTTACCACAGAGGTTTCAATTGGTTTTGCTTCAGGACCCAGATCAAGTGGCGACCCAGTGTAACAAAAAATTATAAATATTACTACCGTATGCTAAAGTAATAATATAACTTCAACCTTTTCTTTCTGTCACAAAATATATATTTTTTGTCCATAGTCATTGGAGTCCAGTGTTTTTTTGGACTCCATTTACTTTCATTGATTAGAAAAAAACAGTGAAACATTCTTCAAAATAACTTTTTTTCCCCCTGTTCCGCAGAATCATACAGGTTTGTAAAAAACATGAGTGCAAGTAAATGGGTCAACTATCCCTTAAAGTGTGTTCAAAACAGAAATATTCTAATAAAATAATAGAAAAATATTATGAGATGCGAAAAGATGAGTTTTTTTCTCTTTAGTTTTGAAGCCAAAATATGAGAAATTTAAAAAAATTTTTTTTGAAGACTGTACACATCCAATCTTGGGCGGGTGCTTGGACAGGCTTGATGAAGACTCTGTTTGGTTGAAACGTTGCAATATATTAAAGGTCTAATGGGAGCAGTGTGGCTTTTTGCCATTTCTTTAAAATATGGAGGAAAAAAGTTTACATGAAAGGAGAAATCATAATGTGCAAAAATCTAGGTTTAACAATCTTAAATACAATCTTAAATTACCAATCTTAAATCTGTGTGTGTATATGTATATATATATATATATATATATATATATATATATATATATATATATATATATATATATGTATATATATATATATATATATATATATATATATATATATATATATATACACACACACACACACACACATAGTTGTTGGTCTTATGCATGGTTTTCAACACATGAGATGCAACCTGTTAGCATTTTTATTTAGAATAGTTTCTTCGCAACTGTTCGCACCTCCATTTAACAACTTTTTACCACATTCATTCTTTTTAGTTTAGAAGCAGTTAGATTCTCCAATCCAACAGACCTTTCCAGCAAGCAATTACCAGTGTGTGTAATGAATCGCTGGGGCTCCATTGGTGCCGTGACCCGGTACAAAGAAAGAAGAGAAATACCAAGAGAGAAAAGGATACAGAGACGGCTGCTGTCAAGGCACACACCTCTGTCCCGTGGCTGTCTTTCTAGCCACTGCACTCCTGAACCCAACCCCCACTCCATTTCCCCCCCCGACACCCCGCCACTAATCAGCATCACCGCTTCTCGCCCCTGGACGTAGCCCTCAGCTCTCCCACACCTACGCTGCCCCGCCGGCCTTTGAAGTGGTCGCGCGGGGTGTGACTCACTCCAGCAGAATCACAGATAAGATCTGTGGTGATAGATTAGCTTGTCGCAGCAGGGGAAATAGCAAGGATACTAAAAATCCACAGAGGCTGTTACTGTCCTAACATATTTAACACCTTGCAGTGAAGACCCTTCAGCACCCAAACACCCAAGTGCTGAATCTGCTACATCCCATCATTAAAAGGAGATGTTTATGTTTGCGGTTAAATGGGTTTTGACAGAAAGAGAGAGAGAGAAGAAGAGAGAGAAAGGTTAAGCTTTTTATATTATATTATATTATATTATATTGAATTATATTATTAGCCTAAATTATATTATGCAAATCTATGTTAATAGTTTATAGACTGGAAAAAATGTTTTTTTTCATAAATTTAAATATAGTTGTATATTATTATTATTATTATTATTATTATTAATAATAATAAATATATTTTTAATTCATAATATAATTAAAATAGGCCCATAATTAATCTGGTTATAGGAATCTAGGCCTGTGTAAGATACATTATTAATCAAAAATATTTACCAATAATTCTGAAAGCTCCTTCCAATATGTAACATACTGCAACTATTTAATGATTAATTAATTAATTAATTAATTAACATACATATCATCAATTATGCCCGTAACTTACTTAATGTTAGTGTTATCTATGTATTTAAAATATATTATTGTCTTTTTAGGGGCTTTTAAATTAAATGTAAACAGTAGAACATTATGAAACACAAAATTCATTACTATAAATATATATATATATATATATATATATATATATATAGACATATATATATATATATATATATATATAGAGAGAGAGAGAGAGAGAGAGAGAGAGAGAGAGAGAGAGAGAGAGAGAGAGAGGGTGAGGGAGAGAGAGCGAGAGAGAGTTGTTATATATATAACATATGTCATATATATAACGTTATATATATATATATATGTGTGTGTGTGTATAGAAACAACTACTTTCGTGTGTGTGTGTGTTTCGTGTGTAAACTTGATATTACTGTGGCAACATTCCCCAACTTGACATTTATGGAAAATACATTTGTACTGAGAACATAGTTTTTGGTTAAAATCTTAATGGCATAATAAAACCTTGCTCCAATATATCGTAGTGTGGTTTCAGTTTGTTCACTTGTTCACCATCAAATATCTATTATAAAAATATGATGATTTTGGTTTTGAGGATTCAATATAATATTGAAATACATCCTAAATTAAGACTGTATTCCACAATATAAAAACTCTATGTCAAAAGAGGTCATATACCTAAATTTAACCCAACTATACCTAAATTATCCTCAACGATCTCACTGCACAGACACGCTCGGTTTCATAACCGCAATAACCTGGAGTCTCTCCCAATTGTCCTCCAAAAACAAACTGTGCTGAATAACATTGCCAAGCCTCATGCATTCTCCAACTTGTGTCAAAACCAAGCATCACGGGCTGTTGGCCGGAATCAGCCGAAGATGAGGGGAGTAATGTTTGGAGAAAGCGCTCTGGCCTCGGATTGGCGGCGTGGAAGGCCGAGGCCCAGACTGACAGACACGAAGCCTGAAGCGTGATGAATAGGAGGAGGAAAAACTCACGCTGGGCTCTGTCTGAACTTGCACAGCCCTGCAGAGTCTGGAGGCTTCGGCGTGCCTTCACTCCGTAATGGAGGCTTTTTGTTAGATGTTCCTAGTGTCAGAACATATGTTAATTTATGGGTTTTCTTATTGAACATGGGAACAACAATCCTCAAAGCTCTTCACAACATCTGGGGATTCAATATGGAGTCCTGCAGCAAACTATTCCTACAGCTAATATTGCAACATTTCACAGTGGATATAATTAAAATCACCATGAGGTGACACGCTGTGATAAATGAGGTGCAATGCAGTGAATTCAAACAAATGTGCTTTTGAGACTGCTGTTCTGTTGACCTCTTGAACTGGTAAGACAGGACAGCCTCCGTTCAGGTGAAAGTAGAGACCTTTAAAAAACTAAGATCCCGGCTAATGGTTCCTGTTATCACCTTCCTGAGACAATACGCATCCTTATCTTGAATAACAATTAGGAACTCTTTTACTGCCCCTGCTATGCTAAGTTACTGCATTGACACAAACAGGGAGGAAATGAGTTTAACATCTTAAGAGATGAGGTGCACCTGAATTGAGAAAACTCCGATAATATCTGTCGGGATTCTAGAAAATTGGCTAATAATGGTTTAGCAAGTTGAAAAACATTTGATTAATCAATGTGAAACAAACATATTTGACCACTGAATGCTGCCACTGACCAGTCAGAAGCATATAATCATCATGCGAATATAAGAAACATCAAACATAAATAAAAGTAAATAAGTATATGTGTGTATATACAGTGCCCAGCATAAGTGAACACACCCATGCTAAAGTTGACTAAAAAGAGGAATAAAAAAATAATCTTCTGGAAATTGATCTTAATGCCTTAATTTTAAAAATGAGGAAACATCCAACCTTTAAGGACACCAATTTTCTTTGTTAATGAATAATGTATCGCAAATAATTAAGTGTTCTTCCTTAAAATACAGGTTGCATAAGTCAGGACACCCCTATGTTAAAAAAGCAATTAAAATATAAAAAAAAGCCCCACATCATCACATTCCCTTCACCATACCTAGAGATTGGCATGGTGTTATGTCAGTTAGGCTAATAGCTGGTATGATTTGCATTGAGAGATGATCTTATGAAAAGGTCCCCCTTGCCAATCTCTAGGTATGGTGAAGGGAATGTGATAATGTGGGGCTTTTTTAATTCCAAAGGCCAAGAGAACTTTATCAGGATGCATACTGCATAGTATCCTGGATCCATGAAATAACTGGCCTTTAAAAATAAAAATCTGCCTGCCTCTATGGGACTTTAACATAGGGGTGTCCTGACTTACGCAACCTGTATTTTAAAGAAGAACATTTAGGCTACGTTCACACTGCAGGCTGAAACGACCCAAAGCCGATTTTTTTGCCCCTATGCAACCTGTATCTGATCTTTTCATGAAAGTCTGAACGACACAGATCCAAACTTTTCAAATGCGACCCAGGCCACTTGGGTATGTGGTCCAAATCCGATATGTATACGATCTTTTGAAGTGCGACGTCAATCTGAACGGCCAGGTCACACGTCCTAAGACCCGCACGTCATTGATATGCGACAAACGTCATAATTCTGCATTGAAGTAGGCGGAAATGAGAAGATAAACAACAACAATGGCGGACGATGCTGAGACCAGTCAATGGAAGGGAAGCGAGGTTTCTGATTTAATTAATATTTGGGGGGACAGCTCTATTCAGGCCATGTTTAGCTACTTCCGCAAACAACAAGTGACGACGTTGACCGTTGAGTACTCTTCTGCGCATGCGGGTCACTTCTGGGTCATTTCACGTTCACGTTCACACAGGAGATCACAAAAGGTCGCATTTAATTGGAAATGTGAACTGCCTTGCAAAAAAATCGGATTTTTAAAAAAAATCGGAATTGAACATTAAGCCCCTGCAGTGTGAACGAGGCCTATTTAATTATGATACATTATTCATTCACAAAGAAAATTGGTGTCCTTTAAGGTTGGATTGGTTTTTAATTAAGGCATTTAGATCAATTTCCAAAAGATGATTTTTTTATACCTCTTTTTAGTCAACATTATCATGGGTGTGTTCACTTATGCTAGGCACTGTATATACACTCACCTAAAGGATTATTAGGAACACCATACTAATACTGTGTTTGACCCCCTTTCGCCTTCATAACTGCCTTAATTCTACGTGGCATTGATTCAACAAGGTGCTGAAAGCATTCTTTAGAAATGTTGGCCCATATTGATAGGATAGCATCTTGCAGTTGATGGAGATTTGTGGGATGCACATCCAGAGCACGAAGCTTCCGTTCCACCACATCCCAAAGATGCTCTATTGCGTTGAGATCTGGTGACTGTGGGGGCCATTTTAGTACAGTGAACTCATTGTCATGTCCAAGAAACCAATTTGAAATGATTCGAGCTTTGTGACATGGCGCATTATCCTGCTGGAAGTAGCTATCAGAGGATGGGTACATGGTGGCCATAAAGGGATGGACATGGTCAGAAACAATGCTCAGGTAGGCCGTGGCATTTAAACGATGCCCAATTGGCACTAAGGGGCCTAAAGTGTGCCAAGAAAACATCCCCCACACCATTACACCACCACCACCAGCCTGCACAGTGGTAACAAGGCATGATGGATCCATGTTCTCATTCGGTTTATGCCAAATTCTGACTCTACCATCTTTATGTCTCAACAGAAATCGAGACAACATTTTTCCAGTCTTCAACTGGCCAATTTTGGTGAGCTCTTGCCAATTGTAGCCTCTTTTTCCTATTTGTAGTGGAGATGAGTGGTACCCGGTGGGGTCTTCTGCTGTTGTAGCCGATCCGTCTCAAAGTTGTGCGTGTTGTGGCTTCACAAATGCTTTGCTGCATACCTTGGTTGTAACGAGTGGATATTTCAGTCAAAGTTTCTCTTCCATCAGCTTGAATCAGTCAGCCCATTCTCCTCTGACCTCTAGCATCAACAAGGCATTTTTGCCCACAGGACTGCCGCATACTGGATGTTTTTCCCTTTTCACACCATTCTTTGTAAACCCTAGAAATGGTTGAGCGTGAAAATCCCAGTAACTGAGCAGATTGTGAAATACTTAGACTGGCACCAACAACCATGCCATGCTCAAAATTGCTTAAATCACCTTTCTTTCCCATTCTGACATTCAGTTTGGAGTTCAGGAGAGTGTATTGACCAGGACTACTGTGCAAATCTATGTAACATTATATATATTATGTAAACAAAAATATGTATGTTATTATGTTAGATGTGATTAATCGATTAGACTGCACTAATATAATGTCATATAATATAAACATTTTATTATTTATCCAAATAATTGTATTATTTATTTGTTTTGTTTTATTTTTTATTTATTGTTTATTCAAAAAAAAATTTTTTTACAAATAAACACTGAATATAAATAATAATAATATATGATAGACAGACAGAAAGAAAGACAGAGAGACAGATAGAAATCAATGTTTTGTTTCCAAGTTCTTTTGTAATATATTTTCATTAGTTGCCTTATAAATATTTACTTTTCTTTCTAATTCTCTAGGAATCCAGGCCTGCCCCACATTCAGCTCATATCCGCAGCAGAGTAGAACATGTGCAACGCCTCCCACAGACATAATTTGTTTCACAGTTACTGCCCAGCAGCATGAATCATATGTTGACATTCTAATTTCATGCACACAAGGGTGTTCAACCCCAACCCCACTGTCTCTGGTGTCCATCGTACCTGGAGACAAGCGTCTGAGACCAGCCTGACCCCCACTGGAGGGGTCCACTGAGTCTCTGAATCTTGTGTTAGAATCAGTTTATTTACATCTTCCCAACATAAAAGTATGTGACAGTGACATCAGATTGGATTAAGAGTTAAATCTGTTTTGATCGAGTATGGCAGTTTTATGTGTAAAGGACCAAAATGTTTTGTTTGTTTTTCTTCATTTCATGATGCTATTTTTTTTATTATACAATTGTATTTATTTATTTACACAGCAGAGTTATTTATTTATGCAATATAATTATTTATGCACTATTATTTATTTATGTATATTTAATGATGTTATTTATTTGTATGCAAGTTTATTTATTATTTTCATCTAATGTTATTTATATATTTATCATTTATTTATTTAGGCAATACAAAATAGTTCACGCTATTTATTCATTTAAGAAATATATTATTTATTTTTTTATTTATCCATTCATTCATCTAATGATGTTATTTTTATTTTTTATTTATTATTCAATTTTATTTATTTACACAACAGAATCCGCGTTATTTATTTAGCCTATGCAAGATTATTATTTACGCAAATATGCAATATTATTGGTCTATAATCTATGGATTATATGATGCTATTTATTTCATGCAATTGTATTTATACAAAAGAGTTCACGGTTTTATTTATTTCTTTGTGCAATATCATTTATTTATTCTTTTAATCTAATGCTATTTGTGTATTTACCATTATGCAATAGTATTTATTTATTTACACAAAAAAGGTCGCGTTATTAATTTATTTACACAACAAAGGGCGCGTTATTTATTCAATAGTTTATAAATCCTTCCATTTGTGCCTCCTTGCACCTCCACTATAACAATGGGTCAGGCATAGGAGTGCCAACCTCAGCTAAGCATGCACTGAGTGCATAAATATATTTGTTTATTGCAGTTGTTTTTAGTAAAAATCAACGTGTGGCTGCAAAGTAGAAAGAAAAATAGCCATCAGCAAAGCATAAACACACATCCGTTCCTCCTTCAGCGATGCGTTTTTGTCACATTTGCAGAGTAAACTGGATGCAACTTTTGCTTAGCGTCGATTAATTTTCACGCTTTTACAAACAGCATCTTGACAGCCCATAATATGAGTGGAAACATGAGGAGTGCGGAGCTGAACCAAACTCTGGCCCCATTCTGTCAGTATTACAGACCATCGGAGAACTTCAGGTAAAAGGAAGCTATTGCAGATGAGACTAACGAAGAAATTGTGTTTCTGCACCGGTTTGTGTAAAGAAGACGTTACAAAGCCTTGATTTGATTTACAACCTGTCAGTTTAACCCCTTGTGATATAAAATGATTGGTTTAACGAACTGTTTGGCGCTATCAATCTTGACACAACAACACCGTGTTTACTCGTACCTTTGCTTGACTGTCTGAGTCCAAGTTCCCTTGTCATCCTGCAAAACAAATGAAGTCATTCGAGTTCAGCAAAAAGCCAAGAATCAACCAAAGTTCTGTCAAACGGATTTGACTTATTGCTCGACAATAAACAACCGTCCACTGTCCATTTCATCTCTCTCCACTGGAGGTTAAGTCGAGTTTATTACTGACGCCTCGGTCGGCTTGCATTAAGCAAATCATAAATTATGCATGCTAATTACCTTGGGCTCCCACTGTAATGAATTCTTTTAATTAAACTAGCACATTGTGGTTTTGCGTGGCTCGCTCTATATTTTATCCCCCCCGCCTATGACCTTCTTCTTCCAGGAGTGGATCATGTAGGCTACCATGAGATGGATCGTTTTGTCTTTGCTTACACAAGAGAGTTCACGTTGGTGTTAATGAACAGAGAAAGCCCTCTCTACGACAACAGAGGCTGAAATCACAACATGCTTTTCAGCATATAATGTGGAAACGACTTGCCTGACTGTTGATTTGAGAAGGACAGACAAACGTTAGGTGTTCAGAGATCACGTGACATGGACATGCGTGGAAATGTAGTGCACGACTGCATCAGACACAAAACTTCACAATGTGTGTTTGATGTGAATAAACGCTTTGTGAAAGGTAAGGGTGCTGGGACTGTGTCTCTAAAAAAATGCTGGGTTGTTTCAACTCATGTTTGGGTCAAATATGGACAACCCAACCGCTGGTTTAATCTTTTTTTATTACATTTTGTATGGGATCTGTCCATATTCGACCCAAACATTGAAACAACCCATCATGTTTAGAGTTCTTAGAACCATACAATTAGGCTACACTATTTTATTGGCCAGTCATATAATAACTAAAAATGCTGGGTTGTTTCAACCCATTTTTGGGTCAAATATGGACTAAACAAACCGTTGGTTTAATTTTTTTTATTCGATGTTTGGGTTTGTCCATATTTGACCCAAACATGGTTAGAAACAACCCAGCATTTTTGCCGTAATTAGTTAATTAATAAATTATGATTTGGAATTATATATAAACTTAACTTGTTTAGCAATGCTGGTTGTATGTTATGTATTTTAAAAAAAAGTAAAATAAATAGGGACTACAATAATAAGCGACTGAAAAAGTTTTTAAAGTACAAAAATGAAAAATATTTTTGGACATTTTAAACATCTGTTGATGTATCCCCTTTATCCTCTTTAAATTAATGCATAAAAAAATCATATTTGGACTTTTTTTTCTTCTGTAAAACGTTTCTGATTATTTTTAAATAAAATTTTGTTTACATCTGTAAAACATGCCTATTTCTGTTGTTAAATAAAACGAATAAATACAATTAAACAATTTTGTAAGTACATTTTGCTCTGTAAAAAATTTATATTGATTTTTCTATTTGGATCCTTTATATCCCTGGTTTAAGCAAATTATATTTCTTCTTTTAAAAACTAAACATACACTTCTGTCGGTATGATAACCTAGAGTAAACATCAATGCAACACAATGTCAAACCCCGAAAAGGAAAGTAAAAAGAAAAGCCAAAAAAAGGGAAGGGTGAAAAAAAAACTTGCAGTGTTGTGCAAACAGTCTCTCAGGGGGAGGGGTTGGATTTAAATTCCAAAGGGGTCCCAGAACTCGTTTCCTAGTCCCCCAGTCAGCTATGTGTTTGTGAGAAATCGGCCTTTTTGTCTTTCTGAAAAAAGACTAAATCTACATCGGTGGCCCAGTCTAAGTTTGCAATTCTTTGCACTTTCTATTCAAGTGAATGAGGGTGAATGAAGTGGCCAGGGACCCTTTATTTGATCAGCTCAATTGCATAAAGTGACGGAATTCTAATGTATTTGCTTAATATCCCGGAGAAGGCCGTTGCTCTCTATGCGGGGACGCAAACAATGCACCTGTTTCTCGCATTCTGACCGCGACACATCCTTTATCAATGGACCCCCCATTAAACCTGAGAGTAAAAAAGGGGGGGCATGTTGAAATCATAGGGAATCATCATCATGTCAGGCAAAATAAATCAATGAAATAATAAATAAATATTAAGTGTAATTGTAAGGTAGTCTAAATTATACAATAAAAATAATGATTTTTGTTTTGAAAAAAAATCATGATTTATCACAGCATTATTTCTTTTGTCAAATCAACTTAGATTGTTAATATGGTTTATAACATAATATTTTACGTTTCTGTTGATTAAACCAATCTTGTATTAACTCTTTTTTTTAATAATTTCAATGAACTCAAAATGTTAAGGCAACCATGCATGTAACTTACTTTTTTAAGTTAAACCAACAATATATTTTTTACAGTGTAATTTTATTCTATTCAAATCAAATGGAATAGAAAAGAAAAAATACACTCTAAAAAATGCTGGGTTATTTCAACCCATGTTTGGACAAATATGGACAAACCAAACTGTTGTGTTTAAAAATGTATTTAAACATTTACACCAATAGTTATGTTTGTCCATATTTCGCCCAAACATTTGAAACAAGCCAGCATTTTTTACTGTGTGTGTGTGTGTGTGTAAAAGTTGGCTAAATATGGAAACACAAAATACACCTGGTGAAATTCGCTAAGAATTTTATATCTGAAATGTATTATTTCTGCCCTCCGCTCATGTTTAAAACTGGACGTGCACAGTGAGTGTCTGTGCTGATGAATGAGTCCGCTTGTGTTTGCTGTGACTGCGGCACAGTAACTTCATGCATCCTAATCAAGAGCTTCTCATTCATTTATTCCAATCCGTCGCTTGTGTTTTTCCTCGAAGAAAAGCAGCGCTCACCTGCCTGATCCGATGAGCGAATTTATACCGAAAAAGATGTTCAAACAATATATCCTATAATGTACACATTTATTTTATAATACATAAAAAGCCAATAAATAAAATAGATTTAGATACACCAGCAAATAGCAGTGCTGAATTTTAATTATAATGTTTGTATTTCAGCGTTATCCTCTAATAATAAGAAGAATAGGCCTAATGTTTTTTTGTATTTGTTTTCACATATGGGTGTAGGCCTAATCTGTCTGTCTGTGAAGAAAGATAAATCATAAGCTAAATGCACAAACGAATACAAGAGCAATTATTTAAGTTTACACAATTTTAATGGAAAAATATTCTGATGACCAAGTTTATAATTTAATGCAGACGTTTTTGCACATCTTTTAAAAGCACGCATGCTTGAACAACACAAAGTCTTGGAAAAAGGCATGCTTTATATATCAACAAAAAGTACAAATGTACGGCATTTTAATTCACATGGTCACCACGGCTTTAAATTAAACGCTCACAAAAACATTTCCTGCAAAATAGAATGTAAAACATCTAAACTAAAAAGTGCATTTGACACAATCAATACCACTTATTTGCAAATTATTCACATATTTACTTCTTGATGACCCTATGATTTAAAACTATTTAAACTTTTTTTTTCAAGTTTGCCATGGTACTGTTTGTATGTGTGTGTGTGTGTGTGTGTGTGTGTTTAGGATCAAGTAGGATAGTATTTGGTTTGCAGACTGAGACAAGTTTAGTCGTCTAGGAAAGTTAGTGGCATGACTACACGAAAGTAGTGAGCATTCCAACTTACAATTTATTACTGCGCGATATCAATTATAACTTGTAAAAACGACGAGCGCTTTGCCTTGCGCGATTCAAACACGAAGCAGATCGCAGTGCTTGGAATTAGTCAGCAGTTCAACCCCCATTCGAATAAACACGTAAAATTCTGGATATTTAAAATGTAAAAACTCTCCATTTTACAATACGATATCCGTGTCGATCCATGTGATTGGACTCGTCGAAAGCAACACTTAAAAATCTCAACACATATACACATAAATTAACATCACTGCAACATAGATAGCTCTTGCCTTGATTGTATAGCCAGTGTTTTTTCAAGGTCTGTTATTAAAATTCAACTTTGGAGTACAGGTGTCGACCGGGGAGGCCCCACGTTCGCGGGTGTCAGTGCACAGCGACCGACTGCAGCGTGGCGGGACCCGTCAGAGTCTCGCTCGGGGTGGCCGGGCTGCTTTGGCTGGTCGCTGTCTGCGGGGATGTCGGGCTCAGCGACTGGGGTGAGTTCGATAGGAAAGCGGGGATGTGGTGAGGCAACGCCGCCGGGGTGGGCTTGATCGGGACGGGGATCGCCGGTAAGGTCTGTCCGCCGTGGCAGAGCGACTTGATGGGCACACCGTAGGCACTGTAATCGCTGGTCATGGAGATGGGCGCAGCGCTGTCCATCATGCTAGTGCTGTACATATGTGGCCAGGCTGTGGTCAGCTGGTTGTGCAGAGGGTACCCGGCGGAGAACGCCAGCCCTCCTGGCACTTTATACTCTCGGGCGATGATGTTCTCTATGGCGAACGGGTGCTTGAACGTGGACGGCTGGGACACTCCCAGGTTGTAGCTGGACATCTGGGGGAGGTGGGTTCCCAGGGCGCTGAGTCGGATCTTGGCGTGCTGCTGGAGGTAGTGGGCAGCGTCCGAGGGCTTGCTGGGTGCCAGGTGCTCTGATGTCATCACCTTGAAACGTTTGCGGCGTCGCAGGAAACTCCCGTTCTCGAACATGTCGCCGCAGCTGGGGTGTAGCGCCCAGAAGCTGCCCTTCCCGGGCTGGTCCGGGCGTCGGGGAATTTTAATGAAGCAGTCGTTGAAGGAGAGGTTGTGGCGCAGGGAGTTCTGCCAGCGCTGGGTGTTTTCCCGGTAATAAGGAAAGCGGTCCATGATAAACTTGTAGATCTCGCTTAGAGGAAGCATCTTCTCCGGACAACTCTGGATGGCCATAGCGGTGAGGGAAATGTATGAGTACGGCGGCTTCTGGTCGCTGTAAGTGTTTCTCCCGGGTCTAGGCATCCTGTCCAAAATTCTGTGTCGGAATTCAGCTGGATGTCTGTCTTCAGTTGTGTTTTATTCGTTTTTTTGCTGTTAAGAGAGCTGAGACTCGTCCTGCAAGTTCACTTCATTGGAGCTCTGAGCTCAAGAAACAAGAAGAAGTAAGGTTTCCTTCTTCCCAGGCCAGCTTGAATGGACCAGATCCCCTCTCTCTCTTTCTCTCTCCTTCTTTCTTGATAAGACTAAGAGCTAAGTGGCTGCCTCCATGTCCTTCCTCTAACCATCTGATAGTTTTATGTGGCGACATGGGCAGAAAAGACCCCTGTAGAGGCGCTTCATTAATGTGCCACTTCTTTGCTATCACATGACAATCGCCTTGGGAGGAGGGGGGCTGGGAGAAAGGCATAATCTGGTTTCATTTACACCTATTTACATGGACACCTTGGGCCAATAGAAATCATTTCCATTTGAAGACAGAGCAAAGGGGTGAAAAGGCTCGGCAACCGGAATTGAACTGCGATGGCACCCGGTAACAGTGTGTAAAGGTATGTGTGTGAACCTTTCTGCGCGCTTCGTAGGGTGCTTGGTCTACAATTCACACGTACAAATGGAGCTACTGAGCAATGGGATGTTTGACATGGAAATTGGCTGGAACTTGCATGCAGTTTGCATTGTATCGTCACAGTTACTTTTTGCTTGTCTTGCTGTCATGACACAGTTCGTATGACTTTTGCCTGCTTTGTTATGCCTCCTTTAGAGCGAAAATGTCAATTGCATCCCAACGTAAACATGTGGAGGGCAAATTAAACCGTGTAGCGACATTTTTTTTCCAGCCGTTTCCACATGACTAACCAGAGCGCCTCGTTATTATAATGAGCCAAGGGAGTCATACATGTGTCATTTAGCCCATAAGCATATGTTTATTAGCATCTAGAAAATGTTCCATGGATGGTCTTTTACTACAGTCAGGCGATAGCCCTAAATATTTTTATTAAATCGGGATAAACGTTAACTATAATCACACTAAAAAACTTGAAACGTAATTTGCTGCCTTAATTTTTTCTTAATGAAAGTTTTAATTTATACGCGGATTATTTTATTCCGCGACCTCTTTGATTCTATTTAACGAATCTGGTAGAAATGTAATAGACGGAAACAAAATGTTGTCTTGGCATAGGTAATGATGAAAACATATTCGCGGGCGATTAATAACAATGCGTGCTTACAAACGGCTGCTAAATAATTACACAGTCCATTAGTATTACACGGTGCTTACTTACACATGCAAATACACATTAACACTGTAGTGTAAAGTGTGAACAAATCACCACTTTTTTTTTTACCAATGATTAATATTCTCTTAATTTTAAAGATGTAGCCAGATCTCATTATTGCGGGTTTAAATGCGTGAGCACATCCGACAATATTAACAGCAATACTTGAGAAACCTCTTCACAAAGCCGACGACGGGATAAATATAAAAATACACGACCTATGTGCAGATTAAGGCTTCCAACATATGTTAATATAATATAATTATAGTCGATGCAATACAATGCATTTTTATTTAAAAAATAAAAGCGTGAGATATTTTTTTCTAAAGCCACAAAAGTGACGTGACCTATAGAGGTTACATAAGAAAATGTGCAAACATTTAAACAAAACAAACAAACAAAAAAAACTTCTTGAAATGAAACTTCATAATGCCAGGCGGGCTTTTGTGCTCATGTAAAGCAAACTGAAAAGTACTTCAGATATGCAAATAAAGCCTTCAGAGTGGCCTTGTGAAAACTGTATAAAATATCCATAAGTCAATTATATGAATGTGAAAACCAAATGGAAGCCTATTTTGAGCAATGGCCATTCAAGCTTTTTTTTCAGAGCGCACCAAGGGCCACCTTTCCGCTTGGCGAGTTTGCAATGCGATGGACCACACACGAGCTTGCGGATTTGCTCATAATTTATGCAAATTTTCCACTATAAATCCACCAATGAGACCCCTGACTGCTCTGACGGATCGCGAATAGAATCAACCATACAAGTGATTAGAAGCAATACGCATTGTTTATTTTGATGCCTGTTTGGAAGATGAAGGAGGGAAGAGGTCTATCTAAACCGCGCGCGAGAGAGAAAAATAATACTTTTTTTACCAGGCAGCTAATATTTACAAAACAGGAGGAAAGTACCAAGCAAAGCGTTATAGTTTCCTTGGTTGCCACACAATCACCGTCTCAGAAACACTTTCTTTCCAAGCTAGGAAGTCATGCAGCTTCTCGCTGCGCCGTGAAGTACTTCTTCTTTTAACTTGTCATTCCTCTGCTTGTGTATTGACAGAAAAGGGCCAAAGGAGTCCAAATTTCCAGGCTTCTTTCACATGAAGATTTCCAGAGTTCTTCCGTGGCTGTCTTTAGGAAGCAACGTCGAGGTTGTGTGACAGAGCAAGTATTCTTCAATGAATCTGCCATTCTGATGGCAAACCCGACACCTTCAGCGAGAGAGAGAGAGACAGAGAGAGTTTGTGTTTTCCAGTGTATACCGCTCATAAAAACACTCTATTCCTCTGCACAAATGTTTACCCAGACAAGAAACAATAGAAAAAACAACTATGTGACTTTCTAGTGTTCAAGGAAAGAAAGGAGCCACTCGAAAGGACATAAAGATAACAAATGCACTCAGAAAAAAATCACACTTCACATTACATTTTTAAAAAAATAGATATTTCTGAATAATGTAAATGGACAGCAATGTGTTTTTCAACTGTTAGCTGAGGGGACTTTTGTGCTACATGTCAAACTTTTATTATTCACAAATCTGTCGGTTATACAAATTTAAAGTTTTGAAATCTACAACGCATCCCTAAATTGTTGTTATACTATACCTTGTAACACCATTAGAAAACATGGACATTTATTATGTTATTTTTTGGTGATTACTCATATCCCAAAAAAAACCCTACAATTATGCCATTTATCATTTTAAACATTTAAAATTTAATGAATTACTGGTTACACTTTATTTTAAGGTGACGTGGTTACACTGAAATACAGTAGGCCTATGTACTTCACTGTAAAACAAATTTTCATAACTTGTTATTTTCTTTTGTCAAATCAACTCAGAAAATGTATGTGGTTAAGATAACACAATGTTTTGAGTTTCTGTTGATTAAACCAATCTCCTAAATGTATATTACCTCAAATGTTTTATTTCAATAAGCCAACCAGGTAACTTACTTGTTGTTTTTTACAGTGGAGTTACGGTTAGGGTTAGGTAAGCCTATAGGGTTATACTTACTTGTAAATAATTATGCATAATTTTCTGTTATTAGGCTACTATAGTAAGTACATGCATAGTAACGTAAAATTACGTCACCTTAAAAAGCCTTACTTTCCAAGTGAACATATCGAGCTAACATATTAAAATATACATGCATTCAAATTTAAATTGAACACAAATAGGCCTATGTAAACATCTAAAAACATATCACCGCGTGTGCTGGTCATTTTCTTACACGCTATTCTATTTTTCAAATCGCTCATATAGGTCTACAAAGCGCTCAAATATCTTTTAATTACACGTGTACCGTGTAAAATATATTAGTAGCCTAATATTATGCAAATGAGCCCATTCGCCCGCGCGCTCCTCCGCTGATCCTACAGACACGCAGGCAAATGTTTTCACAGTTAATCACGCGCACAATGGCACAGTATCAACCTGTGATGAGAGACCACCCAACTCATTGCACTTTTTTTCTTCTTCCATTTTTGCGGGATAAAGTTTCCGGCAGCTGTCATGGAAATCAGCTTTGTCCTTAACTTAACGGTTAACCAATGTGACGAGGACGAGCAGCGCGTATTTGTTCGTTGAAGATTTGCTGCTTTTTTCTTCCCTCCAGCCCCGCGCGCTACGGATAGTGCACTGCAAATGCCACCGCGATTCCTGAATGGCTCGAGTCCCTGCAGCAGTAGATCAACTGTATAATGTGCGAGTGAGTTTGGTCATTTGTACAAGCTGAACAAAGGTTGGTCTAAGCCAAATTGCATTGCACTTGTGAACCGGGGGCTCTAGTCTTAAGTATCTTTTACAGCTGGAGGGACCGAGAACAATTTTGTGTGCGTCTGAAAAAGGCAGAAAAACAAAGGCACTTTCTGAAGCATCTTAAAGTAGAGTAGTGAGGCGTGACATTCCCAGGGCGATGGGACACAAAGGCTGAGGTCACGCGGATGAAAAAGAGAATCAAACAGCCACTTTCACACGTCTGCCCTCCGCCACACAATAGGAAACAAATGTTGTTAAAAGAGGATCGATGCCATTCATTGTAAGGCAGCGAATGATAGCAAAACAATATTGTCAAACTGAATCAACTTTGGGATATGCTGCCACCCAGGAAAAAAAAGGAGGGACAGGGGGATAAATATTCGCTCTGCCTTTTACATCCATGCAAGGAGTGGTCAATAGATAGAGGCGAAATTTTCCACACACACACACACACACACACACACACACACACACACACACACACACACACACACAATATATATATATATATATATATATATATATATATATATAACATTAAACTGACTTAAACTGAGTAGTATCTTGTATAACAAAAGTTGAAAATTGCTTAACTTATTTTGATGAGTTAAAGCAAAGTAAAAGCATATATGTCATAACTTATTGACCATACACATTTTTGTATTGTATTGTATTTTTGTTTTGTTTTGTTTTTTAACAGTTTTAGCCTATGTGTGCGAGCGCGTGTGTGTATAACTTCAATAAGTTTTTTTCTTCGGGTTACTCCATTCCTTACGTTTTGATAAAATCTGAAATCAAACCAAACTACTCATGCCAACATTCCTTTTCTTAGGAAGTTTTGTCCGTTACTTTGACCTTAAGCACCTCAAAGCACATCAAAATGACCTTTAAGCATTGGAAAATTGAAAACGCGAGTCATTTTGACTCATGCATAACATACAAATAATGACACAATAATCCAGCTAATCATATAAATAAAAAGATACACCTCGGATATAATAAATATTACTTGCATATAATATACAAGAATATTATTATTATTATAATTATTATTAGGCTATATGCATGTCGAGCAGAACCAGCTGAGCTCTCCGTCAACTCAATGTCTAGCTATTTCATCGCATTATTATCCTCATCTTTCTGCAGGCAATGTAGATTTATGAAAGAACTAATGAATAAACACATTTCAATGGCTGGCGGTGTAATTGACATTGTAAATGCAAACATTTGTATAAACATGTCATCAAAATGACTATTTCGAGATACTATGCCAACAACAGTGCATTATAATTCATAACAATAAACCATTTTGATGGAAAAACACGTTTGGTTTTAGTCGTAATGTATTTGTGTGTTTATCGTGCAGAAACACGTGATCAGGTGCCGAGGCGTTTACAGTTGCAGGAGGTCACCTGTCGGACCTTTACATCTGACTCATCCTATACCTTTCAGGGTCCGACCAGCATTGTTTTTAATGAAGTCTGCGGCGATCTGTTTCCCCTGAGATGTTTAACAGTGCAATTAAGAGCGTATTTGTGATGCGGCGTATGAATATTCAAGAGAATGTCAATTAATTAGCAGACAGAGGGCTCTCATTACGACGCTCAAAAGCCTTTAGTGGCGAGTCAAACTATAGGGGAGGGGCTCGCGCGCCAATCCAGTTAAACGCCATTATCTCACACTGCCCTCATTTGCTTGATGGACTTTGTCTTAATTATGGGCTTATGGTTTGTTAGCTGTATCATCACATATCTTAAAGGAACCGCGGTGCAATAGGCTACATGCATATCCTGCATTTAGAGCCTTTGTGGCTTATAAATATAAGGAATGAATTAATATAGCGTATGCTTGCTATTTAAATGCTCATGTTACGGCAAAATTATATATATATATATATATATATATAATTTAGGATAGCAAAATAAAGTAAACTGTGACATATTATACAATTTCTAAAAACTAACTCACCATAAAAACACAATATCAATTGTTATTACTGTTGTTATTTGCAGGATTTCCTCCATTTCCCATAAAGGTTACAGCGATAAATACAAAGGTTAGCGCGCTAAGCTGAGTCCCATATTAGTATGCATGTAAAATTAATTAGCTGCTTCTCGGTGACATCAAAAAGAAGTACCTGAGGAGAACGACGCCTTCAGGGCATGCCGAACATATGCTGGGATTACAGTTAATGGACTAATTACATAAATTAGGCACTCATTATACAGCACATCAGGTGTGGAGGATATCTCAATTGAGTGTTGTTGGGGACGTTGAGGGAATCAAAAGGGGTTTTTACTAAAAGGCCGGTCAAGACTCATTTGTCCAGGCCATTTTTTTTTCTTCAAAAACAAAGTGGAAATATGCAAACAAAAGGGCTGCTTGTAAGTAGAGCTAAATACCTTTATACATTTGATAGATAGATCGATAGATAGATAGATAGATAGATAGATAGATAGATAGATAGATAGATAGATAGATAGATAGATAGATAGATAGATAGATAGATAGATAGATAGATAGATAGATAGATAGAGGTAGTTCTTCATTCGGCCATCAGGTGGGGGCAAACATACAACTGAGACTGTGGAGTTTACTGAAAACTGAATATAAACCACTTGACCTAACTTATTTCAGATCTTATCCCAACAGATGATTTTGTGGGTAAGTTTATTTGTTTGTTTAAAAAGGCTTCAAGGCTTTGTCTAAAATATAGGCTATATATCGTGAGCTTATAATTATACAGTTCTATCTCCGTTTAGGGTAGTTCTGAGATATTGAGCATAAAAGTTTTTACATCCCTGCTGTTTTGTGAGATGGAACCTTTTTATTTTATTAATAACTACTAACAAAATTTTTTTTTTTTTTTTACAAAAATAACACCACACAGGCATTAATAAACACCTAATGGATAAGATTATGTCAAAAAGTCAATTTCGACCAAAAGTGGAGATAGAACCATATAATTCTATGCTCACGATATACAAAAACAAGACTGAGCTGGTATGTACATTTATTTATTTATTTTTGGTGGACATTTGTAGTTAATTATTATTATTATTAAATTATCTATCAATGACAAATAATTATGGTCACACTTGAGATTTGGGTCCAATTCTCTCTATTAACTGGACTATTAATTACGGCTTTTGCATCAATACACTACTTATTACTGCTTATTAATAGCTAGTGAGGTTGTTAAGTTTAGGTATAGGGTAGGATTAAGGGATGTAGAATAGGGTCATGCAGAATAAGGCATTGATATGTGCTTTTTAAGTAATAATAAACAGCCAATAGTGTGTGTGAGGGTGTGTGTCTGTGCGTGTATGTATGTATGCATGTATGTATGTGTATATACTGTATATATATACAGAGAGACACACACACACACATATATATATATATATGTATATGTATATTTGTAAAACCCAGTTGAGTCTGAAATGAATTCAAATAAAATTTCTTTTGCTATTTAATTATATGACCATTGTTATTTTTCCAACGAAAACAGCATTAGACAGTATTATTGGTTTGCGTGTGACTAACATTTGCACAGCATCATAATCAAACTCATTTTTCCAGCAGGATGTTTTCAGCACCACGGAGAGCTCCTACATTCACCACAGTCAGTGGAACTCAGTCTACCATTACTTCATACTGCTCAGAATGCCACAGATGAATATTATATCATTATGGCTGTATTAGAATGTGAGGAAGGAAAGAGCCTTTAAACTAAAGGATCAAGACTTTACCTCATCCACCTGTGTCTGACAGACATCTGCAGACATCTGGCACACAACTGTGACATTTGTTGGATACAGGCTCACACACAGCTGGCTACGGCTGCAAAATGAACGACACCTGTCTATCTCGCAGTGTGTATTTGCAGGCACATGTGTGTGTGTGTGTGAGGGGAAATGTGTGCATGTGGAGGGTCTCAGCTCTCCCCAGTTCATTGAGTCCATATGGAGAAGAACAGCAGGAGTGATGAACGCTCTACCTGGGGCTCGTGTTTGTGCTACTGAGTGTGACCAGGAATGTGTGTGTGTGTGTGTGTGTGTGTGTGTGTGCGTGTGTGTGTGTGTAACAAACCGCAGCATAATTCATGAATGCCACAGGGACACTGTGTACCGGTTTGTTATTGGATATTGTACCTTCCAAACTGTTCAACAGCTCAAGTGAAGCCACTTCTGCTCAGCGTGTTTAGTAATGGTGGATGGCAAAGGCATCCAGGGATTCATTTAATTTATTTATGCTACTATAAAATGAATTAACAGACAAACTCTTTGTAGACTCAGACTTCCTTCCTAACTTTGCCTAGTTTCCCTCATTACAAAACTTATATGATCTTGTATTTTGTTATATTCTGTCTTCCGGTTCATGCACATGCTTCATACCTTAAAAAAAGAAAATGTATTAAAAAAAATATATTTATTTCAGGTTTGGGAAATGTTTTATATATATATTAATTCTTTATTAATTAATATTAATCTATTAATTCTAAATATTTATTCATTCTTTTTTTTCATTTGAGTTTTGTAACTATTAAAGTTGAGTATGCGTTGATATAGTAATTTAGATATAATAATAACTATAATAAAAGTGCATTTGTAACAATATGCAAACATGTCATGAATCAATATGTCTGGTCAAATGCAATGAACTGTAACACTCAGAACTGGCCCTTGAGTGCACTTAACCTTTGACCCCTGAGATCTTCAGTGTTCACGTTATATCAAATGAAACATCAAAATCTTTAGTAATGTTGTCCAGCCTTCATTGTTTCCTGTTTTCTCTTCACTGCTCGGAACAAAAAGTGATTATATTGGTTCAGTTTATTTGAATCCTTGCTCAGATTCATTTTGCACAGATTTATTTTGAATTGCACCAATTAATTTGAATTCCTGTACATTAATTTTGAGCACTCGCTGATTAATTTAAATCCTTGTGCAGATACAATCAGTCCCTGCATAAATGAATTGTGAATCCCTGTACCAGTTCACTTGATTCACTTATATTGATTCATCTGAATCCATACACTGATTTATTTATATTCTTGCATCAATAAATTTCAGTCCCAGCAAAAAAATAAAAACAATTATAATAATTATTAAATATATATATATATATATATATATATATATATATATATATATATATATATATATATATATATATATATTATTATTATTATCATTATTTTTTTTTACTGTAACACTCAGTTAAAAAAAAAAATATATATATATATATATATATATATATATATATTATACTTGTACTTCTGGTCATATCAAAAAAATAAATTCTAATTCATTTTTGATTCTTTGCTTCTATTCATTTGAGTTCCTACACAGATTACATTCTTCTTTTTTTGTAGAAAGATATTTAGTCAATTGCAGTTCACTAGAGTTTTCTGGTCTTATAAGTTCAAGCTGTAATGCTATTACCCATAGTATTAGTAACTATAAATTTAGGTCGTTAAAAAGTTGCTTTCCAAATACTGTATGGATGTTCCCTTTCGAGGGAACTCAACACTGCGTCGAGAATCGACTCTTTGGGGACGCTCCCTTAGCGTGCGCCTCTGAAGTATGAATGAAACTATTCCAATCCTGATTGGTGTTGCGTCATGACGTAACATGTGACGGCATAACCGGATGCATAAAAGCGACGCCGGCACACACACACACTAGCTTTTCGCTCTTCTGCAAGCGCTCTATGTTACGACTGTCTGTCTTATTTGGTGTTGTTTGTCTATCCCTATATATATTATGGCCAGCCAGCAGTTCAGAATGTGTGTGCACCCCTGTCCTCGTTTTATTACGGATGGGGACACGCATGTTTTGTGTGTGAACTGTTTGCGAGCGCAGCACGCCCAGGCAGCTCTCGAGGGAGCTGCCTGCGTACACTGTGAAGCACTACCCATGAGGGTGCTGCGCTCCCAGCTGGCATGCTTTGATAAGCTCGGTCAGGCTCGCGTTCCCCGCGGTTCTGGTCCCGCGTCTGTTGAGGCGGCGCGGCGACTCAGATCGTGGGGTTCGCAGCGGGATCTTGCAGATGAGAATGAGACTGCTGCGGCACTTTCTCATTCTTCATCTGAAGATCCCGAAGCCCCTGTGAGTGGTGCAGAAGCCCGTGCTGCGGCTTGTTCTGCCCACGACCAGGTCCCGGTGCTTGAGCTCTCTGCTTCCGAGGAGGCAGAGGTGATCAGCATCGAGGATGACCATGAGTCGAGCGCGCCAGTTCACGGCCAAGCTTATGAGGAGCTGGTGGAGGTTGTGACTCGTGCCGTGGCCAGACTTAACATCAGCTGGCCACAAGATGAGCAGGGAACGCGAGTCGTAAGCAAGTTAGACGAGCGTTTCCTGCGGCACAGGTCACAGCCTCAGCGCCGGGGTTTGCCGTTTTTCCCCGATCTCCACAAAGAGATCTCGAGATCGTGGGATAAACCGCATTCGTCCCGTGTCTCCCGTCCATCTGTTGTCGATTATAGCAATGTTGTGGGGGCACGGGATTTGGGTTATGGGAAGATGCCTAAAGTCGAAAAAGCTCTAGCCGGTTATCTATCTCCTGAGTCGGCATCTTCCCTTAAAACCCCTGCGCTGCCTAGTAAGCCCTGCAGAGATACATCTGCTTTAATAGGCAGGGCTTACATGGCGGCAGGTCGGGCTGGTTCATGTCTGCACTCTATGGCTATCTTGCAGGCATACCAGGCCGATCTCCTGAAAGATTTGGACGAGGGGGAGGGGCCAACTCCTGAAGATATTTCAGAGTTGCGCAAAGCCACAGATTTGTCTCTCCGGGCCACTAAAGAGACGGCCCGCGCTATTGGCCGCTCTATGGCAGCTATGGTGGCCACGGAGAGGCATCTGTGGCTCAATTTATCTGGTCTAAAGGAGAAAGATAAATCTATTCTGCTGGATGCGCCGCTTTCGCCCTCTGGCCTGTTCGGCGACGCCGTTACATCGGTCGTCGACAGGTTTCAGGAGGCGAAGAAGCAATCTGCGGCGTTCCAGCAGTTCCTCCCCTGAAAATCGAAGTCCAAATCGAGTAGGGTGGGGCAAGAACATCAGCCCCAGCCATCAACCAGCTCCTCACACCGGGCAGAGCAAAGGGAGAGCGTTTCCTCTAGAGCCCCTTGTAAGGACTGGGCTAAGTGGGTGAATCTGAATAACTAAATACATTCTGCTAAAGACAAAAAATCTCTGAATGTAAATTAACCCAACACACACACACACACACACACACACACACACACACACACACACACACACACACACACACACACACACACACACACACACACACACACACACACACACACACACACACACACACACACACACACACACACACATTCCCCCACCAGTGAAGACCACACTCAGGACAGAGCGTGGTGTCCGCTTAATAGACATTTTATGACTGATCGGAATGTCCCAAAGGAAGTGGATTCCAAAGCGAAAAGGAACTTCTTTTCTTTAAAAGACATTTAACCAGATATATTCGATGTGTTTTTTTTGTGTGTCCATTTGCCCATGTCACATTGGAATGACTATGATTTTATCGTAGCTTAAGGTGAATTATAAATACCTTCATTATGCATTTTAAATATAACTGTCTATTCCCATAACTTGTACACATAGTTCTGGACACCTCCAGAATGCTTTCGGTGTGATCAATCAGAATACGTACAGTAATATCCAGTAAAATATAGTTTACTATGTTTTCCATCTTTGGAGTGAAAAGAGACCAAAACTAACATCACTGGTGTTCTTAGATAACAGCGTTTACGACCCAAAGGAATGTTCACAGAACTGTGGCTCTCTCTGAATTCTAACCAAGGAGGAGAAACGAATCCTGTATTCATTTATATATATATATGCTATTATATATCCACTTGAGAATTGTATGAACAATGTATCTAAGTTCCCTATTTCATGAGTTGCCTTTTTGTGGTTTGGTCTATGTTTCTCGACAACTCTAATGCGATAATGTTTTAAACTTTGCCAACTAATGTTTAACCAAATCCATTTGTGGCAAGTTTGGTCTCGATAAACTCCAATCTTCATTCCCCATTTGTTAATTGACATTACATTTTGCTAAACTTGTGACACATTAGTATTATAAGAATTGTGAAGATTCTGCTCTTAAACACCGACGAAATTAGGGTTTCAAATGTCTCTCTCTTAGACAAAGAGCAATAAAAACCAAAGTCCCGCCTGTGAAATTCCAACCCTCTAATTGGCCAAGTCAACAGGAAGAGGCCGGATTTCTCCAAGGTGATAAATGACGCTTCCCCCCTCCGCTCGCTCTCTTACTTCTCTTGTCCTCGTGTCATAATGTAACGTCTTGCTTCCGGGCGAGCTCTTCGCCTTTCTTTTATTTGTTTCTAGTTTAGTTTGTGTTTTTCAGTCTTAGATAAGTCTCCGTGTTTAATTCCAATCGACGAGTGAAAGAACACCGCGTGACATATCTCTTCAGCAAATCCATCTACAAGGGACCTTTAAACGAGCGCGCGCTCGTTTTGAAGGAGAAACACGCGCACGTGACCACGTGGCGAGAGACGCACACACGCTTCTTCACCAGCCATGCGAAGATGTGACGTTAACTCCGCGTGATTTCCCCGTAGAGATCTTTATTTCTTTTCTTTGTTAGTCAAAGTTTTGTTTTACGTAGTCGACTCTGTTCACTTCCACAAAGTGAAACGAACTTAACCGAACTATTTTCCTTTGGTAATGTTACCCCAAAGACTTGGAAACTCCGTTCAACACGCGCGCCAAGCAGCACCCAGTGAAGCTTCCTAAAGGACTCCGCTCACGCACGCGCAGGAATGCCGCGACACAGGGGACTGTCAGGGGGAATGTTGCCAATGCTCTCTCTCTCTCTCTCTCTTCCTCTTCCCCTCTCACACGTGTTTCCATTGTCCACACTCTATGCATTTCTCGTTCATCGATGCCTTATCGTGTATTGTTGTTTATTATGTTTGTAAATACATATATCCCATGTAACCGTAGTAAATACATAAGTAGTTCTGCCTTATTAAATTCATTATATTCATTTGATTGATGTACTGCCTTTTTGCTCATTTTCAAGTCCCTTAAGTGCCAAAAGATCTTATAGCAACAAGCTTACAAATTAAAGATACTTTAAAGAGTATGTGTTTATAGGGCAGGAAACCCAATTCTTGTGGCCACAGAATTGCTTTTCCTGAAATCCTATAAAGTAAGATGATAGTGTGGAGTCCCACAAATATTAGTCTGACAATTGAGCTAATTAATTTAGCCTGTTTTGTAAGACGTGGTCCGTGTAGTTAATTGCAATCAACTTGTGGTTAAGTGCAAGGATACACAGACATGCATGCGGGTAAAATGACATATCATCCCTTATCGGGAGTTTTATTAACATGTAAGACTGATCTAATCCAAACATGTATGAATAATTATTAATTACCAATTATTAATTATGATATGCAAATTCCCCATGGATTAGATCCGCCCCAGAGTCTTTACACCCTCCTCCGGGAGCTTGGCAACGGAGGAAACGCTCCCAGCAGAAGCCCCCCAGCCAGAAGGGCGATTTAAGGGATGTCCTTCAGGCTAGGAGGGCTTCAGGAAAGAGGTCCTAGCCAGAGTGGTGGAACCTCTGAGGGCTGTCCCCTCCGTTGTAGAACAACCGAGGTTGTTCTCACAGCGGAGCCCTCTAGGAAACGATGTGAGTTGCCAGCCGTCGGTGACGCTTCGGGCCACATCATATTCCAGCGAACGCACTGTGGGTCGTTTTTCTCGAAAAATAAAAAACGAGCATCAGTTATGGTCACGAAAACCGTATCGACTACACCCTGCCGGTCTTCCGCTTCAGGGGGTCGAGAAGGGTGCTCGAAAAACACCAGAGGCCAGTCTCGAGAGGCTGGTTCCCTTAGTAGATTTTGTAGAGGCATGGTATCATCTTCCCAACATATCTGCATGGGTCCTGCATATAATAAAGTCAGGGTACAGACTGCAGTTCGGGCACCGCCCCCCCAAATTTTCTGGGGTGGTGCAGACTACAGTGGTTCCAGAGCAGGCTCAGGTGATGGAACAAGAAGTGCAATCTCTGCTGCTAAAGGAGGCCATAGAACGTGTTCCTCATTCAGACAGGGAGTCCGGATTTTACAGCCGGTACTTTATAGTTCCAAAGAAGGATGGGGGGTTGAGGCCAATTCTAGATCTCAGGGTTTTGAACCTGTCTCTGATGAAGCTCAGGTTCAAAATGCTCACTATTCCTGTCATCGTGAGTCAAATCAGATCCGAGGACTGGTTTGTCACGATAGATCTAAAAGACGCCTATTTTCACGTATCCATCCTTCCATGTCACAGGAGGTTCCTGAGGTTCGCTTTCGGGGGCGAAGCTTACCAATATCGGGTTCTTCCGTTCGGCCTAGCACTCTCTCCCCGCACATTCACCAAATGTATGGATGCAGCACTTGCTCCACTGAGACTTCAGGGCATCCGCATACTGAATTATATCGACGACTGGCTCATTCTGGCCCAGTCTCGAGAAATGGCAGTCCGGCATCGAGATGTCGTCCTTGGCCACATTCAAAAATTGGGGTTGAGACTCAACACAAAGAAGAGTGTGTTAGAACCGTCCCAGTCCACAACGTTTCTAGGCGTTGTGTGGAACTCGACTACGATGCAGGCACGCTTGTCTCCGGCGCGTATCAAGTTAAAGCTAGGCCAGGCCACTACTGTAAAGCAATTCCAAAGACTGCTGGGCCTCATGGGAGCGGCATCCAACATTATACCTTTGGGCCTTCTACACATGAGGCCCCTTCAGTGGTGGCTGAAAGCCAAGGGGTTTTCCCCCAAGGGGAATCCATTTCGTATGATCAGAGTAACGCGCAGATGCCTTCGTTCTCTAATAATATGGAAGAAACCTTGGTTCCTGTCCCAAGGGCCAGTGTTAGGAGCGTCATGTCGCCGGAAAACCGTTTCGACAGACGCCTCCCTCACTGGCTGGGGCGCGGTCATGGACGGCCGCTTTGCCAGGGGTCTGTGGCAGGACCATCATCATTCTTGGCACATAAATTGTCTAGAGATGTTGGCTGTGTTCAGGGCTCTGAGGAGCTTCCTTCCAGACATCAAGGGTTACCATGTCCTAGTACAATCGGACAATACATCAGTGGTAGCTTATCTAAACCGACAAGGGGGACTCAGATTGCGCCCTCTGTGCAGACTGGCGCATCAGGTTATTCTCTGGTCCCAAGGGAAAATACTGTCTATCAGAGCTATGTGTATTCCGGGGGTTCAGAATCAGGGAGCAGACATCCTGTCGAGGCAGGGGCTGAGGCCCGGGGAATGGAGACTTCATCCAGATGTGGTGAAGTTGATATGGGAGAGGTTTGGGCCCATGGAAGTGGATTTGTTCGCGTCTCGAGAGACGTCCCACTGCCCACTTTGGTTCTCCCTCTCACATCCAGCCCCACTGGGGTTGGATGCCATGGTACAGGCCTGGCCGAGGCTTCGCCTGTACGCATTTCCCCCGATCGCTCTGCTTCCGGCAGTCCTGGAGAGGGTCCGTCAGTAGGGCATCAGTCTACTTCTGGTTGCCCCAATGTGGCCGACCCGAGTATGGTTTTCAAATATAATTTCGCTCCTGATAGCTCAGCCATGGCAGATTCCTCTGAGGAGGGATCTATTGTCTCAGGTGGAGGGCACAATCTTCCACCCTCAACCAGAGCTGTGGAAACTGTGGGCCTGGCCTCTGAGGGGGTTCAGTACCTAAACGCTGGTCTATCAGCCGGGGTGGTTGAAACCATACTTAGCTCTAGGGCTCTGTCTACTAGGAGATTATATGGCCTCAAGTGGAATGTTTCCGTTACTTGGTGTAGAGAACATAATTTAGACCCAGTTAACTGCCCGGTGGCTTCAGTTCTGGAGTTTCTTCAAGATCGTTTTTCTGCGGGTCTCTCCCCTTTCACGCTTAAGGTGTACGTGGCTGCCATTGCGGCTTTCCATGCGCCATTAAGTGATGGGCCTCTGGGGAGGCACCAGCTGGTCATTCGTTTTCTCCGTGGTACTTGGAGGATGAGACCGACAACCAGGTCCAGGGTTCCTGCCTGGGACCTGGCAGTGGTTCTGGAAGGGTTATCCCTGGCCCCCTTGGAACCTCTTCAGTCGGCTTCGCCTAAAGATCTTACCTACAAATTGGTCTTTCTCTTAGCCATCACCTCTCTTAAGAGGGTGGGAGATCTCCAAGCCCTGGCAGTGACACCAGCTTGCTTGGAGTTTGCCCCTGGCAAGGTTAAGGCCTTTTTGCACCCGAGACCGGGCTATGTGCCTAAAGTGCCTGCTAATACGGCTAGGTCTACGACCCTTCAGGCTTTCCATCCTCCACCTCATGTGTCGGCAGAAGAAGAGAAGCTTCATTTGCTCTGCCCCGTCAGAGCTTTGAGTATTTATCTCGAGAGGTCCTCTTCTTGGAGGAGGTCGGACCAACTGTTAGTGTGTTTCGGGTCACCTAGGAGAGGGCTCCCGGCATCCAAGCAAACCATTAGTAATTGGATTGTTCAGGCTATTGCCTTGGCTTATGAGGTGCGCAATTTGCCTTCACCTCTGGCCATAAGGGCTCATTCTACTAGAGGCATGGCGTCCTGTAGGGCCCTCCTCTCGGGAGTTCCCCTCCAGGAGATCTGTGAGGCAGCCGGTTGGGCTACCCCACACACTTTTATTAGGTTCTATAGTCTGCACCTCCCCAGTACGCCTGGCGCACGTGTGCTCTCGTCCTGCTGAGTGCCTGAATCAGTTTCACTCCTGAGCAGGCCTGTCTTCGGTGCGTGGCCTAGTGGGCATTCGTTCCCCAAAGAGTCGATTCTCGACGCAGTGTTGAGTTCCCTCGAAAGGGAACGTCTCGGGTTATGACTATAACCCTTGTTCCCTGAGAAGGGAACGAGACACTGCGTCGTCCTGCCACGCCCCTCGAGGCCTTAGACCGCCTTGCTTCATCGCTAGGCTAGTGTGTGTGTGTGCCGGCGTCGCTTTTATGCATCCGGTTATGCCGTCACATGTTACGTCATGACGCAACACCAATCAGGATTGGAATAGTTTCATTCATACTTCAGAGGCGCACGCTAAGGGAGCGTCCCCAAAGAGTCGATTCTCGACGCAGTGTCTCGTTCCCTTCTCAGGGAACAAGGGTTATAGTCATAACCCGAGACGTTATGTAGAATTCAAAAACCCTTGTCATTAGCGACACCGGTGGCCTTTAAGTAAACTGCAACCAGCCACTATTTCCCGTTCTTTGTTTAGAAGTAAAAAGAGTTTGAACAAATACCGCTAACGAACATTCTGAGGCTGCACACTCTGAGAACGACTTTTAGATGAATATGTAAATGTTCAGCGCGCTTTCCTGACAATAACAAAATGAACACAACAAAAATGACCGTTAAGAAAGCCTCTGATAGCGATGTGAATATGTTTGCACTTGCTCTGCAATCGTGTTGACAAATGAGATAATTCAATTCAGACCTACAGAGTAGGCAAAAGTACTGAATGACTTACAACTGGGGATTTTCTGAAGTGTGCATGCCATGGACTTTACTATCCAGTGAGGCCACCGGACAGGATTTGTGAACGGCAGCTGGTTGGTCACATAATAATGATGACAACTTGGTGAATGTCAATTGTAGGTGGGCCTATGTCTGGATTATATTCATAATAGAACATACTTTAAGTAAGCACTTGTTCAAAATAAATACCAACTCAAGAGAGCGATTTCGGACGCAGCCCCAGTCCTGTAGAGAATGTAAGGGAGGCTCTCAGGAGCGTGCGTAAACGGCACATCCTTTTGATTTTCCCGGCAAAAACGTCCCGAGTCCATCACATAAAGATCAGATTTTTTAGTTACTAGCTGATCACATGGGCAATAAAAAGCGATGGTAACAATTTACTAGCTTTAACAAAGATTAACAAATACAGTAACAAATGTATTGCTCATTGTTAGTTCATGTTAGTTAAAAAGCTACATTAACTAATGTTAATAAATTAAACCTTATTGTAAAGTGGTACCAAAACTACTAATATATGTGGAGAAAATCAAGCTTTAATGTTGTTTATATAATATGCTTTAAGACAAAACATGTGCACATTCACAAGTAAACACCAGTGTTGTGCATTTTCTCTTTAAAACTGCAGTGAACCAAGGACAGTCTCAAAAACGCGGTTTGAAATCGCTGGTGTTTCTGACTTCACAAACTACCTTATAACCAATCACGTCAATGAACGGATCTCTGGGTGAGTGGAGGCGGGGCCAATTTCCATATTCATAGAACCGCGTATACTAAAGGAAGTAATGGTGAGATACATTCAAGATATTTTAAGGCATAAAGAATTTTTTTCTTGGAAAAAAAACGTTTAAATATGTTATTTTGGTGATCAAAGATGACATTCATCCCCTTTAATTTTAAGGGATAAATATATTTTAAATATAGCCCCTGTAAGGTGCACATTAGTGAAATTTCAGCCAAATATTCCACCATGGTCAATAATGTAAAGATGAATGAAGTACAGTTCACACAGAAGTCACTTCCAAACCAAGCAGTGGTGATTTTGCACAACCAACTAAAACACAAGCAAAATCTGCATGGGGAAATCCTTCGCCCTCACACGAAATTCCTAATTGCATTGATTCCTATTAAAATCACTGGATGTCATCTGCAAAATTGTGCTGAGCAACATTAAAGCAAACTTTAGTTTGATTCTAAAATAACGTGATTAATCAAGACAATCTATCAAATGTATGCCTAGTCTGAAAAGTACATGTTTTAGAAAGAACATTGTCAGAATAATCTAATAACATATGCAATAACCCCCAAAAAACTCAATTTACAAGTTAAGGTTAACGACATACCCCCATGACCCTCCCTCATCAGTAAACTACCTCACACACCTCCTCAATATCTCTTACGGGGCACTCTGGTAAACAGCATGCTGTCATCAGATGAGCTCTGCTTTTAATATGATCAGGAGAGGCTGGGTGGCTCCGTGCGGCCCACATGCTAGTAGAGACCTTGGTAATGAGCGGGAGGCACTTAGCCAACTGGGACCAGGAGAGGGGGCATTCCATCTATCTTTCATCTCACGCGTCTGGGGACGTCTCTGTCTCCCCGGACACCACTAAAACCGCTAAAGATCACAGTCGCATGCCACGCACCCCAGCCTAAATTAGTGTTTACCGCACTGATAAACAAAAACACCTTTTATATATCAGGACAATGTGAAAAGTATCCTAAGGGCAGGTAATGGGATAATGAGGAGCGTATACATATTTTTTCAGATACAAAAAAAAAAGTGTTTTTACAAGAAACAAACCGGGTCCGGTCATCCATAGGGGAATGGATCGTAGACTTTTCAGATCTTAAGACATTCGCCATACATGCACCCAAACAATCTGCTAGTAATCGGATTGATGGCTCAGTCGGACTGAATAGTCTTCATGTAAACACGGTAATCAATCCAACTGAGTTCGATCCAAATAAAATTTTGATTGGATTGGAAGATTTTGTAGACCTGAAATAATATTTGAATCTAGAGATTTTGTAGACCTGAAATAATATTTGAATCTTGACTATTTTTTCAATGTTTATTTTTATTTTCAATGTAAAAATATGCGTATGTTTACGTACGTTTAACATGCTTATATTTATTTACATATACTGTCTTGAAGAGTTCACCTAAAAATGAAAATATTGTCGTCACTTACTCACCCTCAAGTTGTTCCAAACCTGTATGAATTTCTTTCTTCTGTTGAACACAAAAGAAGATATTTTGAAGAATATGGGAAACCAAACAGTTGATGGGCCCCATTTCAGTAGTATGGTCCTTCAACTGTTTGGTTACAAACATTCTTCAAAATATCTTCTTTTGTGTTATTTCATATGTTCTTTGAACATAAGAAGAATACGCATACAGGTTTCGAAGAACTTGACAGTGAGTAAATGATGACAGATTTTTCATTTTTGGGTAAACATTCCCTTTAAGGTCCGTTCACACTAAGGATGATAACTATAACAACAATGGTAACTATAAAGTTGTATTAATCGTTTTAATTCTTTGAGAATTCATATATATTGAAGTCCACACCAAAACTATAACAATAACAACACAGAGGAATAATATCATTAGAATATCTTTCAGAATGATTTTTTTCCAGCTGATGAACGATAAAAACATTGACAGCCAATCAGAATCCAATCCGGCTTTAAAGAGCTTGAGCATTTAAACTTTCAGAGGACAAAACTACAGCATGCTTATAATAAACAGAACATTGTTGCCCATTGGTGTGAATGCTAATATAGATATTGTCATATGTAGTTATCTTTATAGTTATCCTTCTTGGTGTGAGCGGGCCTTTACTAATTGAATATTTACTAAATATAGGCTAAAAAAGCTCTTCTGACATATATGTCAGATTTCTTTTTAGATATGTCGTCTAGGCAAAAAAACACACAAAAAAAACGAAATTATATTTGCAGTTTTGTAACATTATATCAGCAGCTTGCTCCGTTTTTGTAAAACGATTTTGAACATTTTCATTTGGAATACATGTAAAGCACATGTAAATTAATCCCTGAATCAGATTGCAAGGTTCACACAAACAGAACTTTCAGAATCTGAAATGGGATGGGACTCACTTCATGAATGTGGCTACAAAAAATTCAAATGGAAATGTCTTCCGCACATCATTTTTCTCTTTCATTAGCATTGTGCTAATGAGGTTAGCCACTTAACACACAATAGGCTTTATATTTAAGATGCGGCGCGCCTCCGCTCGCTAACTCATGTTAGACCACCCTCTGCTGTCCCTGCCCACCCCGTGTCTTTGTTTATGGCTGAGTATCATTTTAAGCAGTTAGGGCCTGTCACAGACATCCAAATACTTTAATTGGGCCTGATTTACGCCGGCCTGAATTAACAGCATCTCCGTTGTCGAGCACAAACAAGGGGCCCCCGGTAAATCACGACGCTGTTAATAGGGCCAGGCAAACAGTCAACTGAGCTTGGCGGATTTTTCCTGATCTCCTCTGGAGTTGACCAGCCCTGTGTGCCTCCTGCTGCAAGGTAATATGCATGACACATTTCCAGGCACTAATTCATTTGTTTAATAATAAGATGTGCTAACCTGTGCCGAAAACAGTGTGGGATTGGAGGAAGCCGGAATGGTACTATTAATCCATGGCTAATCAAAGGGCAGGAGTTGGCGCGTAACGCGGGGCTCCGCTGTACCGGAATATTTGGCTTCCTGCTAAAGAATGCTAATGGCGAACGCATGTACGGCGCCGTCTTCGCTTGTTTAATCTTGCCTAACGATATGAAGGAGCCCCTTGACTGGCGCAAGAAAAGTCATCTAATGCATATATAATGTTTGGAGGTAATGCGCCATTGTTTCTCAAAGAAAACTGTTGATCAAAAGCTCTCCATCAATTATTGAAGCCGAGAAGTGCTAATCAAGAGCAGGGGGGATTATGGGAAAACGGGACTACGGGTGGCCACTACATTAGGGTGCATCCGCTTCACAGGAACATAATTTTAAAGATGGAAGAAAACAGTCATTGAAAACGCTGTTTGCAAACAAATTTTAGACTGTGGACATTTTGAAGGACACAAATACAAATGAAGCAATGGTAACGGTCTCATGTAGCTCATGTAGGCCCATATGTTCCAGCAGTCTGAGAGATGCGTGATTAAGACATCAGGCAGACCACTGAGCACATGTGCGATGAATAATACAGGAGATGCTTCATCTGAACTGAGAGTGTCCAGGGAGAGTAGCCCTGCAGTAAAACCTCCACAGAGACCAATAGGAAAAAGTCAGTCCCTCGACAAATCATTTAAGCTTCGTTCTGAATAACCAAATCTTTTGCCATCAATTCACATAAACATTATTACACTCACACTGCTCATGATATAAATCAAACATGCATGTTTATAGTTGTAATATGCAACTATATGTAATATAAATATATATGGATATACATATATAATATAATATAATATATGGAAATTAAAGCATGGCCAAGCATTGGATTGGCACTCCAATTAATGTCAGTAAATGTAAGGATTTTAAACTTTCAGTTGATAATACCCAATTGTCCCCTTCTGACCAGGTGCGTAACCTGGGTGTGATTTTTGATGCCCAGTTAACTTTTTATTCACATTTTAAAAACATAACGAAAGTTGCTTTTTTCCATCTGAGGAACATTGCACGTGTTAGACCATTTCTCTCTAGGCCTGATAACTCTCTCTTTGCGGGTTTACCAGCAAATTCTATTAGGAGGCTGCAATATATACAAAACTCGGCCGCACGTGTCTTGACTCATACATCCTCACGCCAACACATTACAACTGTGCTCCAGCAACTGCATTGGCTTCCAGTTCAGCTGCGTATTGATTTTAAAACTCTGATTTTAACCTATAGAGCAGTACATGGGTTGGCTCCAGATTACATCTGTGATTTAGTTTCTCCATCCATTCCCGCTCGCTCTCTCCGTTCTGCTGGCTCTCTTTCTCTGTGGCAGCCTCGTTGTAAATTAAAAACAATGGGGGTAAGGGCCTTTTCCTACAACACACCAAAATTATGGAACACATTACCTACAACTATTAGGGATGCTGATTCTCTGGATTGTTTTAAGAAACTTCTTAAGACACATCTTTTAGTCAAGCTTTCAATTTATAATTGTATTATTTTGTTGTACTTTTTTTTACTATTTATTTATTTATTTTATCCTCATGTTTGATTGTTTTGTTCTGTACTGTAGCGCTTTGAGTCTGAGAAAGGATTACAAATAAAATATATTATTATTATTATTAATATGTAATAAAAAAAATGTAATATGCTGAAATTATATGTAAATACCTTAGTATATATACTTATACCTTAATATACTGTATGTATACATATACATACCTTAAGCATATATACCTTAATATACATATGAACTATTATGAAATGAGTAATTATTATAAATATTTTATTATAATTAATATCTAATTTTAAAATTATTATACAATTATTTATGACTATATTTAATTATTTAATTATTTATTAATAATAATTTATGTATTTATATTACAGGGCTCAACGCTGTTTTTAATTGCCTTGCAAAAATGTTCACTGGCCTACCACATAAAAAATCATAAATAAATAAATTGAAATAGTTTCATTGTGTGTGAACCATGCAACTTTAATAAGGTTGTGTCACTAAAGTTTTAAAGTTACGAAAGTTATTTACTCTTGAGCAGTGAGTGATTTTCAGTGAGTGATTTGTCCGATTAACAATAAAAAACACAGATGGCAGCAGGAATATTTGGCTCCTGTCACTTTAAGACCGGATGCTCGGATCGAATATAGTGTTACACTTGTTTTATTTCTAAACTGTTTACATTCACGTCAGACATAACCAACTGTGTTTGATAAACTTTCGTGACGATACAGCACTGGTCTGATCGGGCAAGTGACAGTTCCGTCAATGTCCCGAGCGACGTTCACGCTGACCCCAGTCCATCGGTCCAGTCTGTCGAGCCCTGGTGTACATACATCATTAAAATCAGTAGCTAAGCTGGTGGTCCAAAATAGAATGGAAAACCTGGGATAATCAAAAATGAAAAGGCCTAATATATCTTATGAATGCTAAATAAATTTAAAATGCAACTAACAATGAATAATCATGCATAGTTTGAATAGCAAAAAGAAATAAACTTTTAATGCTTATCAAGCTTTACAAGAAGGAGAAAACGCATCACGTTTGTTGTTGATTTTAAGAGTCTGTGATATCTGGGCACAAATTGATCATTTTATAAATATTTATTACACAGCTCTGTGGAATACTTGATTCTGATTGGTCAGTCGCGCCATCCAGCGGTGTATTATTCCCTGATAACAACCTGTAGAAACAGATAACACAGCTTCATCCAGGTAACTGAATTCAGCAGTGCTTTTTCTTCATGGAAATTTTGAATTTGGTGAGCTAATAAAACATTAGAACTCAGTCAAATCAGGGTACGGTTATTTAATTATGCCATCCAGTATCATGGACTCGCTTTCTCTTGTTTCAAACCTAACACAGCTACCGCCATTTTCTGACTATAGTTATGTACACTGTTGGATTATAGGATAACAAACAGGTACGATTTTAAAACAGTTTCATCTCAAATCAATATCTCTCATCCCCATAATTATTTATGTGGCGAAATGCTGAGTTATAAGTTAAATGTCCATCTAGTTTGAATTTGCTGTGCTAGCAACTGCTGTCTACTTGCGTTTAAAGACCAAATAAAATATTTTAACTCAGATCAATATTTCGTGTCTAATTATTTACTTATGCGGCAAGTATCTGCTTCACGTCAGGGTCCTGATCACCCTGTCAGGGTTTATTCTGAGATAACAACCGGCTGGATGTACATTATCCCTTACTGTGTGTGTGTGTGTGTGTGTGTATATATATATATATATATATATATATATATATATATATATATATATATATATATATATACAGACTCACCTAAAGGATTATTAGGAACACCATACTAATACTGTGTTTGACCCCCTTTCGCCTTCAGAACTGCCTTAATTCTACGTGGCATTGATTCAACAAGGTGCTGAAAGCATTCTTTAGAAATGTTGGCCCATATTGATAGGATAGCATCTTGCAGTTGATGGAGATTTGTGGGATGCACATCCAGGGCACGAAGCTCCCGTTCCACCACATCCCAAAGATGCTCTATTGGGTTGAGATCTGGTGACTGTGGGGGTCATTTTAGTACAGTGAACTCATTGTCATGTTAGAGAAACCAATTTGAAATGATTCGAGCTTTGTGACATGGTGCATTATCCTGCTGGAAGTAGCCATCAGAGGATTGGTGGCCATAAAGGGATGGACATGGTCAGAAACAATGCTCAGGTAGGCCGTGGCATTTAAACGATGCCTAATTGGCACTAAGGGGCCTAAAGTGTGCCAAGAAAACATCCCCCACACCATCACACCACCACCACCAGCCTGCACAGTGGTAACAAGGCATGGTGGATCCATGTTCTCATTCTGTTTACGCCAAATTCTGACTCTACCATCTGAATGTCTCAACAGAAATCGAGACTCATCAGACCAGGCAACATTTTTCCAGTCTTCAACTGTCTAATTTTGGTGAGCTAGCTTCTTTTTCCTATTTGTAGTGGAGATGAGTGGTACCCGGTGGGGTCTTCTGCTGTTGTAGCCCATCCGCCTCAAGGTTGTGCGTGTTGTGGCTTCACAAATGCTTTGCTACATACCTTGGTTGTAACGAGTGGTTATTTCAAAGTTGCTCTTCTATCAGCTTGAATCAGTCGGCCCATTCTCCTCTGACCTCTAGCATCAACAAGGCATTTTCGCCCACAGGACTGCCGCATACTGCATGTTTTTCCCTTTTCACATCCATTCTTTGTAAACCCTAGAAATGGTTGTGCGTGAAAATCCCAGTAACTGAGCAGATTGTGAAATACTCAGACCGGCCCGTCTGGCACCAACAATCATGCCACGCTCAAAATTGCTTAAATCACCTTTCTTTCCCATCCTGACATTCAGTTTGGAGTTCAGGAGATTGTATTGACCAGGACCACACCCCTAAATGCATTGAAGCAACTGCCATGTGATTGGTTGATTAGATAATTGCATTAATGAGAAATTTAACAGGTGTTCCTAATAATCCTTTAGGTGAGTGTATATATATATATATATATATATATATATATATATACAATGACTGATTTTGGTACAGTATTGGGCCAGCACTAGATGCCCATGGGTCATGAAGCAAAACCAATTTTAGAACTGCTGTTGTAAGTAATTTTTCCTCACACTTAAACACTTAAACATACATGAATAGTTTTATAAGTACAAACCAGAACGCTATGGGTATTTGAGGGGAATAGTTCTGTTATCCTGTAAAGAGGCTTTTTAATGCCTTGTGTCAGCGTTCTAGTAATAAAAACAGCATAAAAATGACACAGACGCAAAACAACTATGTCGGCTAGACAATTCTAAAGGTCAATACCTCCTCTATTTACGGTTTATGTGCAATACAATCACAGATTATGGTTCAACGGATTTACTCTCTTTTAAATATAATCATGACGTACGGTCTGTTCGTCTAATTACATGCCGTGTAATGACATTCTCAGGAAGGGCCGTCTGGTAAGCCAGTGGTGAACAACTGGAGTGCAAATCAACTAGATTCAGAGATTAGGAATTAATGGCACAAGTACAATTTTCCATGTTAAATCCAATTCGAACTCATGAAATGCATCACAAAAAAAGGATTATTGTTATGAAGGAAAGTGTATTTTCCTTCATTCACTTTATGATGTGAAATTCAGTTCATTCAGTTCTGGAAAAATAAAAGCAGAATTTTTTTCTGCTAAACAGAAAGGTAATGACTTTTTCCTCACTCAGTAGTTTGAAATCAGCTTTAAAAATGTGATTTGACGATCTAAAGAAACTTTGAAAATGCATCTCGTTCCCATAAAACGGTAGTCTCAAATAAATTTACAATCTGATTTCACAGACCTGTTCTGTGCGACTTCAGATCTTCGTGATCCAGTTTTGATTGCCTCCTAATCATGTTCTAATTTTAAATGTGGACTTGTTATGCAAAAGGAATGGAGAAACTAATCACATTTACTCTGTCAGAGACGGCGAAGACGTGCACCGGGGGAGCGTGCCGTACAGGGGTTATAAAGGAAAAACCACAGCGTGCAGATCTGACAAATGTCAAGTACCACTGGATGGTTGGAATCAGCCATGCCCGCGTATGACTTCTGCACCGCTGTAGCTTTAAGGGCCTAACTCATATAGTTAGGGAAATGTGCAATTCCCCAATCTAGGCAAAAACCATTACAAGCCCAAATAATTGACTTTCAAAAATCTGTTTCCTTAGCAACAGTGAGAAAAAGAGTGCAAAAGATGGAGGTTTTGTAGTGGCGGCATGAGGAAGCTTGTGGAAAGTTGATCATCGTCCATCAGGCAGTTTGAGACAGTCTCAAAAACAGTCAGTTCCCAGAAAATGGATCACAAAATATTTTATTCTTTTTAAGTCCCCCTGTGGTGAAAAACATGTTTTTAATGTTGTTTATATGTCTATGTGGAGTTTTTAATATGCTTTAAGACAAACCATATGTAAATTCATACGTCAACACTATTGCTGAGTATTTTCTCCTTAAAACTCCAGTGAACCAAAAACAGTCTCAAAAACAGCGTTTGAAATTGCAGGTGTTTCTGACTCGTGCGAGTGAGTGGAGGCGGGGCTAATTTGCATATTCATAGCACTGCTTATACTAAACTAGGCATGGGTGTAGTTACATTCAAGCTATTTTAAGGAATGAAGAATTTTTTTTAAAAGAAAAAGATATTTAAATATGTAATTTTTTTGTGATCAAAGATGAGTTTTAAGGGACTGTTTTTGTCCATTCAATGAAAGTCAATGGGTTCAAATGTTGTTTTGGATCCCATTGACTTTCACTGAATAGACAAAACACTGAGACTTTTGAATTTTTTATTTTACATTATTACATTATTTAAATGTTGACATATTTGCATGCCCACATCATCTTTAGACGTAACATTTTAACAAAGAAATTGTGAAAGTTAAATGACCTACAACACCTAACAAAAGTTCCCTCTTGGCAATTCAGTAAATTTAGGAAATTAGCAGTTAATGGAGTGATTATTATGTTGGAACGGATAAGTCTGCTAATCTGAATAATCGCTAGCACTTAGCTCTAGATTCACGACTGTGTCCACGTAGAAACAGATGCACACCGCTGAACTAACTCAAGCATGAGCACAGATAAATGTCGATTCACCTTAACATAATGTACCATTGACAGACTGATCAATTACAGCTGAAATGGGGCTGAAACAAGCAGATCTGCATTAGTTCAGGCTTTTCAGTCAAATCAAAATCAGAAGATTTTCAGCTGTACTTATTAAATCTGGCTGGTTACAAGGATTATCTTAGAGCTGAATGCCTTACACTTGTAATATGACCTAAAGGCCAGTTTCACCGCTGCACTGTGAACCATAAGTTATGGCTTTTAGTTGAACTTTGACCCCAGTTTAATACTAATGGACCCATATTCACTTAAATGCATGAAATAGAGTGAATTAATGTAGAGATAACTCCAAATGTCATGACACCATAAAGTGTACCAGTGCTCTTTCAGGAAATAAGAAATGCTCTTCAGAGGGAATGTTAATATTGAGGGTAGGTTACAGCAGTTGTAACAAATTTGTACATAAGCTAAATAAATTACATTATTTTAAGTTGTAGATGTCACCGTCATTCTACCATATTCCCCACCTCCTTAAAATATAGTAAAAATATACATAAATAAATACAAAAATTTTCATACAAACAATAAACATTTAAAGTGGCCCTATTATGCTCAAATAAAAATAAAAAAAAAATCATGAATCACACCAGGGCTATCTGACCAATCAGAGCAAAGTAGACCAATTACAACAGACTGGGCCATCCGACCAATCAGAGCAGAGTAGACCAATCACAACATACTGGGCCATTTGACCAATCAAAGCAGAAGACCAATCACAACAGACGGGACCATCTGACCAATCAGAGCAGAGTAGACTTTTGAAAAGGAGGGGTTTAGAGAGACTGAATTCTTTATCGAACCATTTCATACACCATTTGAGAAAAAAAGTTGATGATTTAAAAATATTTTATAATGAATTTTCATATTTAAAAATCTGAATATGGGACAAGAATGAAGAATGGGCCACCAGTTAGCATAACAGAGCATAATGCTAAAGGGTCCTGGCGTTCCCACCATGAGGATTCAGATATTTCACCACTTAGGATGCTAATGCAAACATATTTTTCTAAGCTGCATATGAGTATTCAAAACCATATTTAACAGCACCAATGAAACTAGGCCTCTCAATATGCTAACAAAGAACGTTGTTCCAGTAGCAGGAAGTATCTCTCTTGTGGTCAATAGACGCACGTTGGCAGTCAGGGGGCAAAGCGAATTTCAGCAGGTATCAGTCATCCTCTTTGTAGCAATTAGCCTAACGCTATTACTACGCACTGATATCTGCTGAGACAGGCACTAAAACTCCGGCTGACACGAACCAGCTGATTAGCCAAGCTTAATTAGCCACGCTGCCTGTTAAATGGGGAAATCTGACTCTGCCTTTAAACCTCAATTGGGACCAAAGACTGCGGAGATGTGAAGACCGTTTCAGCGCCTTAATGATGCTAAAATGGACCGCTTCAGACCGCAGAGAGAAATCAAGAGCGGCCGTGCATCGCAGATAATAACCAACTGGAAAAGGTCAAAAACAACATATTGTTAAATAAGCCATTTGGAAATTTTGTCAGATAAATGCAGAGCGAACGCGAGAGGCTGAAAGGCTAATGCTAAATGCTAA